>NC_087247.1:73365204-73688061 GCF_037042905.1 Lytechinus pictus
CATGATCTGCGCATATTTTACACTCTGCGCGCTGACGTCACAATGGATGAACTTGTGATTTAATCAGCTGTAGGTAATGTGAGCTGATTTTTCTCCTTATCTACATTAACTGCAGATCTGATGTGTTATTTTATGAAGCTAATAAACTGGAATTATTCAATGGACCATTTTTTTTTATTCCTCTACAATTTCAAAATAGATTCTCTGTCGTGCTGCAAAGTATGATCAATATGACCTCGAGTATGAATAAATAGAAAAGTAGTTCGGAATTTTTCCTCACATAGATACTGCTTTTGGCGCGTTTTCGGGTGTTTGAAGAAGCAAATTTGCTCTAATAAGAGTGCTGATAGTTTGAAAACAAGCACATGAACCCATATTTTTTAATGTTTGCACCTCTTAGGTATACCTTCCTGTACAACTTTGCAAAGTTTGGTGATAATGACATGGGTTTTGAATAAAGTGCAGCATTTCTTATACTTCTCAAGTTTGTTATTGAAATTTGACATTTTTTAGGTTGAGTATCTTTCCCGCAATTTCTAAGAACTGAGAGTGTTGTTAGACTTAAATGAGCAAACAATTGACAGCAATCGATAGATTATCCATCTTACGGATACAATTATTAATCATATTGCACAATTTGATGAAATTTTCATGGATTTTGACTGATTAATAGGGCTTTAATCTCAATGTGATCTCGTGAGGTCTAAAAATGCCGAATTCTTTTGGATGCGCAATTCTTAACAACATCATCCATTTTGGGTTAACTTTTAAGCTCTATAGCAAAAAATCAAGCACATGGACCCATGTTAATTTTTGCATATTTTGAATATTCAGGTGCTAAAGTATCTATGTGCAAAGTATGATGAAAACGACATGGATTTTCAATGTTTGGGAGCAAGACTACGGAACCACTCGCATATTAGACGACTTTTACTTGTTTTCGGCGCGTTTTGGGCTTGTTCAAGCCAACTCGCAACAGTTTAAACACTGATAGCTTAAAAACGAGCACATGGACCCCATGTTTTTAATATTTTAACGTCATCAGAATATACTCCTCTGTAAATCTAGAGAATATGATGACATTGACATGGATTTTGAATGTTTGGGAGCAAAACTACGGAACTATTCGCATTTTAGACGGTATTATTAGACTTTTGCACGTTTTCGGCGCATTTTAGGTGGATTTCAATATTTTCAAGCAAACTCGCAACACATTGGACACTGATAGATTAAAAACGAGCACATGGACCCCATATTTTTAATATTTTAATGTCTTTAGAATATATTCCTCTACAAATCTAGAGAATATGATGAAATTGACATGGATTTTGAATGTTTTGGAGCGTAATATGGAACCATTTGCATTTTAGGGTATTAAGAGACTTTTGCATGTTTTCGGCGCTTTTTAGGCGATTTTCAAGCCAACTCGCAACAGTTTAGCCACTGATAGTTTAAAAACGAGCACATGGACCCCATATTTTTAATATTTTAACGTCTTTAGAATATATTCCTCTGTAAATCTAGAGAATATGATGACATTGACATGGATTTTGAATGTTTGGGAGCAAAACTACGGAGCTATTCGCATTTTAGACGGTATTATTAGACTTTTGCACGTTTTCGGCGCATTTTAGGTGGATTTCAATATTTTCAAGCAAACTCGCAACACATTGGACACTGATAGATTAAAAACGAGCACATGGACCCCATATTTTTAATATTTTAATGTCTTTAGAATATATTCCTGTACAAATCTGGAGAGTATGATGAAAATGACATGGATTTTGAATGTTTGGGGGCAAAACTACTATTCGCATTTTAGACGGCATTATTAGACTTTTGCACGTTTTGGGCGCATTTGGGCGATTTCATGCCAACTCGCATCACTTTGAACACTCATAGTTAAAAAACGAGCTCATGGACCCCATATTTTTAACTTCCCTACACCTTCGATATGCATTCCTCTACAATTTAGCCGAATTTGATGAAAATGACATGGATTTTGAAAAAGTGCAGCTTACAAAATACTTTTTTTAATTTTTGTGTAGATTCACGTCTTTGAAGATTTGTTTTTTCCGAGTTTTTGCACCATTCTTGCCAAATGAGGGCGCTGCTGACTCCAAATAGATTATAGTTCTACCAATTAAAAGACTTTCTCTTTCTTTTGTATACACTTTGTTATATATCTTGAAAATTTGATGAAGTTTGATGCGGTATCTACTGAGTAAAGATGATTTACACTCATTTGGTGAATTCGTGAGGTCTAAGAGAGGCACAATTCTCTTGATTGCGCAAGATTGCATATCATTGAAATACGGCGACTTTGAAGACCCGTAGAAAAAAAATAAGCACATGAACCTATGTTATTTTTTGCATTTTCATAATGCATAGATACCAAAGTAACTCTCTGCAAAATTTGGTGAAAATGACATGGACTTCATTTTAACTGTGGAACGTCCTTAATATACAAAAAAAATTGCCACGGTATAAAAAAAAAAAAAGTACGGTAGTCGGTTGAGACTATATTGTTGGCGTCGATCCGGCAGGTCATTAATATTCATGAGCTTGGAGATCTCGTTCGACCGATGACGTTGCTCATTAATATTAATATTCCAGGGGCCTGTTGCATGACGAGATGAGCGATACGTAGGAACGTCCTAGGACCATTCTTCCGAGATAGGAAGATTGGCGACAAATCAGCGCTTTCCGTTTCACGAAGGCAATCTTGTCTTCCAAGTCCGCGACATCGTTTGATATCGATAGTATCGGAAAAATATTTAGTCTTCATCGTCACCTGAACCTTTTATTTCTGAATGACGACTTTACATAAAATCCGATATTTCAATAGTAGGAGATCAAAGAATGTTTTATTTATTACTGATAGTAGAATTGATGTATGGAGCTTACTTTATGAGGTTAAAAGAGAAAAAACTTTAAAGATTCACAAACATAACTAAATAAAATCGAAATTTTCATTATTTCCCTTATTTAGAACACGGTGTCTTTTTAGAGACACCTTTTATTGATATTTCAACGAAAGAGACCCTTGTCCGACATAAAAATTGATTTAAATAAGTAATTTCGACATTTATTAGTTCAATATTCTGTATTTTTATAGAATACTTGTATATAATGATAATTTTGCAAATTATGCGTTAATATGTTATTTGTTGAGGTAAATATAGGGTTTGAATGGAGTAAACAAAATCAACAGTGTCTGACTGTATGAGACTAAAAAGGAAAATATGAGAGGCTGCGTGTGAAAAATCTAATTTATTTATTTTATTTGTCAGATATAACGCAAGAAATACAAATGTGAGTATTTAGAGCATACCTCAGTTGCATGATGAGTAACAGAAGAAAATGAAAATATGAAAATTGCTGCAAACATGTCCAAGTGGACAAAGTAGTACTTTGCAATAATAATTAAAACATAGAAAAAGGTCTGAATCAATCCGCAATGGAAAAAATACTTTTACAGAAATAATGCTAAATATGACAACGATCATAAACGCTGGTCATATTTAAAGATGATCACTTAATTTATGGAAGTTTATATAAGAAAATAACATAAAAAATATATATGTTCAACATTTCATTCAAAGTTAAGGAGTATAGAGACTATATGCTATGACATAAGGGCCGAAAGGGGCCTACCCTAAGATTTAAAGTGCGCCTCTTCGTATGGACTTTCCATAATCTTTTCTTTAATGAACTTATCTTCATTTGTAATGATTGTGATGGATTCGTAAGCTATAGGCTTAATCATTATCTTAAATTCAATATTAGCTGCAGGTTTTTTGTTTTGTTTCACTGTTTTAAATCCAACAATTAATTTTCATTGATTAAGATAAATTTCAGCAAAAAAAAAAATTATAATGAAAATAAAATAAAAATAAATAAATGATTTAGCATGTTTAACATCTTAGTTTTGTTTGTCTTGTTTTTTTTTGCTGAATGTTATTGAACACGTTTTTTACCTTACATAATTTCTTTTAAAGAAATTTGTTGTTTATCTATAATGAGAAAGCATGAGGGGTCGGCTAAAGAGATATAGTGCCGCCCATTTTAAGTATTTCAAGTTTATTTTTTTAATAGAAAAGGGGTGGGGATAAGACGGAGGGAGAATAGAAGAAAACATATTAAAAAAAATATTTGGCCCTATACATTACCCCCGGGAATAATACATGTACCCCGGAGAAGTTAAAATGACATCCGTTTTTGGTCGTCCTGCCGTGCAAAAAGACGACCTGAAATTGATGACAACTAGCCCCCATATTAAAAATAACTTGGCGCCATCCCAGATCAAATGCATCAGAGTGCAACCAAAAAAATGTTTAGAGGTGATATGTCAGTGTGGCTTGCCGTAAATGCATTTTCTCTCAATACCGACGGTGGCGGGCGGTGTGCAAAGAAGATCATGCCTACGTAGGACATGTCTGGAGGTGTCTTTCCAAGGACCATTCTTCGTATCGCCCAAATCGGCTTTGTGAAACAGTTGAGCGATATCTCGTTCTTACGTAGAATGGTTCTACGAAAGACCCTTTCATGCAACAGGCCCCAGTAACACATTGGGAATCGCGGGTGCGCCTCGACATCTCTATGCTCACCACTTACAACTATCAAGTGCAGTTATACTGGCGTAAATCCAGCAAAATCCGGCAGTTTTTTATGGAATTAACCAAAATAATGACAATAAACCCAAATCAAAGTGTTGGTTTGTCTAACTTGATGGAAAAGACAGCATGGAGCTAGTAAAGCAGAAATCATTAATAGAAAAAGATTCACAACTTGTATTTTAAATTCCCCATTCATATCAATGTGCATAAAACTGGCGTCGATTCAGCATATCGGGCGCGAATCCGGCAGTTTTTATGCATGGAATTAACCAAAATAATGACAATAATCCCAAATCAAAGTGTTGATTTATCCAACTTGATGGAAAAGACAGCATGGAGCTAGTAAAGCAGAAATCATTAATGGAAAGAGATTCACAACTTGTATTCCCCATTCAGATCAATGTACATAAAACTGGCGTCGATTCAGCATCTTGGGCGCAAATCCGGCAGTTTTTGTGGAATTAACCAAAATAATGACAATGAACCCAATTCAAAGTGTTGGTTTATCCAACTTGATTGAAAAGACAGCATAATTGAGCTAGTGAAGCAGAAATCATTAATGGAAAAAGATTCACAACTTGTATTTTCAATTCCCCATTCATATCAATGTGCATAAAACTGGCGTCGATTCAGCATCTCTGGCGCAAATCCGGCAGTTTTTATGGAATTAACCAAAATAATGACAATGAACCCAAATCAAAGTGTTGGTTTATCCAACTTGATTGAAAAGACAGCATTGAGCTAGTGAAGCAGAAATCATTTATGGAAAAAGATTCACAACTTGTATTTTCAATTCCCCATTCATATCAATGTGCATAAAACTGGCGTCGATTCAGCATCTCTGGCGCAAATCCGGCAGTTTTTATGGAATTAACCAAAATAATGACAATGAACCCAAATCAAAGTGTTGGTTTGTCCAACTTGATTGCAAATTAACAAGGTTAACATTTTTCTCAAAATATCACAACCCCTACAAGAAAAAAATAAAATCTAACATTTTCCCGCAAAATAACAATTAACGTCATTCCAACTTTAAGACGAAGGGGGCATGAAAGCGAGGACAGCGAAGAAGTAGAAGAGTGCACTTACACGTCTTACGACAATATATATTAATTATTTTGGCTATTTTCCAGGGCTGTTACGTTTTCAACACTAACGTACCTAAGGGGGACAGGGGGCAGACTGCCCCCCCCCCTGACGAGTCACAAACAAAAAAAGGAAGCGAAAATGTAGATTGTGATCACTAATGCTATGGAGATCCTCCAATTGGCAATGCGACAAAGATGTGTGATGTCACATGTGAACAACTTTCCCATTACTTTTCTTTATATTTCACTTAAAATGCCTCTTTTATCACATCTATCAGTAGATCATGTATTCTTTCTATATGAGGGCATGTAATACAGATTTTCAAAGAATGCATTTCGGATAAAGAGTATGTATCACATAGACATTTTCAGGGTATTTTATAGTCCATCAAAGGGAAAGTTGTTCACATGTGACATCACAAATATTGGTCGCATTGCCAATTGGAGGATCTCCATAGCATTAGTGATCACAATATTCAAATGCTCATAACTTTCTCATTATTTGTCTGATTTTTCTCAAACTTGCTTTGATCTTATTCTTTGAATTTTCTGTTTCCACAAAAGCCAACTTGTTCCAAATATTTCATTCCCCTTTAAAATACTTCTTTAATTCCTCTTTGAAGGTTTTTACATTATGTTCCCAATTCTGCTCATTTGGAGACGTTATAAAAGAGGTATTTGACATTGAACTCAGTTGTGTTCATGTATTGATTTGCATTTGTTTTATTTCCATACATTCACTCATAAAAAAATAAATATGAACGTGAAAATACATGCGACAGTAACATGATATATCACTAGATCACTCACTCACTAGCAGGAATGTCAGAAGGTTGAGGGAATTGAAATTGGAAAATATAGATAGGCGGACGAAGGGATCGGGTACACAGGATAGGAAGGGGGTACTGTAATAACTAGAGGAATGTGTAAGCAGGGGTATAGCTAGGCCTTTACCGACAGATATCAGTACCGATTACTGACGTCCGACGACCAATACTCATTTATATTATTATATTTATCTTAGGTACCTAACCAAAAAATTGATGCGAGCGAAATTTTTATTGTTATAATATACCTAAAAGTTGTTCTCTATCCTTTTCCTGTCCCTGGTCAGCCCAGTCCATCTTCTCTCTATGGGTACAGAGAGCAGCTATTAAAGTCTCATTGCGTAAAAATCACAATTTACCGATAAAAGTGTACAGTTTAACTTACATTCACCGACAAAGATGGAACTAAAAAAACCAAATCAATTGGAACAGCCTCGAGTGCCCGACAGTTTATCATTTTTTCCGACAGTCTGCAGTCCAATTTTTGTTTTTCCCCTTTCTCTTAAACTCTTTCTTCTTTTTCCCTTCCCCCTTTTTTCTCTTTCCTTTTTCCTCTTTCTTTCCCCTTTTTCGCTTCCTTTTTTTGTTTGTGACTCGTCAGGGGGGGGGGGGCAGTCTGCCCCCTGCCCCCCCCCTTAGGTACGTTAGTGTTGAAAACGTAACAGCCCTGGAAAATAGCCAAAATAATTAATATCTATTGTCGTAAGACGTGTAAGTGCACTCTTCTACTTCTTCGCTGTCCTCGCTTTCATGCCCCCTTCGTCTTAAAGTTGGAATGACGTTAATTGTTATTTTGCGGGAAAATGTTAGATTTTATTTTTTTCTTGTAGGGGTTGTGATATTTTGAGAAAAATGTTAACCTTGTTAATTTGCAATCAAGTTGGACAAACCAACACTTTGATTTGGGTTCATTGTCATTATTTTGGTTAATTCCATAAAAACTGCCGGATTTGCGCCAGAGATGCTGAATCGACGCCAGTTTTATGCACATTGATATGAATGGGGAATTGAAAATACAAGTTATGAATCTTTTTACATTAATGATTTCTGCTTTACTAGCTCCATGCTGTTTTTTCAATCAAGTTGGATAAACCAACACTTTGATTTGGGTTCATTGTCATTATTTTGGTTAATTCCATAAAAACTGCCGGATTTGCGCCCAAGATGCTGAATCGCGCGACGCCAGTTTTATGTACATCGATCTGAATGGGGAATACCACAGAAATATAAATTCGTTGGGGAATACAAGTTGTGAATCTCTTTCCATTAATGATTTCTGCTTTACTAGCTCCATGCTGTCTTTTCCATCAAGTTGGATAAATCAACACTTTGATTTGGGTTTATTGTCATTATTTTGGTTAATTCCATGCATAAAAACTGTCGGATTCGCGCCCGATATGCTGAATCGACGCCAGTTTTATGCACATTGATATGAATGGGGAATTTAAAATACAAGTTGTGAATCTTTTTCCATTAATGATTTCTGCTTTACTAGCTCCATGCTGTCTTTTCCATCAAGTTGGACAAACCAACACTTTGATTTGGGTTCATTGTCATTATTTTGGTTATTTCCATTAAAAACTGCCGAATTTTGCTGGATTTACGCCAGTATAACTGCACTTGATAGGGTAAAGTGTAAGTGGTGAGGCGCACCCGCGATTCCCAATGTGTTACCGGAATATTAATGAGCAACGTCATCGGTCGAACGAGATCTCCAAGCTCATGAATATTAATGACCTGCCGGATCGACGCCAATATTACGGTAGCGCTAGCAAAGCCTTTTTCCAGCTGCTAATACCAAAGACATACCCATCTTGTGACGTGATTTAACCAGCTTGGCGCAGCAAGGCATGGAGGCGATATCTGAACATCCTCTACACAACCTTGTTTGTGGGGTCCAGAATATTAGAATATTACCTCCTAACGCTAAATAATTGCTTTGAATCTCTCACACAATAGACCCTTAGGCCCAAATTCACAAAGACAAGACAAAATTAAAAGGATAGTCCGGGCTGAATATATTCATATCTGAATAGAGTAAAATTCACACTGACAGAGCAAAATGCTGAAAATGTCATCAAAATTGGACAAAAAATAAGTTATTGAATTTTAAAGTTTATCAATATTTTGTGAAAACAGTATGCACATCGTCATGAATGTTCATTAGGTGGGCTGATGATGTCACATCACCACTTTCCTTTTTCTTATGTTATACATGAAATCATAATTGATTCTATTTGTACGTGTAAATGATATGTCTCCATTATGAAATAAGTTGTGGCAATAAAAAACGAATGCACAGCTTAGTTAATCAGTTGTCAATCCAATTGTTAGTTATTGGCAGAAATCTTTTGAATAAACCTAATTTAATATAATAAAATACAAAAGAACAAGTGGGGATATGACATCATCAGCCCACCTAATCAATATTCATGAAGACATGCCTAGAACTGTTTCACCGGAATAATGCAAACCTTTAAAATTCAAGAACTTTGTCATTTGATTTCAATCAAATTTACACTGAGCATTTTGCTCTGTGAATTTTACTCTATTGAGGTATCTCCAGCCTGGACCATCCCTTTTCTATGGCCTGAACTCACAAAGGTGGTTTTTAAAATCATCAGGTTGAACCCATGGTTTATTTCCTGTACAAATTACGCTTATTTACCGCGTATATTAAAAAATGCCCAATGCTGATGCGCGCTTTTTTTTTCTTTTGTTTTGGACACCCTTAAGCTACCTACATAATGTACCATATCTTGATTTCATACAGCTCTGACATCATGCATGAGAGAAAAAAGAAGTAAGATTCCAGAATACAATATACGTATCAGAAATTATTATATCCCAGCCCCAAGGATCACGACTACTGGCACTACCATTACAAGTCTCTCACACCCATAGAATTCTTAATTGAGTTTCATAAAGCTGTCAATACTGACAAGTTGTTATTCTATGGATAGTGTGGTAACAGTAAGAAACAAGTGCTTCTCAACCAATAATTTTTTTTTTCTAGAATAACTGTCCTGAGTGCTGGTAATGTCATGAAACCAATGTACAATAAACGGAAAGTAAAGTTGGCTGGAGAAACGAGCAAAAGACACCCAAAAAAAAAAAATAAAAAAAAAATATCATTTTACAGATAATTTCAACATATATTTGTATATTTATACACCATCACAACACCTTGTTCATCTGTTATCCCATTTAAAGCGGAAGTTCACCCTGACAAAAAGTTATTGTAGAAATAGCATTAAAAAATAATTAAAAAATTGCCAAAGGTTTGAGAAAATCAATCAAGGAATTAAAAAGTTATTAGAATTTTGATTATTTGATTTGTGATGTCATATGTGAGCAACATTCCTAGTAAATGGTAAAAAATCAATGAAATGTAATTTTCTCAGAAAATTTAAGGTTTTTTTACTTTGCCTTTTGTATATCAATAGGCAAATAATTTCACACCCTATCATGAAGAGAAAACAAAAATAAGTCATCGGGAACTATAAAAAAATGAAATTCATGCATTCTATATTACATAACATATGGGTAGCTGCTTGTTTATGACGTCACAAATCCAATACTTAAAATTCTAATAACTTTCTTAATCTTTAATGAATTTTCCTTAAACCTTCACCAATATTTATCATTATTTTTTCTGCTATTTTAACTTTTCTTCAGGGTGAACTTCCCCTTTAAATTGTCTGCACTGAATAATTTGTCAGCTGTGAAAATTTCTTAACATTTTGTTTCTCTCTCTATTACTCGCTCACTCTCCTAAAACTCTCATCCTCCAAGGGCCACTTGTTTTATCACCATTCCTTCTTCCTTTCTCTCCCCCTCCCTATATCTCTAAAATAATATCATTACATCAATATACAAAGACATTGTGGGATTTGTAATCATTGTTTATTTATTCAATTTATACAGTGTGCTATCTCATTTGTGTTTTGGTCCGAGTCCTGATTACCATCAGACCGTAGTAGACAAGTCCAGCAAGTAAATAACTATCTCATAAAAGTTTCTAGACAGCAGTCCAACAGATTCTCATCTACTTCCTTAAACCAGTAGTGAAAACCAGTTTTAATGTGAAGTGGGAACTTTTGAAGCAGCAGGTCTTGTAAGCAATCTTAAGTGGTCTTCTAAATCAGTATGGAAATCTACATTGCAAAATAGTTTTCAAAACTGCTTTGCCTTGTTACACTGATTTAAACATAGAACACAACCGCTCTTCAGGAACCGATCTTTGCCTGGAAATACGATAGCGTGTGCATGTTAGGCGTGCAAATCAGTACACATGTTATATAGTACACTGATGATCATGCTATTGCTTACACTGCTGGTTCAAATTTCACAAGAAACAAGTGACCCACATGAGGGCATTCCCATAGCAAAAGAACTGCTTTAAGTGAAGTGGTTTTGGAACCAGTGCAAGTGATTGTGATGAGACTGTTAGTTAAAAACAAACAAGATGATAGATGAAGATGGGGTTTAAACCAACTTGTTACTACATTTCTTTATGGCTAACACATGCTGAGGTGTTTGTAATGTTTTGTAAATTTATTTAATATTTTCATGACTTATATTAACCTAGGGTAATAATACAGTGAAGTCTGAATTATTTACTTTAAAAGGAAAATAATTGTTGACATTTTTATTTCATACCATAATATGACAAGAAAGTAAGTATTATATGCCACTTCTAGGAATAATTTTTCTTAAGTTAAAAAGATTTATGTGGTCTCATTAGATTTTACTAAGACAGACTCACCTGTAGTTTCATCATGATTTTATGTTGTATTGTAATTTTTATTCACATTGTTCATGACTGCAGTATTTCTGCAGGTCCCTATGCTAATGAGCAAGATTTATCAAAGTCCTCTCGTGGCTGAATTCATATCCCTGCAAATTCTTGTGAATTGTGAGACTTTCTTTCTCAAAGAATTTAACAAATTTTTCCTCAAGAAAAATTGATTTCTTTGTACCAGAGGAAAGAGTAAATGTTACTCTTTTATATTGGTAATTTCTTTTGAATAAAATGTTTTGATACATAAGTGAATTTCAGGCCTGAACAGATGCCTCAAATGTCACTCTTGATATGTGGCACATTTTAGATGCGTCAGCAGCCAGCTTTTTCCATCAAGATACAAGACAATATTTCTAAGAAGCATAAAATCCAGAGTTCTGATTGGCTTAATGTTTTCAAAACAGACGCTGGTAATTTGAAGAGATTACCACAAGGTGAGTGTGACCTTGCAGAGGCCCAGTGTAGAAATGTTGGAATTTGCGTGGGTGTGTGGTCTCTATGACCAATCAGAGTGCAACATTCTCGTTTAAAAGCTGCTAAATGTACTTGGCCTATGAAGAGCTGGCTGCTGACCCATCTAAAATACCTCTTCTTATAAAACCTATATCACATTAAAGCTTAGATTTTCAGTTTTATCATAATCTAAAAATCATTTGGGCTCAAACAGAAATTAAGTGTAAAAACAACAACTTTTGTTGCATGAAAATAATTAATTTGTATCATGTTTTAAATCAAAATTTTTACATATATTACAATTTTTTTCTTAATCCAGACACATGAACTGAAAAAAAGATTTTTCTTCTTTATAAACATACCAAAAACATGAAATTTTGTCAATATTTAGAGCAGCAATGGCAGAATAAATAGGTGTTTTCGTCTGCACCAAGCTCATTAACAATGCAACAGGTGGAGCACCTCTGGCAGTCTCACCTGCATCACGCGATTCAATATAGCAGCAGTGCTGACTTTGAAAACTACTATGAAATGATTATTCATAAAAAACACAATTCATATAACGAAACAATAGTTCATTGACAATAAATGACATTTGACCTTGATCATGTGAGCTAAGACTTGTCAGTGATACTTGATTAACCCTATATCCACATTTTATATCTATAAACTTTGAAAGTTATGACAGCAATCTAATAATTACCTCCAAAATGGCCAAAGTTCATTGACCTTAAATGACCTTTGACTCTGGTCATGTGACCTGAAACATGCATGAGATGTTCAGTGATACCTGATTACTCTTATGTCCAAGTTTTATGAACTAGATCCAAACACTTTCAGAGTTATGATGGTTATTCAACAATTCCCTCCAACATGGCCAAAATTCATTGACCTTTGACCTTGGTCATGTGACCTTAAGCTTGCACAGGATGTTCAGTGATACTTGATTACTCTTATGTCCAAGTTTTATGAACTAGACCAATACACTTACAGAGTTATGATGGTAATTCAACAAATACCCCCAACATGGCAAAAGTTCATTGACCTTAAATAACCATTGACCTTGGCACGTGAGCTGAAACTCACACAGGATGTTCAGTGATACTTGATTACTCTTATGTCCAAGTTATATGAATCAGATCTTCAGACTTTCAAAATTAAGATGGTTATTCAACAAATACCCCCAACTTGGTCAAAGTACATTGACCCTTAATGACCTTTGATCTTGGTCATGTGACTTGAAACGCAGGAAGGATGTTCAGCAGACCTGCCAACCTTCTACAACCAAAAAAGTATTGTTTGAAGGAAAAAAAAATTGACAAAAATAGAGTATTTTTAAAAATTTGGCGCAACAATCGCCAGCCTGTTGTAGTGAGATTGGTGAAAAAACATGTGAAATTACTTTACTTGAAAACTTGATAATTCACCCCAGAGATGCCAACCTCCAAAAAGCAAAAACAGTATTCTGAGAGGAAAAAAACAGTATTTTGATTTAAAAAAAAGTATTTTGTAAAATATAACGCAGCGAAACGACCAAGCCGGGGAGAGGGGGTGTCCCTCTCCCACAGTAAGGAGATTTTTCAACTTTGGGGTTCAGAATACTGCATGGTGCATTTTCTTGTAAGATGATTCCATTTCTAACAAAACACATAAATCAAACCAGAAAAAAAAATGAAACTGGCACAAGCGAATAAAATTTATATGTCTTAAAAAGATGCAATAAAAACAAATATCTAACCATAGAACCTTACAGCACGCACTGTCGAATGTAAAGTGTAGAAAAATGGTCAGGATTTATCAATCATACCACCTTTAGCCATCAATGTTTCAGCTCTGATCGTCGAGTAATCCCCTCTTCTGAAGAAATGTCCAATGTTTTGATTAGTTTCACGACTTTGTGCGAGGTCGAGGTGTTTCTTCCGTTTGATATGGGCAGGCACATGGGCGGAAATCCCAGGGGGGACAGGGGTACTCAAAACAGTAGGGGGGACACAATATCAAATGTCTTTTTTTTTGTCTTTTATGATGGTAAGAAATACATCATTCTAAATCGAAATAAAACATGTATTTTGGGACGAGTTGGGACGAGATTTGTCAAATTTTCCCGCCCCTTGTCCCCATAGGCAGATTCAGGGGGGCCGAGGCCCCCCCCCCTATTGGCGGAGCAAAAAAAAAAGGGAAAGAAAGAAGGAAAAAGGAAACAAGGCAAAAGCAATTTTGTGTCTCGCCCACTTATGAAAATAACCAGAAATATCGTGATTTGCAAGGGCACGCATGAGAATTATATTGAAACTTCATTGTGAAATGACTGGGATGGAATAACACTTGTCATCAGAGCCTTGGACGTAAACTTTAATGTTGACCTGAAAATGACCTTTGACCTTACCATGTGACCTCCGACTGCACCATAACATGCAGGTCGCCTAAGTACATCTACCATCCGAGTTTTGTTGAAAAGTGACTTACGGTTGCGGAGTTAGGTGTCATAAGAGAGTCTTGCATGTAAACTTTAACGTTGACCTGAAAATGACCTTTGACCTTATCATGTGACCTCCGACTGCAGCATAACATGCAGGTCCCCCAAGTCCATCTACCATCCAAGTTTGGTTGAAAAGCGACTTACGGTTGTGGAGTTAGGTGTCATAAGAGAGTCTTGCATGTAAACTTTAACGTTGACCTGAAAATGACCTTTGACCTTATCATGTGACCTCCGACTGCAGCATAACATGCAGGTCCCCCAAGTCCATCTACCATCCAAGTTTGGTTGAAAAGCGACATACGGTTGCGGAGTTAGGTGTCATAAGAGTCTTGCATGTAAACTTTAACGTTGACCTGAAAATGACCTTTGACCTTACCATGTGACCTCAGACTGCAGCATAACATGCAGGTCCTCCAAGTCCATCTACCATCCAAGTTTGGTTGAAAAACGACTGACGGTTGTGGAGTTATGCCTTCACCTCTGGTGGGCGAGACAAAAAGGAGGGAAAAGAGAGGAGAAAAAGAAGAGGACGACGAGTGCATAAAATAAGATGAGGGGAAAATAAAAATAATCTTTCGTGCCACTACATAAAATTTTCGCTTGCGCTTTGCGCTCGCATTGCCTGTTAGGTGATTTACATATCTTGTTCAATATGGAGCTCAAATATCAAGTTTGGAAGTCAATATACAAAACATATTTCACCTCGGGGATCGAACTTTCATTATTTTGTGTGATTTACAAATTGATTTTTAATAAGTGCTTTGTAAAAATGTCAGTTTTATGGTCTGAATAATTTTATCAACATTTGCTGCTTGCGCTGCGTGCTCGCAAATTTTGATTTATCAGGTACCTATTATTTTCGTGTATTCCATAAAGTTTTCAAAATATCCCTTTTCAGGTCTGATTGTCAAGATGTATCAGCTAGCGCTGCACGCTGGCATTTTGATTGGTGAGTTATGTATGTTTCAATATTGATTATACAACAAACTACTTAAAATCCCCTTTTAGCTCGCGATTTGCGCTCGCATTAATGGTTGAAAATATATTAACTGATGCATCCTATTCATAATTACAAAAGTGAAATGTCCAGTTTTTATGCCATAATATCATCAGATTTTGCGCCCTCATTAGGCATTAATAAATATGATATTAATTTAATAATAAAATTGTACCTTTTGTTTCATCTTGCACTTAGCAAGAGCAATAGGAAGATAGTCATCATTTTCATGACATCCGTATCCACCTTACAATTTTCCTACAAAGTGCTTGAAATATAAAGCTGTAATTGACTCTTTTTTCAGATCGGAATATCAAAGTTTCATGATTTTCATGATTAAAGATGTATTTAGAATGCCTAGATTCTAGGTCTAAATATGAAACACGAGCGCGCATGTTTATTCAAATACTCAACTTGTTTTCTATTTAAATCATTATCCAGTTTCAGATCACAATATCAAAAATTTTCTGCTCGCGCTTTGTGCTCGCATTATTAATGTAGGAAGACCCCCTATTACTCATCCTTTTCATGATTTACAAATATTGATTTTGATTGGTTTATTGTATTTAAACACGGTAAAAAGCCCTCGATCAGCCTATGGCTGTTTACAAAACATGAACAGAGTGGCCCATTTTTAGGTCTAAATCTCGATTTTTTTTTTCTGCTCGCGCTTTGCGCTCGCATCAATTGTTGAATTATATAGCTATTCTGTTCACGATTACAAAAATTGATTAAAATTTTCCATTCTTTATTTAGGTACCAGTTCCAAATGTATATAAAAATTTTCTGCTCACGCTTTGCGCTCGCTCGCATTATTAATACTCATCCTTTTCATGATTTACATAACATGAATAGAGTGTCTCGTTCAGTAAATATTATAGGACTAAATCTCAAAATTTTCCCATCAATTGTCTACTTATATACCTATTCTGCTTGAGTTACAAAAAGTGCTTACAATTTCCATTCTTTCGGTGAAAATATCAAAAATAAATCAGCTCGCACTTCGCGCTTGCATTATTTGATTGTTAAATGCTAACTGCACGCAGTCTTTAACAGGTATCTTTTCCATCAGTTCATTTCTGCTCGCGCTTTGCATTCGTAGTAATTATTAAGTTGCATACACATTTTTTTCAGGATTTTTTTTCAGGATAACAAACATTGCCCAGAATGTTCAAATTTTAGAAAAAAATAAATAAAATTTCCAAAAAATTAGCTCGCGCTTCGCATCATATAAATAAGGATTATGATATTATATATGAATAAAGCGAAGAAGAGACTAATGAGAACTACCCCTTCAAAGAAACAAACACAAATCATCTTCGAGCTGCCGATAGGGGAAAATATGGCTGAAACAAATTTCCGCCCCCCTATTGGCGAAGGCTGGATCCGCCCCTGTGTCCCCCCTACCTTTTGGGAGAGATTTCCGCCCCTGGGCAGGCAGTAATGTCATTCGCTCCTCCGTGTGAAATAGTGAAATCACATTGACAGACAGTGCACCGTGCGGTAAATTCATGCAGTTTGGAACGGATAATACAAGGCCACCGAGTCGAGTATTCCTCTCTAAACATCTGTTTCCGTTGTGATTTAGACTTAGAGGACGAAGTTGACGCCATGATTAATCGAGACCCGACAAATCAAGACAACAAATCGACAACGATCGTGCATCAATCACACTAGACCAAAAGCTTCAGTCTCTGTATTTTGGTTGTTCCGCTGAACTGCGTTGGCTCCACTCACCCATACATAGAATGAAGAGTTGTCGGCCCGTCCGTACGTATAGCCAACGTATTAGCATTAACGTAAGATCTAACATTCGGCGGAAACCCGATTTTCGGATTGTTTTTTTGTACATAAAATGTCACATTATAAAAAAGAAAGTACATTCAAACTTACGAGAAAATATATAAATTCAGAAATATCGTACCTCAGACCGCAGTTACCTCTAATTCCTTTCAAATGATGATCGAAACATAGTCATCTTCGATCCTTTCGTTGGTCAACGTAAGTTGCCATCTTGGATAACGTCATCATCCTTACAGACGTATGCACCAGTCGCTATATATCGCGATTTGTGTCGCTGCTTTGCGCTTGTAGATGTGCGTGTGTTCGGAACTTGACGCTCGCATTGATTGGCCACGATATCGAAAATTTAATCGGAAAGCCTTGATAAAAGCACAACTCGGGCAGCAACACACAAGGCTGCCACATTAGGGATTTATGCATTAGTAGAAATGCGTAATTTATTACCGCACTACCTATCGTAATGCACACTCGCCTTAAACACCCAGCTAGCTACACACAATGCATATTGTTCACGATCGAAATTTTAAGAAAACGTATCTTACAAAGAAAAAAAGTAACGCCGTATTTTGGGTGAAAAAACGTAACAAATACGGCAAAAACGTTACGGTTGGCATCTCTGTCACCCTTTTAAACATGTGCTCATAGGCGAGAATTATTTACTTGTTCTTTTCATGCAACAAGTTACTGGCCCGACAGTGATTTTTTCTGGTCTGGGACTGTCGGACTGGCGCTAGTGACACGTGCTGTGTATAATAAATACTTCATGATCAGAAATCTAAAAAAAAAGAGTAAAAAATCATACAAAAAAGTATTGGTGTATTCATAGCAAAAAGGAGGAACAAATACTCTAACAAGTGGAATGCCTCTAGCGGTCTCACCTGCATCACGCGATTCAATATAGCAGCAGTGCTGACTTTGAAAAACACCATTTAAATAATTATTCACAAAAAACACCATTCATATAATGATACAATACTGCGTTCATTGACATTGGACCTTGATCATGTGACCTAAAACTTGTCAGTGATACTTGATTACCCCATTATCCACATTTTATACACTATATCTGTAAACTTTGAAAGTTATGACAGCAATCTAATAATTACCTCTAAAATGGCCAAAGTTCAATGACCTTAAATGACCTTTGACTTTGGTCATGTGACCTGAAATTCGCATGAGATGTTCAGCGATACTTGACGTCTCTTATGTCCAAGTTTTATGAACTAGACCAATATACTTACAGAGTTATGATGGTAATTCAACAAATACCCCCAACATGGCCAATATCCATTGACCTTTGATCTTGGTCATGTGACCTAAAATGCACACAGGATGTTCAGTGATACTTGATTACTCTTATGTCCAAGTTTTATGAACTAGACCAATATACTTTCAAAGTTATGATGGTAATTCAACAAATACCCCCAATTTGGCCAAAGTTCATTGACCCTAAATGACCGTTGACCTTGGTCAGGTGACGTGAAACTCATGCAGGATGTTCAGTAATACTTGATTAACCTTATGTCAAAGTTTCATGAATATATTTTCTAAGTTATGATGACATTTCAAAAACTTAACCTTAGGTTAAGATTTTGATGTTGATTCCCCCAACATGGTCTAAGTTCATTGACCCTTAATGAACCTTGACCTTGGTCATGTGACATGAAACTTAGGCAGGATGTTCAGTAATACTTGATTGACCTTATGGCCAAGTTTCATGAACTAAGTCCATATACTTTCTAAGTTATGCTGTCATTTCAAAAACTTAACCTTAGGTTAAGATTTTGATGTTGATTCCCCCAACATGGTCTAAGTTCATTGACCCTACATGACCTTTGACCTTGATCATGTGACATGAAACTTAGGCAGGATGTTCAGTAATACTTGATTGACCTTATAGCCAAGTTTCATGAACTAGGTCCATGTACTTTCTAAGTTATACTGTCAATGCCATTTCAAAAACTTAACCTTCAGTTAAGATTTGATGTTGACGCCACCTCCATCGCCGCTCTAAATACACAAAGACTATGTTTGATGACAAATCTATTGAAAATCAATTACTTTAAACAGCCTTTAAATTCTCCTGAACTTTTCCTTGCTTGACTGTTGAAAATATCTTCCAAAGTCCACTGATCAGTCCGACCATTCAGCAAATATTTGTCAGTCTGGTCCAAAGAACGGGTCTCTCATCAATGCTTGACTTTCAGATTTCACTTGGTCAAGGTGAGAATCCCTTATCTCCAGGACTTATGAAAGGACATCGGTCTCTCAATGACATCTGTACGTTTCAAGGAGCCATACTTTTAATGCCGAACCATGTCTTCTGAAATGTTGAGTAATGTAATGCTTGTCATGGAGAATACTCTAGTTGACAAAATCTTGCTCTATAAATAATCAAAACACAATAAAAACATAAGAAATTAAATTAGGAAATCTATATCAGTTAATACTCCATTCCTGTGTCACAGCTAAAATAACCAACCCTGAATATGTTTTTTTTTTAAAAACAGGGTTTAAACACAGATCTAGGTTTATCTCAGAACAAGGCAATAGGTAGATTAATGGCAGCATTACACACAGGTTTCCCAAGTTCATCTAAAAGTTAAATCCCAAGTTTAGTTGAAAGGGAGTTGCAAATTTATCTGTCATGAGTCTTCCAGGTAAACTTTAATGTTTGACCTGAAATGACTTTTGATTTCACCATGTAACATCTAAAGGCACCTTAACTAACATGAATATGTCCCAAGTGCATCTATCACCAAAGATTGTTTGCCATTGCAGCAACATATGTGCAAAGTCACAAGTTAGAAGAGTGTCTTGAAAGTAAACTATAAAACATGACCTCAAATGACCTTTGATCTCATCATGTGATCTCAGACAGCACTGCAATATGATGTTACTCCTATTAATTATTATTATTATTATCATTTTTACTAATACTGCACTTTTCCCATAAGGCACAAAGCGCTTATAATGAAAGTGATCAATTGAATATTATACAATGCTAAAACTACAAAAGAGATGGGTTTTTAATGCCTTCCTGAACATTGCTAGTGAGAAGACTGTCTTATTATAAGTGGCAAACTATTTCAATATTTTGAAGCTGACACAGGAAAAGTTCTATCACCAGCTAATCATACATAAATGTACTCATAGTGTATCATATCACCCCAGTTTGGTTGCTATTAAACTGGCAGCTGTCCAGATTAGAGTCATAAGAGTCTCACAGGTAAACTTTAAATTAAATGACCTTTGACCTTGCCATGTTACTTTCAATACCAGTATAATATGAAAGTTCCCCAAATGCATCTTTCACCAACATTTAGTTGGATGAGGAGCCATGGTTGCAAAGTTAATTGCCATAATAGGGTATTGCAAAAACCCTACACATTTGGCCACAAATTACCTTTGACTACCCTGTGTAAAATCCAACAGCACCACATGTTATCCCTGGTGCATCCATCCAAAACTTTGCAGATTTTCAATCAAATATCCATAACTCTTTTGCATTGAAATTTGTACAGGAACTTTACTGCTTCAACTTAACTTGAACCCTAAAACGAATTGACTAGAACCAAAATCTAGTGACTCATTACAACCCTGCAAGCTTAGTTGGCATTTGACTAAAAGTTGTCAAGTTATATGTCATAAAAAAGTCATATAGGTACTCTATAATATGACCTCAAATGACATTTGACCTCACCATGGGATCTACGATATCACCTATTAAACATGATGGTAACCCTAGTGCATCTAGGTACCATCAAAGTTTGGTTGCTATTGGACCAGCACTTGCCTAGTTATGTACCATACAAGAGTCTTGCAAGTAAACTTTTCCATTTGTGATGGACGGACGGATGGCAGACAATGGATAGACTGACGCCATCTGTCCGGAAGGTTTGCCTTCACCCATAGGCGAAACAAAAATGCAATGACATTCAACCTGATCAATTTAAAATATAAATTTTGCCCAAAATTCACATGCTTACTTCTAATATTTCATGAGAATGTGCTGTTTAGTAAAATTTAAGACCTTGTTATTTTTCCAAATTTAAAGGACCCTTCCAAAACATTTTTAGTTTCATGATACCTGTCTGTAAAGTCCAAGAAACTGTTGTTAAACTGAACAGAGAAAGCTGGGTAATCTCTAAGCCATTCCTGTATCATGTGATGGTGCCTGGTGTCTGTCTCTAGCCAAATCAACCCAAAAGGTTTAAGAAGAAACCTTGCATGTTTGATGATCGACTTGATGACATCCATACCTTCAGCACCTGCTTCCAATGCCATTGGGTCTTCATACCTAGAAATGAAAGAGAAACACAGATAATCAAAGAGCTAGTAGCCAGGAGGGGGGAGAGCAATCATATTATTTTTGATGGGGGTGCGCCTCACGAAAACTCTGAAATGAGGGTCTAAGGAACTGACTACAAGCGTAAAATACGGGATCTTGGGAACTAAATACATGTATATACCGCGGGGTGTGAAAAACAGGGTCTACAGAACGGGATCGCGGCACTGTAGGTACGGTGCACGCTAGCACAGTGCATGCGCTAACCATGCATGAAGCGGCTACTAGTTATATGGAGGGAGTTGCGAAGCCGTGCGTGCATCTTTTGCATGTGGCACTCGCGCTTGACAATTTTGGCAGGGCCGCGGAACTGAGATGTCTCGTAAGGGGGGTCTTGCGAGCGGGGCTGGGCGGCTTCTGAACTGAACCTTTGTCATTCGGAGCAGTGGCGGCCCTTGACCCGGAGCAGACAAAGCATTGGAGGAGTACAGCATTGTTCACAAACAATACAGTGCCACTCCAATCATTGTCTCCTCCGGGTCACGGTCCGCCACTGATTTGAAATATCTAGAGAACTGAAAATTAGGTCTGAAAAAGAGGGTCATCAAAGCGGCACGTCCCCTTACCACCAATATATGTGAGTGCCCCCGCCCCCCGGCTAGTAGAGATAACATGGATATTGCGGGTAGTTTCCTGTACAAAGGTCATGATTTAGACAGTGTGGAATACCATAATCTTGTTAATCAACGTCTTGTCCCCCCCCCCCTAAAAAAAAAGATGTCTCGGCAATTTTTACAATGTACATTTGACCCCCATAAAATTAATCAGCCCCTCTCAACATTTTTCGCCATAAATCTGTAACACAAAAAGCTGGCGCCATACTGTGCACTGACTTTTCATTTCCAGTCTTGTGCAATTTTGAGACCAAATTTGCAACCCCCAGGTATGCAATTCAGAAATTATGCAACATTTTGTAAGTGTACGTCAGAACAAAATTGTGCAAAAAAAGGAGTTCATGTAAAAAAAAAAAAAAAATGCGAGTACTGACAACAGTAGCCTAGCTGGGTCATTCCATGTCAAATCATCAAAGAATTTGCCGTCATCTCTCAGATGTTTTTTAAACTTTGGGAACCAATAGGGACTCAAATATTTTCGCTAATGACCCCTTAATTAGTGAGATAAAGGCTAACGAACTTTGGACTAATTAGCGCGACATCGCAAATTCAAATGGCCTTATCTGATTCTTATCTCTAAAAGTATAACACATAAAGAGCTGGTTTTGGTATTTTCATGCCCTATAAATTAGTCTGGGGAACATTTTCCTACCTCCAACTATAAAAAATTATTACAAAATACATATAGTAAAATCGATTGCAATCGTTTTCTGGACAGTACGATTAATACTTCTTGAAAAAAATGAGAATTTATGCCAAAATGTTCATATTTTTGGTCAAGAATTTGCATGTGCATTGATATCTTTCTGTTTTATCATAAACATCAACAAAATATCAGCATTCAACACGAAAAAGGATATATTAACTAGAATATTGATATGCTTCATGACAGTATTAATGTCTTCATTTGCTTAGATAAAGGGAAAATACTTCAAATGTATTACTCGATAATAAAATGACACTAAAAAGCAACCTCCGTGTCCTAGTCACACTAATGATACTGACTACAATGAGATCGCTGGCATTCCTTTCAAGAGAGTATAATAGACCAAATCGGTCTGGCCTCCAAGGACAACAGTATACCAATTACTGATGGAGCCACCCTACTAAAAAAAAGACTTATAAATAAATAAATATAAATAAATGCCTTTGTCGGTGTGACAAGCAGAGATGAATGTAATGTGCATAGCGATGGAACGGTGTGTATTACTTAGGGCACAAGGCGTTTTCTCTTTGTTAAAGCAACTTTAATGTCAATGAAACCTCTTGGAAAAGTTAGAGGAGGCATTGCTATGCATGTTGCATGCAATTACGTTTGGGAACCTTAAAACAGTCCCGCAAGAGCCTGTCAAATGTACCCCACCCTTATCCGTATATAGGTTGACTATAAGATATCGTGCCTTTTGGAGCCCCAAATGTGGCAAAATGGTGCAAAGCCTATGTAAAACAAGTGGAGCGCCTCAGGCAGTCTCACCTGCATCACGCGATTCAGTATAGCAGCAGTGCTGACTTTAAAAACTACTATAAATTATTCACAAAAAACACCATTCATATAATGATACAATACTATGTTCATTGACAATAAATGACATTTGACCTTGATCATGCGACCTAAGCAGTGGCGTAGCTAGGATTTTTTTCCTGGGGGGGGGGGGCACTGGGGGGTCCTTGCTTTTTCAGGGGGAGCACCATTTTTTCCGTTGTGTATGTGTCACAAAGGCGGATCTGACTTTCGCCAATAGGGTACGGGGCCCAAAATTATCTTCACCTATATTTCCCCCTATCAGTCACTTCTTCGTTTTATAACATAACTTAAAATTCATTCATTCATTCATTTTCATCCTGAACAAGATTCATATGTAACTAAACTAGATGGTTACTGCGAACGCCAAGCGCGAGCAGAAATTTTTATTAACTGTTCTAGCATTATCGAAAAGGGACCTGTTAAGGACTGTTTACAGTTACCCACGAAGACGGTATATATTTCAATAATGCGAGCGCGAAGCGCGAGCAAATTTTTTTGACATTCCGACCTAAAAAATTGTCATTCTAAGCACTTTTTGTATTAATAAATGGGATAGGTATGTAACTAAACAATTGATGTGAGCCCGAAGCGCGAGAGGAAGAAAATTGAGATTTTAGACCTAAAAGCGGGACACTATTCATATTTTGTAAATCATAAATAGGATATAGTTAATTGGGTATCATTAATAATGCGATCCTGAAGCGTGAGCAGACAATAATTGATATTCTGATGTGAAACTGGATAATTTAAGTACATTTAATATAAAGAACATGCAGGCTATCGCGCATGTTTTAGATTTAGACCTAGAATCTGGGCAGTCTGAATACATTTGTTTAATGGAACATTATGGAATACACGTAGACAATAGGAACTTGGCAAATCAAACAATTTGACCACGCAGCGTGAGCTTAAAAATGCTGATATGTAGACTATAAAAGGGACATTTTACAGCTAGAGTGCCACTTAAATTTGTTGATGAAAGCTCGATGTCCGAGCATAAAAGCTAAAATATATTTTGTATATAAACTTCAAGACTTGCTCCATATCAGCCTATTGAGCAAGATATGAATCTCATCGAACAGGCAATTCTGGCGCGAAGCGCAAGCAAAAGTTTTATATAGCAACATGAAAGATTTGTTTTTTTTATTGCAAGTCTTCCCTTCACATTGTTTCATTCACTCGTCTTCCTCCTCTTATTTTCCTCTTCATTTTTTCTTCTGTCTTTCTTCTTTTCCTTTTTTCTTTTCTTCTTTCTCCCTTTTTTCTTTTTTTTTTTGCTCTGCCAATTTTTTCAGGGGGGCACCTGGGGGAGCACACCAAATCCCCCCCCCCCCCCGTAGCTACGCCACTGGACCTAAGACTTGTCAGTGATACTTGACTACCCCTATATCTACATTTTATAAACTAAATCTATAAACTTTGAAAGTTATGACAGCAATCTAATAATTACCAAGTTCATTGACCTCAAATGACCTTTGACTTTGGTCATGTGACCTGAAACTCACATGAAATGTTCAGTGATACTTTATTACTCTCATGTCCAAGTTTTGTGAAATAGATCCATACACTTTTAGAGTTATGATGGTTATTCAACAAAATCCCCTCACATGGCTGAAGTTCATTGACCTTTATTAAAGTTGGAACCAAAAGATTTTGTGAACTAGTAGGCTGTATACGACTTCAAATGTTCACAACTCAATATAACAATATCTTATTACTTCATAAATATACATAGTTCACAATAAATAGGTTTAAAGATGAATAATCCTGATTCCTGATCCCAAGTAAATCGTCATCGCAAACTTAAGATTATAATACTTCTTATGATGTGTAAAATAGAGTATGACTTAAATGAACTTGGTAAAAGTGCAGAAGGGGAGAATGCAAAAGTGTATAAGGTGAAGTAGCAAAAAAATAATCAGTTTTAAAAAAAAGTGTGAGGGGAAAATAGTCATTGAAGAAAGCTATGAATGATAATAGGGTGAGAATGCTATCATACAGCTCATTTTTCTTTTATTTTTTGTTTATAATTTCATCCTTATTTCACTTTCAGCTAAAATGAGTTGGATTGGTTTAAAATTCTCACAAATAAATCTCCATTCATAAACAAGTAAATTGACATACAAGTAATCCTTTCTCTGAGTAGTCTAGCTAGCTTGCACAAGCCAACACTGTTCCTCAGCACTTTTAATAGATCTATGCACACGGCTAAGTAAGATGTAGCAACATTCACTATAACAGAAACGGTCTAGAAGCATAGAATCATGTGAGTGACATGCTAAATTTTGAAGAGAAGTATTTATTCATTCTCAGGAAAACTTTTCGTCATACAGGACAGAAGGACAAATTACATACATGTAAGTGCTATAAAAGTTTGCAAAGGGTAACCCCATAACTACCCCTCATATTTTTTTTTTCAAAATGTTCAGCCCTGCCAAGCTGACATTTATGTTTTAAACATAGGGATTAAACTGATAGAATTGTATAGAATATTCAACGTTCATCAAATTTTATCAATATCACATCATTCATCGATATATATTGTTGTTGTTTTATTTCTTTATAAAGTCCAACATGAAGAAATTCACTGCTTTCTTCAAGCCTACTTCTGCACCCTACTTCTACTGACAACAATTGCAAATAATATATCGAAAGCTAATGCCGAAACCCAAGATGTCAACATTCTTTCAGGTGCAAAATTGCAAACACCAACTTCAACATTTTTTTAGACCTTCTACTCATACAGCGACATCTTGAAACGTGCACTTGAACTAGAAGAAACTTATGACAAATCTAGTTCATCGCCAACTCCTGAGTCCATGACCGAAATAAACAGGTACGACTAGAGCCAAAGCAACCCACTACATACCATGGCAGTCAGCATTTTCGACCACAAAGAATAGGAGATTCCTTCCCAAGTGGAATGAGACATTTCTATGGATGGAGTATCATGATGAAAAGGATGTTATTTTTGCCACCCAGCAACATATGCTCCCAACTACCAAAGTCACAAGAGGAAGTCACTGACAACGGCTTTTGAACTGGAAAAGGGCTATAGATTGCTTCAAGAAACACTAAAACAGCTCATCCCATTGTCATGCTAGTTATCAGTTTCAGTCAATGAAGGAGATAACAAATGCTGCAAGCATGCTTCGCTAGCATCAAGGACAAGAGATGGTTCAGCAACTCTGTGTTTTGATAAAGATTATTTCATATATCGGCTACTTGGAACATCAGGGAGTGCCTCTCTGTGATACTGAGTCAAATCTTCACCAGCTTCACAAGCTTCAATCTGAGGACTAAAAAGAACTAGCAGACTGGTGAAAAGGAAAACCAGTTAGAACTCAACACAACATGAGATTGTTAAGGAGATGACACACAGTATTCTCAGGAATGTAATCAGGGAGATCAAAGAGCATGGTACTATTGGCTGACAAAACAACAGATCTATGTTAGCACAACAGAACAGATGTTGGTGTGTATTCTCATGAAGCAGTGTTGAAGAATGGCCTCCTTTGATTGTTATTTCAGTTGATGGTTGCTCATTGCTTGTTTAAGGTTACTTACAGACAGGCTAAGCAAAGGGCTACAACATGAGAGTGTGTCTGTTAGTGAAGTCATGGAGATGGTTGGATTTGCGGTAAGAGATCAAGGCCCTTTAAAGAGATGACCAATTCGCAGGAATATTCAGCGATGATGAGCAGCTAGTGACCAAGTGCAATGCAGATGGACCATGCCTCCTACATCAATCTAGGGCACCTCGAAGGCTGTAGGAATCTGATTCACACAGATTTGAGACACCAAAAGATTTTTGCTGTCAGCAAATTAACATGGCGTTAGATGTAGCGGTAAACAAGTTAAAAGACCGAATTGTTGACAAGACATCGCCCATTATACAGTCAATTGAGCGGCTGATCATGAGCAGTATCAACGATGCGGACATCCCTAAAATGGATTTAAAAAGAGTGACTGCATTCTTTGGAGATGACCTGGACAATATTCTAGACTCAATGCTCAGTTGCTAATGCTGGAGAATGTCTATGAGGATGCACAAGTCCAGTCGATACACAAGGTTATTGGGTGTCTCAAAGGAAACACCCTCAAAAGTATGGTTCCGCAGGTTGTGAAGTTGCTAAAACTAGGGCGCGACAAACCCACTTGCCCAGGGCAAGTGAAATTGACGTACGGGCTAGCATTTCTGAAATTCACTTGCCCGATCAGGCAAGTGATTGTTTGAAATAAAAAAAATAAAATGACAGTAAATTTGGGATAAATAACCATTATTGGTCAATTATCTCTCGTACAATGTCAAACCAGTAGAAAAAACAGTGGAAACTTGTAAAATCAGTGCCAATTTACCAATAACTTATCGCCAGGTAACTCGTTCGGCTATGGGGGCTGCCATCTTACGCTCTAAAATACACTATGTGCATGTGTTGACTTGTTTGACATTGCGCAATTTGCCGATGACGAAGGCTGGGGAAACCCATTATTTTGCCATGTGCGCATGCTCCATTATGAGCAAACTTCATGATCGTTCCCAAATGATATGAGTCATCATAGTAAAATTGCTGATTTTTGTCATCACGATTAGCAGTGACTTAGTTTTAAAGCTCCAATGGTAGTGTGAGTGAAACTACTAGTGAAACCGAGTAAAAATTTGCAGATCCATGTCTATGATGGCAATAAGAACCAGGGGCCGCAGAACGGTTTTGAAAGTGGGGGGGGGGGGGGGGCTGACCATGCAAAAAAGCCTCCTCAGCCCCCCCCCCCCCCTCAGCCTCCGAGAACTAATGTCATGACTTTGCTGAAAATAAACTCATAGACCTAATCTATGTGTGTTTACTACATGATTCTCATTTGTTGTTATTTCTCTTGACCTTTAAAATTAAGTGGAGTACCGTCACAAAAAAATAATCAAGAGCGAAAGAATTGGAACAAGTGGAGCGCCTCTGGCAGTCTCGTCTGCATTACACGATTCAATATAGCAGCAAAGTTGACTTTGAAAACAACCATCAAATAATTTTTGCAAAAAACGCAATTCATATAATAATATACTACGTTCATTGACCCTAAATGAAATCTGACATTGATCATGTGACCTGAGACTTGTATTTTATTACCCTTATGTCCACATTTCATGAACTATATGTTCCATAAACCAAGGCTCGACATTACCTCAGGGAACCATTATTGAAAAATGCTAGGTCTTGGTGGCCCGAATCGGGCAACTAATAATTTTTAAAGTAACGCAATTTTTCTCCCGATTTTGCCATCATTTTATCAACTTTCTACAATTCAGATTGCAAGCCAGAATGTCTTGCAGCTTTTTCTAGGATCTACACAAAGTTTGCATATTATATGAATATAATGGGTTTGAGAAAGTATTAATTGTGGAAATATTTTTATCCCAGGTTCGCCCGAGGGAAAATAGTAACATTGCCGGACCAACCAAGGATAAAATATTTCCACTACACTTTCGAAAGAAATGCCCGGTATATTTATTTTATATCTCTTCCATATTAAAGTTTGAACATAAATTTTTGGTAATCTAGTCCTAATTGACCCATCTCCATGATCTGGACAAAATGTAGATCGGCTTAGCTCTAATTTAAGCAAAATTGGCTCATCATCGGCTAGCCAGTTCCTGAATAGACTGCGCACGGCTACCACCGGCTCCCATGCAAGCATCACTTGTGGTTTGGTGTTACGCGTCGGCAGTAATGAGGTCGATCTTCTAATAATTCTAATAACAACTTACCGGTTGTTAACTGATCCTGCAGAACTAAAATCAAGCAGCCCGAATCATTCGATCATCATCATTAATATTATTATTTTCAGCATACAGTTTAATTATAAACAAGCAAGACGCGATTTCATATTGACATTTACTTATCGGAGAGTGTGTGATTCAGCGATCATTGCATTTTTACCTGTGTTGATTGCGCTGTGCTAAGCGGACTCCTGATAAGCTTCTGCGCCATTGCATCACTAGACTTGCCCGGTGCAAGCAGTCCGTCGTACGCTGTGACCGAGTGATTGCGTGGTTTTCAGTCAGACGCAAAATAGTAAAGAACTATTCTACTCTGACGTCACGATCTATTCTGATCACCGATGAATTTCATTTTTCTGGTGAAATTATGATTCGACATGTGAAGGGCTCTCGACCAATCAAATAGCAACAAATTTTCAGTAAGGGATATTACAACAAGAGTGTCCCTAAGGCAAGCACATAATACGCCCGCCTGTAACGTGGAAAATGAAGTTATTGGTCAAGCAAGAAAAGTGGAAGGTGGCGACTTCACCTTTGACCTTCTGACCTTAAAATCAATAGAATTGCTGGGATCTATGCTTGTATCATACACAGCAAATTATATGAGCCTAGGTTAAGTTCAACTGAAGTTATCGCATTTACAAGGACTGCAGAATGGTAAGATGAAAATGACACTGTGACCTTGACCTTTTGACCTCAAAATCAATAGGCTTTCTGGGATTCATGCTAGAATCATACACAGCAAATTATATGAGCCTAGGTTAAGTTAAACTGAAGTTATCGCATTTACAAGGACTGCAGAAGGGTATGAGATGAAAATTTGTCACTGTGACCTTGACCTTTGACCTCAAAATCAATAGACTTCCTGAGATCCATGCTAGTATCATACACACCAAATTATATGAGCCTAGGTTATTAAAGTTAAACTGAAGTTATCGCGTTTACAAGGACTGCAGAATGGTAAGATGAAAATATGTCACTGTGACCTTGACCTTTGGACCTCAAATCAATAGGTTTCCTGAGATCCATGCTAGTATCATACACACCACAGTATAAGAGCCTAGGTTAAAGCTCGTGGATAGTGTTGGTAAAGGATACAAAAATTCCAGTTGAATGGATCTTTCCTATTGAATAACGATTGCTGATGATGATTCAATGCGAAATTGACAGAATTTCTTCTTGGAAATATTAAATTTTAAATAAACTCCGAGAAATAAAATCATTCTCCTCGGCTGAATTTCAAAGACAGTTCGCTGAATTTATGCGCACTTATATAGCGCCCACTAGCCGTTCCACTTTTAGCAAACCGAAATATCCCTGCGAGCGTAGTCTGCTAATTCCGTGTACGTCGCTCGTCGATCATTGTTCCTTAGTTTTAGCATGGCCTCCGTCGAGTTTCTCCCCCAGCGAGTTCGGCGAGGAGCACAGGAAACCGTTGAATTTTTGTTAGATGGGTTAGATAATTATTTTAAAAAATGTGGACTAACTTACCCCTTATGCTGTCCCTCCAACCTGTAGTTCACATGTTACAGTAGTTTATTTTGACGTTCATGAAAACGTATTAGAGATGAGTCTGTCAAAATTTTGGCTACAAATTTCCACGTGCGACAAGATTGGTTCATGGTTCTTGAAACTGCGAGATACATTATACTGCATGCTGCGATGCGATGCGATGGACATTGGTCACGCTCGCTCAGCTCGGCGCTTCGGCCTGCATTCTCTCACGCTTTATCCAACTCTATGCATTCTGTTCATACACAGTTTTGCGTGTACGATGTGTTCATGTCTTTCACGTCATATTTCAGCGCATGCATTGGGGAAGGGAAATTAATTTGGAAGTGGGAAAAGGGAGAAAAGAAGAAAGGGAAAGGTAAAAAAAAGAGGATAACAAGTAAAGGAAAAGAAAGAACAAATGAGGCAAGGGAAACAGGAAATAAGAATGGAACGAGCTAACATGAGGCAGATCAATTTCGCGGCCAATATCACGAATATGGGGGGGGGGGGGAATTTTTCACCCATTATTTTCCACGATCGACCGCTCTGAGTTGATTTTTGTTTGTTTCTTTCTTTGAAGGTGTAGACCTAACAGTCAGCTTTATTCTTATAAAACAACATAAATGCAGGGGCCGCAGAATGGTTTTCAAAGTGAGGGGGGGCTGAGTCAAATGTTTTTTTTTTTTGGGGGGGGGGGTGACCATGCAAAAAATCACAATCAAATGGTCATTTTTACTTTTTTGAACACGGTTATGGAAAAAAGCAGGGGCTGGAGCCCCCCCCCCTCGCTTCCGCGACCCCTGAAATGTATAATCCTATACGTACTAGTCAATATAGTGCGAGTGATGCGCGAGTTAAAATTTTTCGTAAATGTCATATTTTGTCCTGAAAATAAAACATCTAACTAATAACTATACTGCAAATACGAAGCACAAGCAGATTTTTTTTTCATATATATTCTGGCCTTATAAACAAGGGACCTGTTCTGATTGTAGTAGCCATGAAGACGATACATAGGCCTATATAATTATGATGGCCTATTTCAAGAATGGAATAATGCGAGCGCGAAGTGCGGGCTGAACATTTTTTGACATTCCAACAAGAAAATTGACATTCTAAGCATTAATCCTGAACTGAATAGGTATATAACTAGACAATACGAGCGATAAGCGCGATGGGGAAAATTAAGATTTAGAGCTAAAAACGGGACACTAGTTCATGTTTTGTAAGGCGTGAAGATGGGTAATTAGGCATCTTCCTACGTAATACGAGCGGGAAGTGCGAGCAGAATTCTAATCTGAAAACTATTTCAAACACTGAAAATGAAACTGACTGGATGTGGATCGCACTCAATAAATGATTCAAGCGCGAAGCTCGAGCGGATATTTTTCGGAAATTATTCTGACCTAGGACGGGAACATTCTAAGGACATTTTGTCATATGAAAATAGAAATTATCTACCTATTAAGTGTCCCCAAGCGCGAGATGAAAATTCTTTCAATTATAAAAAAAGACAATATAGTTATTAGCAATTCATGAAATGTTATTGTTATTATCTTATTTACTACTCTAATAAGCCCAATAAGAGCGAGAAATTTGTTAATATCAATTTCTGAAAACTGGATATTCTAAGTATTTTTCTATTTATGAATAGAAGGCATTGGTTGATATATCTTTAACAATTAATGCGAGCGCAAATCACGAACCGATTTTTTTTAAATAAATTGTCATGAAAAGGGATTTTAAATAGTTTGTTATAGAGATAAATAACTAACCAATCGAAATGTGAGCGCGCAGCGCTAGCTGATATGTTTTGACAATCAGAGCTGATATGTTTTGACAATCAGACCTGAATAAGAATATTTTGAGAATTTATTGTAAATACGAAGACTAGAGATTGGGTACTTGACAAATAATGCGAGCGCGTAGCGCGAGCTGCATTGATACTCGATCAGACCATAAACGGACTACGGCTGCACATTAAAAAAATCAATTTGTAAATCAAGCAACGTGATATTTTAAGCTCCATATCAGCCCATTGAGGATTATTTGTATCTCGATATCAAACATGCAAGTGCGAGCGAAAAATTCATATAGTGATATGAAAGATTCTTATTTTTTTTGTATTTTCCAAGTCTTCTTCTCACCTTATTTTTTTCATTTGTCTTCCTCCTCTTTTCCTCCTTTTTTTCTCCTCTCTTTTCCCTTTTTTTATTTTCCCCACTCCTAGAGGGACCCGGGAACTTCGCCCTGGATCCGCGCTCGCATTATTCATGTTATTAATCTAGAAAGATCCCAAATTACTCATCCTTTTCATTATTTACAAAACATGAATGATGTGTCCCGTTTTAGTCTAAATCTCTTTTTTTTACGCTCGCGCTTCGCCCTCGCATCAATAGTTCAGTGATATATACATATCCTGTTTACGTTTACAAAAAAGCTTAGAATTTCCCTTCTTTAGGTAAAAATGTACTTCTATTTGATTGTTGAAATATGCAACGCATTCATGGCTAACTGCAAGACGTCCTTGACAGGTGCATGGTTCCTTTTCGATCAGATCAAAACGTATATTTAAAATTTCTGTTCACGCTTCGCAGTAATTATTTAGTTGCATATATACACGATTCGTTCAGGCTCACAAACATTGCCCAGAATGTTAAAATTTCAAATACAAAATTAGCTCGCGCTTCGCGCTCGAACTATTTATATAAGGCTTATGAGATTATTAAATATTTATGTTGATTTATAGGAATACAGCTAATGGACTACCCCTTCAAATAAACATACATAAATCAACTTCGAGCGGCCGATTGTGGAAAATGTGACTGAAAAATCCCCCCCCCCCATATCAGCGAAGCTGGATCCGCCCCTGTACCCAACATATCATTTGTAAATATGCCTCTATAAAGGAGCTATATACAGTTCTTTACTTGTGTTTCTGCTCAGACTCATTAGAAAGGTGCAAATTGGAAACTTGAAACTGATCATGCATCCAGTGCCATTTGGCCAGGGTATACCAATCATGGTACAAGAGCGATTTATATAGTTTATGGCAATATCGAATTGGACTGTGTCAGGCAAGGTCGCCAATTATAGTAAAAAGATTCTTATAAAATTTTACGTTGTGAAGAAAGTTCAAAAATTGTCACTCGTTTCGTGTTAGATGTCAAGTAAGATTTTTTATTTATTGGAACGTGGAACAAAAGAAAATGTATCATTTTGGATTTTGAAATAAAAATTGGTGGAAACAGCAAAACAGACGGGCCCATATTTTATAATGGCAATTTTCGTACATTTAGCTCTATTGTGCAAGACTCTCTTACACTGGGGAAATGAAACAGAATATATGATAAATGACCATGCATGAATGAATGAATAAATGCATACAATTATTAAAGTAAATAAATAAAAATGTATGTCTATGAGCAATTTTCAAAATATACCTTGGTCGCCCCCAGCCCTGATCCGCCAATTTACATGTGGAAAGAAAAATTATGGGAAAACTGGCGTATATGCTGTATTCTCGACCGCTGGTCTTTCTCACATTCATAAAATATTTTGGGAATAAGTTTTGACTTTATAAAATTATGAAGTCAGAGATCTTTTCATTACAAGAGATTCGTACTTTGTTTCGTTGACAAACAAAAATTACACGTTTTATACAGCCGAAGGCCAAATACTTCCTCGTGCAGTATTATTTTGTCCACCCTATGCGATTGGTGAGGTTGGGGGGGGGGGTAGGCCTATTGGCGAAGGGATAGGCCATGCAGTTGAACAAATAGGCATTTTCACAAGAAAGTGTGCGTGAAGAAATAATATTACTTCAATGCACTATGAATTATGATGCAATTAATTTAGGCCGATATCGCAACATGTTTGTTTTGGGTTTTTTTGCTTTTCTCTCACTCATAACAGTCCGAGTGACAATATATATCCGGTTATTCATGAGGGACGTGTATCGTTTGGTTGTCAAGTTAGAAACAAAGAATTGCAATAATAAAGTTAGTCAGACTAGACAAATTCCCAACGACTCGTTCCCATGCAGCTCGATCCCCACCCAACCCCCCTCCCCTACGTTCTTTCTTTCTCTATATAATTTCTTTCTTTCATTGCATTTTTTCCCCTTCCCGTTCTTTCACCTCCTTTTTCTGATAATGACTTGAAAATCGATCAGTGCTTGGCTTGTAAATCATTGTCCCTGCCATTTTTTTTGCATCTCTCCCACAGTTCAATGTTTAATTAAAGGTCAAGTCCACCCCAGAAAAAAAAAAGTTGATTTGAATCAATAGAAAAAAATCCAACAAGCATAATTTTGAAAAATTCATCAAAATTGGATGTAAAAATGAGTAAATCAGTATGGCATTTCCAAATTTCACATAGCCTATATTTTTCACAAAATAGTTATATGCACAACTCAGTATTATGCAAATGAGAGTTGATGATGTCCCTCGATCACTACCAACCGCGTAGCCAGGATTTCATTTTGGAGGGGGCGGTAAATGCACGCGAAGCGTGCCAACACTTACAGAGCGCGCGAAGCGCGCTCCCTAGGGGGTGGGTGCAGGGAGGGGGAGTTTCCCCCTCCCTTGCGAAGCTTTTGGTGTTTCATAAATTAAAATGAAAAGGAGCCATCTCTCTTGTCTTTAGTACCTATATATCAGCTCCAATTCAGTTGACTATATTGTGATTTTGAACATTGTTTTCAAAAAAGATTGTGAACGCACAAAAAAGGAATACAATGGAGGAAATTAAAATGATAATAACCCCGCGCGAAGCGCGGAAACTAAAGCGTTTTATCAATTTTTTGCCATGAAAAGGGTCCGAGAAAACGGTATTCTCAAACACATATTGGATACTTCCCTTGGAAAGATCAGATTTGATTACAAACAATTTAGCGACAGTGCATATCTTTAACTCGCAAAACAGAGGAGAAGAAGTGTATATGCCGGGAGGAAGATATTCCTCCCCGCGCAGAACAACGAAACTCTGAAATTTCAAAGGGCAGACGTTTCATCAAATGCAGATATCTCCAATACCCGATCGGCTCTAATTCAATTAATTATTGAACTTCATTACAAGGAAAATAGTGCGCAAAAAGTTGAAACTTCTGTGATTTATTGAAACTATATAAAAAGGATACCTAATTTCTTTGACTTATCCTGAAGCGCTTCATTTTGAATTATAAAGAAACTTTGGTGTCATTCAAAATTTCAAACTGAGGGCGCAAAACAGGACAGGAGATGAATGTGCAGGGAAATGACATGAAGTTTAATAGAATTTGATAAAAAATATTGTACTTTTTTATTTAATAAGATACGAATTTTATACCTTCCTCTTTTTAAATTAGGAACCTGTTTGCCCCAAAAATTATGGTTGTTTAGTAATGAGCTGAAAAGCGGGAGAAGTTGACTTTATGGAGGTGACGGCAGAAATTGATATAAAGATTTCACCCAACCGGAGCCGACCCGACCAGAAGTTGCGCGATCAATTAAAAAAAAAGATAACTTCATATACTTCGGCCTAACCATGCCCTAATGTATACATTTGAACTTTACCCGGCAAGAAACACATATATAGCTGAGGTGGAAAAACAGGGTTAGAGAAAGGGTGGGGGGAACAATGGAGATCTTCAATATTGTCATTTAACCGCGCGCAGCGCGGAAGCAAAATTCATATATAAATCTAAAGCAAGAGTGAAGGAGTTTCTCTTTTGAGAAAAAAAAAGAATAAAAAGAAAAAAAAAACTCAAAGCTACCTTTCTTCCCTTTCCTCCCTTCCCTTTTCCTTTTCTCCTCTCTTTTTTCTCTTTTTTTTCTTTTTGGGGACGTTTTTTTTTTGGGGGGGGGGAGGCGACCGCCCCCACCGCCCCCCTGGCTTGTTTGAATTATATTTCAATTAGAGATTTGAAAATAAGGACCAACTTGACTGAACCATAGATATAATCCTCAGCGGTTATTCCACATATTCAGGAAAAAAATAAAATTATGGGGAAATATATAAAATGATATCGAGGCCCTATATCGACGTTACACCCGACCCACATTATTATTTTTATTGTTCTTTTGGTAGGCCTATTTAGTTAGTGAGATAGTGGTTATTACCATGTGAAATGGCCATATTATGGAAAGATATACGATCAAACTGAATAACATTATTTACAGAACTTTATCCAATAAATTACTTATTCCATAGGATAGCCAGTTTTCTGAAACTCGGCATGCTGAGCTGTATACTAGGCCCATGGTTTCGATTGAATCAAATTATCTCGGGACACGCAGGATCTCTCCATGTACATGACCAGTGAACTGAACTCTTCATGACCTTTAGGAGGCCCGGTATACAAGATCATTGCATGCAATGTATCTGTTGACCTTATTACGTAACGTCTCCACACGCACTATTCAACACAAACACACACACTCATACCGTACACCCACGCACAAGTGAATGAAATTCCCGGCCAGTCCTGCTGCATACACAGAACATACATCCAACGTGCACACTGTACTAGTCTACGAATTCAGACACAATTAACCCAAAGACTGTTTATATATCATTTTAGTGAGAATTAAATCAATGCATTTCCAAAACATAAACAGGATGCACAATCTTGGAATTTTCTTTGAATGTAAGGGTTATTTCTGTTGGTTTCATTTTCCTTTCTTTTCTTTTGAATCCTTAGAATCGTAAAATAAAACTTTTTGTCAATCTGAAACAACATGAGCTGAGGCTAATACGCGGGAAGTCGGAGAAGAACCAAAAAAAGAAGTTTTTCCAATTCTAATTCTGTGCTGTACGTTATATTCATTCTGATTTATAAATTGTTCCAGTGTTATATTAGCAATCAGAGAGCAGATACTTATTTGCAACAGCTAATATCGTGGTTGCATTTTTTTAATGGGAAAGATGGGACGGTCGAGGTTTGTTATATGCAAGCGGCCCCCAGCCAAGGGCAAGTTCAAACTTCAAGGAAGGTAGGAATGAGGTACGTACTCCTAATATCGATCAAGGCTGTTTAGATCTAAAGTCTGCTCTGCCGTTCGTTGTAATGTGATGCAATCATGCAAGGAAAGTCTGGAAACGGCAATGTATCTACGACTATGAGCTTCGTAAAACCATAGAGCTGTAAAAGCTCTATGGTAAAACTGATTGACAACGCAATTGTGTAGCGAGGACTACATTATCGTTCTCGCGTAGCACACGCACGGCAGAGGCGGTGGTGCGCACTTTGAGTGTCTGCATGCAGCTACGTTTAAAAAACCTGGGTATCCCGACAAGGTAAAATCCACACATGTAAGAGCATAATTTATCATGAAAAACACCTTTTCATTTCATATCATCCACATCATGACTGTTTTAGGACATACACATTCATATAATATACAAATTAATTAGAATGGTGACATGCCGATTTTGAGGAATTACCAAAACTATCCACCCTCTTTAAGTAAAACTGAAGTTCTCGCATTTACAAGCATTTACCGACGGACAGACACCGAGCGTGATACCATAATGCGTCCCGTCTAGGACGGGCGTATAATACAAAAGTGGAACACCTCTGGGAGTCTTGCCTGCATTACGCAATTCAATATAGCAGCAGTGATTCCTTTGAAAACAGCCAATGAATAATTATTTACAGAAGAAAACACTGATATAATAATAAAATATTTTATCCATTGCCCCAAAATGACCTTTGCCATGTGACCTAAGACATGCACAAAACAACCATTCATACTTGATTACCCTTATGTCGATGTTTCAAGAGCTAGATCCATAAACTTCTTAAGTTGTGATGCCAATTCAACATACTCCCAACACAGCCAGAGAGCATTGACTTTTAAATAATCTTTGATCTTGGCCATGTTCCTGAAATGCACAAGGGTATTCAGGGATACATTGCTGCTCTTACATGTATGTCCAAGTTTCATGAAAAAGATCCATAGACTTTTAAAGTTATGATGACAATTCCACAAATACCCCCAACATTACCAAACTTTGTTGACCCTAAATGGCCTTTGACCTTGGTCATGTGACCTGAAACTAGCACAGAATGTTCAAGGATACTTGATTGCTCTCATGTCCAAGTTTCATGAACTAGATCCATAAAATTTTAAAGCTATAATGACAATTCCTCAAATTATCCCAACATGGCCAAAGTTTGTTGACCCTAAGTGACCTTTGACCTTAATCATGTGACCTGAAACTCAGGCAAGATCTTCAGTGATACACTATTACCCTTATGTCTAAGTTTTATGAACTAAGTCCATATAGTTTTGAAGTTATGACAACATTTCAAAAACTTAACCTTGGTTAAGATTTCGATATTGATTCCCCCAACATGATTAAGTTCATTGACCCTAAATGAGCTTTGACCTTGTGTCATGTGACCTGAAACTTAGGCAGGATGTTCAATAATACTTGATTACCCTTATGTCCAAGTTTCATGAACTAGGTCCATATACTTTTGAAGTTATGATGACATTTCAGACAAAAACGTAACCTTGGTTAAGCTTTCAATGTTGACGCCGCCGCCGTCGGAAAAGCGGCGCCTATAGTGACAAAAATATAAACACACCGCATTCCCAAAAGTGAAAAATTCTTTGCTTTACTTTTATTATACTCCAGTATGAATGGACTACTTTTGCCACAGCTGCTGAAAAAAAATATTTGAAATAACTTAATGGGATTTTTTTCTTTCCTCCCCCCCCCCCTTCTTTTCTTTTCATTTTTTATTTATTTGACTGTCCTGTTGTTTCTTCTGTTTCTTTTCTTTTCTTATATCATTTTAAATTTCTTTTTTCTTCATGTTCTTTGTATTTTCTTCCCTCATTTTTTTTCTCTTTTGTTTTTATTTCTATTCTTTAATTTATTTTGTTTTCCTTTTTAATTATATTTTGCTCAAATTCTTTTTTTTTTTTGGGGGGGGGTTCCCCCTTTTATGCATTGTTCTAATTTTGCAGCATTTTTCTATCATTTTCTCCTGCTGCAATATGCTGCAACAGAGAGGAAAAAACAACAACTGGATTTGGGACCTGCATACTCTAGGTTTCAGGATTCGAGGAGGAAAAAAGGAAGAATAGTTGTTTTGTGTCTGAGTTTGTTATGAGCATAATTTATTTCCTTTACCATAACTTGTGTGTGTCTGTATGTAGATCATAGAATAAAGTCCACACATGGGAACAATGCAATTCATTTATTCTCTTTCAATCATTTCATGTTTATAATGATATGAACAATTTATATTTTACTTTTGATTTGTAATTCAACAAAAAACCCAAACATGGCCAAAGTTCATTGACCCTAAATGACCTTTGACCATGGTCATGTGTTCTGAAACTCGCATGGGATTTTCAGTGATGATAACTCTTATCAGGGGTGTGAGTGGTCACAAATAAAAAGATCTGAAAAAAGCTGAAGAGTGTTGAAAAAGTCTGAAATAGAAAGAGCTCCCATACTTTTTGTACAGAGGAAGGCCAAAAATAAGCTGAAATTAAGCTGAAAATCAAAACAAAAAATTCTGAAATCAGATAAAAATCTGAACTCTCACACCCCTGTCTTATGTTTAAGTTTAATGAGCTAGATCCATTAACTTTAAAAGTTACTATGGTAATTCAACAAATACCCCCAACATGGCCGAAGTTCATTGACCCTAAATGGCATTTGACCTTAGTCATGTGACCTAAAACTTGGAGAGGATGTTCAGCAATACTTTGTTACCCGTATGTCTAAGTTTCATGAACTAGGTCCATATACTTCGTGATGACATTTCAAAAACTTACTTTGGTTAAGATTTTGATGTTGATTCCCCCAACATGGTCTAAGTTCATTGACTCTAAATGACCTTAGCCTTGGTCATATGACCTGAAACTAAAGCAGGATGTTCAGTAATACTTGATTAACCTTATGTACAAGTTTCATTACCTAGATCCATACACTTTCTAAGTTATGATGACATTTAAACAAGGCAAAAGCGATTTTGTATCTCGCCCACTTATGAAAATAACCAGAAATATTGTGATTTGCAAGGGTATGCAACAGAATTGTATCGAAACTTCATTGTGAAATTACTGGGATGGAATAACACTTGTCATAAGAGCCTTGCACGTAAACTTTAATGTTGACATGAAAATGACCTATGACCTTACCATGTGACCTTCGACTGCAGCATAACATGCTGGTCGTCTAAGTACATCTACCATCCAAGTTTGGTTGAAAAGTGACTTACTGTTGCGGAGTTAGGTGTCATAAGAGAGTCTTGCATGTAAACTTTGATGATGACCTGAAAATGACCTTTGACCTTACCATGTGACCTCCTACTGCAGCATAACATGCAGGTCCCCCAAGTCCATCTACCATCCAAGTTTGGTTGAAAAGTGACTTACGGTTGCAGAGATAGGTGTCAGAAGAGAGTCTTGCATGTAAACTTTAACGTTGACCTGAAAATGACCTTTGACCTTACCATGTGACCTCCGACTGCAGCATAACATGCAGGTCCCCCACGGTTGCGAAGTTAGGTGTCATAAGAGTCTTGCATGTAAACTTTAACGTTGACCTGAAAATGACCTTTGACCTTACCATGTGACCTCCGACTGTAGCATAACATGCAGGTCCCCCAAGTCCATCTACCATCCAAGTTTGGTTGAAAAGCGACTTACAGTTGTGGAGTTACAATGTATGCGTCATAAGGTTTGTGACGGACGGACGACATTTGGATCCCTAAGTCTCGCCTTCACCTCTGGTGGGCGAGACAAAAACTTAACCTTAGGTTAAGATTTGATGTTGACGCTGCCGCTGTCGGAAAAGCACCGCCTATAGTCTCGCTCTGCTATGCAGACAAGACAAAAATTGGGCAAGTAGTTTTTTCTATCAGGGCAAACTTTTTGTTGGGCAAGTGATGAAAAAAAAAATTTTGAGGCCTCTAAAACTGTTCCTCGTCTGCCAGTCAACAACAGCAACAGCTCAATGACCATTCAACCAGTGGAGGAGAGTAAGGTCGTACCTACGCAGTTCCATGTCCCAAGGAAGGTTCAATCATGGTACTGGCATCATACCCTGAGAGGGTCCATGAACTTGATCTGCTTGACATCGGCAATAGCTTCATTAAAAAAAAAACAGCTCCACCTCAAGGTCTTTAAGCCATTATCATAACCATGAAGCCTTGAAATCAAGAGAGCACTATGATTGTAAAATGTGGATACAAACTAGCATTGAGTAGATACAACTATAGTTGTGTTTGTTTTAAGTATCTTGATGAATCTGCAAATCTGCATGAGTGACAGGTATCATCACGATGTACCATTTATCACATGACTTTAAAACTCTTTTTTTTTCTTACCTACCCCATTATTTTGTGTTACTTTGTTTCAATAGGTTTCATCATGTGCCATGTAAGTATCACTTAGTTGATTATGAACTTGTTCCTACTTGCTGTTTTGTACTCCCATCCATCTAAGTGTATTTTTTCCTAATCACCCTTCCCAACATTTTGTTTTGTATGACTTGAAAAATTGAAAGACTTTTTCATCCATTAAGTGAGGAGTACCAAGGACTTACTGAGTAAATAGCTCCACACTGAGAAACGTTTCCCTTCAAAAACCAAGAAAGATAATCTTACGTTCCATGTAAGCATCATGCATTTTCATGAACTACTATATTTTGACATATTTTTTTATTGCATCAGTGTTCAGAGGGAATACAAGTAGAATGCCTCTGGCGGTCTCACCTGCATCACGCGATTCAATATAGCAGCAGTGCTGACTTTGAAAAACACCATTTAAATAATTATTCACAAAAAACACCATTCATATAATGATACAATACTACGTTCATTGACATTGGACCTTGAGCATGTGACCTAAAACTTGTCAGTGATACTTGATTACCCCTATATCCACATTTTATACACTATATCTATAAACTTTGAAAATTATGACAGCAATGTAATAATTACCTCTAAAATGGCCAAAGTTCAATGACCTTAAATGACCTTTGACTTTGGTCATGTGACCTGAAACTCGCATGAGATGTTCAGTGAAACTTGATGACTCTTATGTCCACGTTTTATGAACTAGACCTATACACTTACAGCAGGGTGCGACATAAGCGCTTGCCCGATTGCCCGGGGCAAGCAAAAGTTAGAGTCGGGCAAGTGTTTTGAAGTAAAGACAAAAACTACTTGCCCAAATCGGGCAAGCAAAATTCTCACTGTGAAATTAAATTTTAGAATGTTTCCCCATACTTCACACTCAAAAATACAGAAGAGAAAGAGAGAAAAACAAAGTTAACAACTTCCCTCAATTCAAATTGCAAGCCAGTTTGCGACATTTTTTGTGATCTACACACAAAAACACACACACAGAGTCAGCATACATACATGTGGCTGGTGCACCCAGCCTCCAGCCTGTGTGTGCAGGCATGCATGGATCTCCATGCTGCTGTGCACTATCCCCGATCAAACTCCGAATCAAAGTGAACAAGCTCACATGAAAAATAGTTTTTCCAACAAAATAATCACAAAATCGGCAGGAAATTGTTATACTTATATGGAGTCTCAGATTACTGATTTGGTGATGTGATCGGAGGAGCAAGTTATTGAGTTTTCATAACTCGTTTCAGCCGTTGTTTTGATTTGGTGTTGTGATCGGTGTAGTGGGAAGAAAGATGCGTGCAAGTCCACGATGCCGCGATGATTCATTTGATTTTTAAGTTTGTCAATGTTTCTCTGTGAAATTTTATTTATTTCTCAAACGTTAACTTTTCCAACAATTTTTACAATATATTTTAAACAAATAGCAAGATTTTTGTTAAATGATTGCATTTTTTTGTTTTGTTTTAAATTTGAGCTTTCTTCCTCTTTCTTTTTCTTCCTTCCTTAATCTTTACTTGCTACCTTCCTTCCTTTCATTTTTTCTTTCTTTCTTTTCTATCCTTTCTTCTATCTTTCCCGCTTGCCTTTTTTGTTCCATCTATCTTTTCAAATTTTCCTAGCTTTCTTTCCTGATCTTTTTTTCTCTCTCTCTCTGTTCATTTTTCTTTGTTTCCTTTCCTTTCTTACATGTACTTTCCTTCTTTCTTAAAATTTCTTCTTCTTCCTCTAATTTTTCTTTGCTTCCTTCTCCCTTCCTCTCCTTTTTCTTTTCCTTCTTCCATTATTTTCTTCTTTTTTATTCTCTCTTCACTTCATTCTTTCCTTCCACTAAAGTTTCATCCTTTCTTTCATTCTTTATTTTCTTCTTTCCTCTTTTTCCTTATTCTTTCTTTCCTTTTTTTGCTAATTTCAGTCCTTCCTTCCTATTTTTCCCCTTTCTTTCTTTCTTTCTTTTCTTTCTTTCTTTCAAAAAATGCAGGAAATATTTTTTCTTCATTCTCTCTTTTTTCCCTTTTTCTTACTTTGTTTTCCCCCTTTTTTCTTTCCATTCTTTCTTTCACCCATTAATTCATTTTCCCTTCCTTTCATGTGCTTCTTTCCCTTTTTCTTTATTAATTTCAAAGAATGAAGAAACCTTTTTTTCTTTCCTTTATTATTTCTTTCATCTCCATTCATCTCTTTTCTTTCCTTATTTCTTTCTCTCCTTCATCCTTTCCTTCACCCATTCATTCACCTTCCCTCTTTCTTTCTTTCTTCCTTTCTTCCTTCCTTCCTTCCTTCCCTTTCCTTTCCTTCTTTCTTCTTTAGTTATTTTTAGTGATTCCCCTTATTATTTTTTGTCACGATCATATACAAAAGCACATGAAAATATATGATAGAGAAAATTAATCAAATGGTGTATTGACACCAATTTCGGTCATAGGAGGTAAAATAACTTTGAAAAAAAATATTACAAGGTACAATAGTTCACATTAAAATGAAAGGAAAGGGGCAATGGTATATAAAATGGTAGTACTTTTTTGAAGCGGTAAAACATTATTTTGAAGTATTTTTTTCGGGCAAGTGAAATGTATTTTCAGGCAAGTATTTTCCAACTATTTAGAAATTCACTTGCCCAACTGGGCAAGTGCTTCTAAAAAGTTATGTAGCACCCTGCTTACAGAGATATGATGGTAATTCAACAAATACCCCAAACATGGCCAAAGTTCATTGACCTTACATGAAGTTACATGACCTTTAACCTTAATCATGTGACCTGAAACTCGCACAGGATGTTCAGTGATACTTGATTACTCTTATGTTTAAGTTTCATTAATCAGATCCATAAACTTTCAAAGTTATGATGGTAATTCAACAGATACCCCCAATTTGGCCAAAGTTCATTGACCCTAACCTTTGACCTCGGTCATGTGACGTGAAACTCATGCAGGATGTTCAGTTATACTTGATTAACCTTATGGCCAAGTTTCATGAACTAGGTCCATATATCTTTTAAGTTATGATGACATGTCAAAAACTTAACCTTAGGTTAAGATTTTGATGTTGATTCCCCCAACATGGTCTAAGTTCATTGACCCTAAATTACCTTTGACCTTGGTCATGTGATATGAAACTCAGGCAGGATGTTCAATAATACTTGATTAACCTTATGGCCAAGTTTCATGAACTAGGTCCATATACTTTTTAAGTTATGCTGTCATTTCAAAAACTTAACCTTCGGTTAAGATTTGGTGTTGACGCCGCCGTCGGAAAAGCGGCGCCTATAGTCTCACTCTGCTATGCAGGTGAGACAAAAAAGCATTCATCAGTACGTTCCAAGTACGTATCAATTAGTCAATAATGAACATCTTGTTCCTATTGGTTGTTTTGTACTTCCATCCACCAAAGTGTATTTTCCCTAACCACCCTTACCAACATTTTGTTTTGAATGACAATGCAAAAAACAACAGTCTACTTTGTCAGTCAATTAGTGAGGATTAACAAGGACTTATTGAAAAATGTTTTACTTTGGCAACCAAGAAATATAATCTTGAAAGAAAACAAGTGGAGTGCCTCTAGCAGTCTAACCTGCATTACACGATTCAACATAGTAGCTAGTGCTAAATTTGAAAACTACTATATAATAATTATTCACAAAAAGCACCATTCATATATTGATACAATACTACGTTCATTGACCCTAAATGACATTTGACCTTGATCATGTGACCTAAGACTTGTCAGTGACACTTCATTACCCCTATGTCCACAATTCATAAACTATATCCATAAACTTTCAAAGTTATGAAGGCAATTTAATAATAACCTCCAACATGGCCAAAGTTCATTGACCTTAATGACCTTTGACCTTAGTCATGTGACCTGAAACTCGCACATGATGTTCAGTAATACTTGATTAACCTTATGGCTAAGTTTCATGAACTAGGTCCATATATTTCCTAAGTTATGATGACATTTCAAAAATGTAACCTTAGGTTAAGATTTTGATGTTGATTCCCCCAACATGGTCTAAATTCATTGACCCTAAATGACCTTTGACCTTGGTCATGTGATCAGAAACTCAGGCAGGATGTTCAGTAATACTTGATTAACCTTATGGCCAAGTTTCATGAACTAGGTCCATATATTTTTTAAGTTATGATGATATTTCAAAAACTTAACCTTAGGTTAAGATTTTGATGTTGATTCCCCCAACATGGTCTAAGTTCATTGACCCTAAATGACCTTTGACCTTGGTCATGTGACATGAAACTCAGGCAGGATGTTCAGTAATACTTGATTAACCTAATGGCTAAGTTTCATGAACTAGGTCCATATACTTTTTAAGTTATGCTGTCATTTCAAAAACTTAACCTTCGGTTAAGATTTGGTGTTGACGCCGCCGTCGGAAAAGCGGCGCCTATAGTCTCACTCTGCTATGCAGGTGAGACAAAAAAGCATTCATCAGTACGTTCCAAGTACGTATCAATTAGTCAATAATGAACATCTTGTTCCTATTGGTTGTTTTGTACTTCCATCCACCAAAGTGTATTTTCCCTAACCACCCTTACCAACATTTTGTTTTGAATGACAATGCAAAAAACAACAGTCTACTTTGTCAGTCAATTAGTGAGGATTAACAAGGACTTATTGAAAAATGTTTTACTTAGGTAACCAAGAAATACAATCTTGAAAGAAAACAAGTGGAGTGCTTCTAGCAGTCTCACCTGCATTACCTGATTCAATATAGCAGCTAGTGCTGAATTTGAAAACTACTATAAAATAATTATTCACAAAAAGCACCATTCATATATTGATACAATACTACATTCATTGACCCTAAATGACATTTGACCTTGATCATGCGACCTAAGACTTGTCAGTGACACTTCATTACCCCTATGTCCACAATTCATAAACTATATCCATAAACTTTCAAAGTTATGAAGGCAATTTAATAATAACCTCCAACATGGCCAAAGTTCATTGACCTTAATGACCTTTGACCTTAGTCATGTGACCTGAAACTCACACATGATGTTCAGTGATACCTGATTAACTTTATGTCTAAGTTTTATAAACTAGGTCCATTTTTTTTCCTAAGTTATGATGACATTTCAAAAATTTAATCTTAGGTTAAGATTTTGATGTTGATTCCCCCAAGATGGTCTAAGTTCATTGACCCTAAATGACCTTTGACCTTGGTCATGTGATCAGAAACTCAGGCAGGATGTTCATTAATACTTGATTAACCTTATGGCCAAGTTTCATGAACTGGGTCCACATACTTTTTAAGTTATCCTGTCATTACCAGCCTTATGTTCAATGAACATTTAATCATGAACTACGACTTGATACTGGCCGTTTCATTGTCATAGATTCATTAAAGTATATTTCCCTAAATAATGGCCCCCCAAGAAACAGAAATTGTCCTTATAAATCTTGAGTTATTCACGGGTGACCAACACACAGTCCCCAACATTCTTAATCCATTTGCTCAGGCATGCGGCAGCTGCTCAGATAAAATCAAAATCAAGATGTTTGTTCCACGCCACTTCTGGATGCAATACATGCTTTGGCCACAAAATCCTCAGGTGTCATCCTCCACTCTCATTATTTTTTAATTACAACAATGTTTTTGTTACTAAAATAGGTTTATTTCATTTCCGGAAAAACAAGCCTTATTTCATTTTCCGACTAATGAACCCTTGTTCGTTTTCGGACTAACAAACCTTTGGAAGAACAAACCTGATTTCGTTTTCGGACTAACAAACATTATTTTGTTTTCAGACTAACGAACCTTCGGAACAACAAACCTTTGAAATAACAAACCTTCAGAATATTTGAAACTTTGGAATAACGAACCTTCAGAATAACAAACGTCACCTAAAAATACATCTATTTCGAGAAACTTGATGTGAGTTTTAGCCAGTAATCGCCCTCATTAGGTATTTTTGTACAATCAGAACTTAGGAAGGGAATTTCACCTCAAACTGTTTCTCATGCATTTGTTTCTGTAAAACTTCTATTAATGTCAACAGGGAGGAAAGATACTGACCTTAAGATTTCTGGGTCAAGGTCATCCATATCCTTGGTGAAAAGGTAGGGTGGGTTGCTGACAATGGCATCATACCGGTGTCTGTTTCCATACTTGGAATCAAGACGTAGAGGACTCTCATTAGTCAGAGCAGAGTGGTGAACACAGAGACGATTGCTTAGACCATGCCTGCAATGTTTCAACAAAGCAAAAGCGATTTTGTGTCTCGCCCACTTATGAAAATAACCAGAAATATCGTGATTTGCGAGGGCAAGCAACAGAATTGTATCAAAACTTCATTGTGAAATGACTGGGATGGAATAACACTTGACATAAGAGCCTTGCACGTAAAGTTTAATGTTGACCTGAAAATGACCTTTGACCTTACCATGTGACCTCAGACTGCAGCATAATATGCAGGTCCCCCAAGTTCATCTACCATCCAAGTTTGGTTGAAAAGTGACTTATGGTTGCGGAGTTAGGTGTCATAAGAGTCTTGCATGTAAACTTTAAGGTTGACCTGAAAATGACCTTTGACCTTTCCATGTGACCTCCGACTGCAGCATAACATGCAGGTCCCCCAAGTCCATCTACCATCCAAGTTTGGTTGAAAAGCGACTTACGGTTGCGGAGTTAGGTGTCATAAGAGAATCTTGCATGTAAACTTTAACGTTGACCTGAAAATGACCTTTGACCTTACCATGTGACCTCTAACTGCAGCGTAACATGCAAGTCCCCAGAGTCCATCTACCATCTTAAGGTTGCGGAGTTAGGTGTCATAACAGAGTCTTGCATGTAAACTTTAACGTTGACCTGAAAGTGACCTTTGACCATACCATGTGACCTCCGACTGCAGCATTACATGCAGGTCCCCCAAGTCCATCTATCATCCAAGTTTGGTTGAAAAGCGACTTACGGTTGTGGAGTTATGTGTCATTAGGTTTGTGACGGACGGACGACGGACGACTTTTGGATCCCTAAGTCTCGCCTTCACCTCCGGTGGGCGAGACAAAAAGGAGAGTGGAAATCTTATTAATACATTTTAAATCGAGTAATTATAGATAACTCATAAAAGGTACAGAAATGATATTACTGAAGTCATTGAAGATGCTGTTTTGTTGTTGATTTTTTTTTTATAAGTGATTGCATTCCAACTTGCTGGCATCTGCTGATAAATGAATATCTTTAGCAAGTCCCTTAACCCTAAAAGGCCAGGGGGGATTTCGCCCCCCTCTACATTTTTCACGATAGATCCGCTATGCAAAATTTTTCAACTGCGCCGCTCACTGACTTTATTTTCAAATCTCTCACAAATTTTGAGACCAAATTTGCGACGCCCGGATACGCGGTTACGAAATTACACAACATTATAAAGTGCATGTCAGACCCAAAACTGCTCATAAAAGTGAATTCATACTGTACAAATCCAATGCAAATTGTGTATTTAGTCAAACTATGTATCATTATTTCTACTTTTACTGACTTAATTAATTTTGTCTTGTTTACGATCATAATTAAGTCTGCAACAATTTCTATCAAAAAAACAATAAAAAACAAAGTCAAAAAACAAAGAAATACATAAGAAATTTAAAAACAATGAAATACATAGAAAAAAATTTGCAATACCAAATTTTTTTTAAAGTATATTTGATCAGTACCCTACCCTGCAGAGTCTGTGAATAAAAAATTAGCAGCTTGGGGGCTGTATGATGGTGCTTAGAGCAAATGTTTTATTTCAAGCATAAATTAGCATAATTAATTCATTAAATGAAAAATCTTATTTTTTCGAAAAAATTAACCATACATTCTTGTAGATTTTATCGCACACAACCACTGTGCAAATTTTTGCGGCACTAACCCGATTGAAGACCTGAGATCTCGGCAGATTCAGCCCCCTGGCTCTTTTAGGGTCAATAATGGAGAGGAGTTTACCCTGATGTCAAAAAGCAAGGGTGCTGCTTGCAACAAATGGTGTCAACAAAATGAAAATGAGACCATCAGTATCTCTCTTATTATTCTGGAGATTTCCTTCAAACTTTCATTGACAGGTTTCTCTTGTTTTTCTGCTTAGATGGATACCAACTTGACATCTGGGTGAACTTCCCCTTCAGTTTACAATTTGTACATGTAGCTTGCAATTGACAATCCCACTGATGACTCTAAAATGACAACTGAACTGAACTAAATTGAGGAATACCCTGTATTAACTTCTGTCTTTAATGAGCTAACAACTGGATCAGTTTTACATCTCCACAACTGGCCAGTGAAGTGCACGGTATACCTTTCAAGACTACAGTGGAGTCACAAAATTTAACAAGAAAAAATTTGTTTACGAGTGAAAGGGAAACAGTGAGTGACCTAAGAGAAGTGGCAATTACCTTAAGGCATTTTCTTGTGTTAGCCTAACAGCATCCTTACTTGCATCTATTGCTGTTATGTGTGCCTAAGTGAAATTGAAAAGGTATTAATATGCAAGATGAAATAAAAGTACACAGAATCAAGATTTATTAAGATTACTTCCTCTTCATTGATTGGCATCTCCATAGTAAGTTTTTATGTTTATTAATATAGGAATTCAAATAAAACAAATCACAGGTCTGACCGTCTCGCCTGATATCACAATCGAAAAAAATATGCAATATGGTCTTTTGACCCCTCAATGACCTTTGACCTTATCATAATCATGAACACACGTGTGGAATTGCCCAATGGCTACTTTTACCAGTGTAAACACAACTGATGCAGAAAAAAAAGAAATGAGAGCAATTTGAATAAAACTTGATCTTTTGAACCCTAGATGACGTTTGAACCCATCATCTTCATCACACTTGTGGTATTTGCGGTATTGCCAAAGGATCGTCTCTACCAAGTGTAAGCACAATTGATGCAGAAATAAAGAAATGAGAGCAATTTCAAAAACATGACCTTTTTGGCCCTTACGGAGATGACCCCATCATCATCAACATATGGTATTACCCAAGGATCACTTGAACCAAGTTGAAGTGTGATAAAAATTGATGCAGAAATAATGAAATGAGAGCAAGGTAGACAAAAACTTTATAAAAAAAGGATGGGCATGACATCATTTGACCTTTTGACCCCTAGATGATCTTTGACCCCATCATTCTCATGGACTCACATGTGGTATTACCCAAGGATCCTATGTACCAAGTATGAACTTTTTAATCGATGCTGAAATAAAGAAATGAGAGCAAGTTGAACAAAAACTTTAAGATTTTGGTAACAGACTAACAACAAAAGTGATCACTTGGTCTCTGCCAAACTCTGTTCAGGCGAGACAAAAAGGACAGTGAAAGAATGTGAGCATAGAGCATAATTCACAAAGATTTTGTGTGTATATATTTCTAAATAAACATAACCTTTATGCTGTTTGTGCCAGCTGGATCTGAGGACATAAAATGAAACAAATCAAAGTTAAGTAAAGTTCATTTCAGACATCTCAAGCATTTACCTTTATTAAATTTTGCCATTCTAACTGAAGGTGGGTTTACATTTCATAATTCATGTCATACTCGTTTCTCCACACTTAAATATGACAGAATAATACTTAATAGAAGAAAAAATCAATCCATTTATTTCATGCAAATCACTGCTATATGTAAAGCAGATATCATCGTAGTGGTTCAGGTGTGTAGGGGTGGGTGGGGTGGGGGGCAATGGTGGTGCTCGAGGAAGTGTTTTGGCCAAGGTAATAAGTTATGGATCTTATAGAACTATCCATAGATTATGAAAATATAAAAGGAGAACAGTTTGGGTTTGTTTTAATGGGGAAAGGAGTGGGGGGAGTAGCCATGATGTGAGCATAAATTAATAATTTATTTGGAAAAAATAATCATAATTCATTACCACACAAAATGTTTTATGGACATTCATCTTTCCATTCATAAGAATATAAAACTAAAGCTTTCAACTCTCATTTAATTAATATGGCTAAAACATTTCAGCATCCATTCCAAATTCAACCAAATCATCCAAAGATTTTTTGACTACACCCTCTATGGCCTCTTTGTTTCTGAATCCAACTTCTCCTTGTGAAACAATTAATCTGTGTCATGAACTTGAAATCTTCCAAAGCAACAGGAGCTGATGATGTATTAGCTTATGGGCATTTTCACCACAGATGGACACAGAGGCAAAAAAATCAAGTAGATATTCATGTCAAATGCTTTATGTTTTTTAATAAAACAAGACCTGAAGTTTCTGAGACAAATTTTTTTCCGACTCTGGCAGCCATTTTTTATTTCAAAATGGCTGCCAAAGTATGGATACAAATTAGTGTTGAAAATAGTATATTGATACATATTTTGTTTTGACAGATTTTTAAAGAACAGGTTTGATCATGATGTTTTCGCCTGTGATTTAGCTTGCTATTATAACACTTTTTAAAATCCCACAGAAAGGAACACCAGTAATTCATTCATCTGATAAAAAAACATTGATGAAGTATGTGATATGGTATGTAATGTCAGTTACCGAAAACATGAACTTTTTTTTCTCATTTCCTGGAAAAGAGGATATATTATATGAAACTTGGTAGATTTCCTCTCTAGGTAACACCCCTCCCTTCTACACCAAAATTAAAGATTACCAATTAACAATGAAGCCATAGGGTACCATTAAATATATGTAATGTCAGTTACCAAGTGGAAAATGTAATGTCAGTTACCGAGATGTAATGTCAGTTACCATGATAAAACGTTGGTTACCAATATTGAAATGCAAATATGTGGTAAATTTTATGGTGAAGAAATATTGTATACTTGTTATTTAAGTCTTTCACTTTAAAAGTCACACCAGAAGGAGCTTGCTATTGACTTTTAAAAGGTATAGTTCACAAGGAATACTATATGAAATTATGAAGGAAGTTGCATTCCCATCGTGCAAAAAAAATTACTGTGAAATTGTTTTGTACATGCACTTACCAAGTACCTAATTGTTTGTATCAGACAATTTTTTGTTTGGTTTTCGGGGGGGGGGGGGTAGGGGGTACTTTTCCCAACCTATTGCCTAAATCTGCAACATTTTTTAAGCTTAACATTGTGATGAAGGGGATTTCCAGGGTCCCTTTTTTAGTTTCTAGGATTCTTTTGAGCATTGCCTCGCTAAAAGTAAATTCCTGGTTTTTATACCTGTTAGTAGTGTGGATGTGTGATACAATTTTGTTTTTGGTTTACAAGTATAGATGAAAAGTGAAATTTGACAGTTCTGATCAATGTTGCATGGATCTACTAAAACTGTGGTTTTTTTTTCAATTTTACAAATAGTTCAGTTTCAGTTTAGAAGCTGGAGTTTATTTTTTGTTGACAGCTTATAAAACAAATTAGCAAAGAAAATGATTAAACAAATTATGAAGAGAATTGAAATTGCTTGCACTGACCAGAATAGAAATCAATAAAACTACATGGCTGCATGAGATTCGGGGGAGGGGTACATGTAGCCTAGGGGAGGAGACCCTTATTCATTTTGCCTTTTTTGAGGGGAGGGGGAGGTTGGAGAAGGAAAAGGTTTAAAAAGTCAATATAAAACTGATGAATATATTATGGGTGTATAATCAGAAAAATCCATGTGTACAGTCAATGCAATATTAAATTACTATAGGAAAACATGTAGCTGCTATGACCCCCCCCCCCCCCCCCCCCCCCCCGGAGTAAGTAAAACATACATTTCTTATCTTTGGATAATTAAAAATGTGAAGTATTATGAAACTTTTATGATTTTAAAAAGCCTTACATATAAGTACCAAGAAAATTATGCCTTTGAAAATCATATAGCACTAGTAAATGTTAATGTGTATATTGTCAGTTACCGACTAGTAATGATAAAAATGTTCAAATCAAAGAAAGGAATTAAGAAAAAGAAAAAGTTTTTTCATTGGATTGTTCCTAAAAACTTGGGTATACTTCCCCATCAAGCTCACTTTCATGTGAAGCCCTGCACAGAAGATACAATGCAATGATTCCACACATTTGACTTCCATGTGTTATCTCTATGGCAAATTAAGTGTAATGTCAGTTACCGTAATGTCAGTTACCAGCATGGTTGTGGAAAAATTATCATAGTCCCCAAAAGACAAAAACGAATTGTTTAATATTTTGACACATCTTAACCTAGTAACTGAGGTATATTTACATATTCAAATTATTACTCTATCTACTCAGGGACATGAGATATTTCAATTTTAATGAACACCCTGAAATTGCATGTCCTTTTGCGTAATGTCAGTTACCGACACATTTTTGCTTGCTGATGCGTAAAAAAATGTGGTTACATAGGAAAACTTAGTATCAGAGTATACAGCAAGGTTCACTTTATTAACTCTATCAAAAGCAAACTCCCATCATTTGTTGTTTTAGAGATACACACAATGAAAGGTGTGAAAACATTGTGCTGTGTAATGTCAGTTACCGTGAAAATGCCCTTATGTAGTAAAAAATGTATACACTTTTTGTGGAACCACTTTGTAATGTTTATAATAAATCTCTTGTATCAGGTGTATCCCCAATAAACTGAAAGTGGCCAAAGTTATAAGATAGCAGGGCTCAAAATTAGCAGTTGCCCGGGTGCCATTGGCAACCAAAACTACCGGCAGGCAACCTAAAAGTCCTACCATGGTTGAGGGCCATTATATACATGGAAATATAGCAAAATAAGTGAACAAGTTGAACATCTCTGGCAGTCTCACCTGTATTACGCAAATCAATATAGCAGCAGTGCTGACTTTGAAAATAATTATGAAAAAAAAACACCATTCATAAAATGATACAATACTACATTCATTGACCCTAAATTACATTTGACCTTTATCATGTGACCTAAAACTTGTCAGTGATAATTAATTACCCCTATATCCACATTTCATAAACTATATCCATAAACTTTGACAGTTTTGACAGCAATTTTTAATAATTATCTCCAACATGGACAAAGTTCAATTACCTTAAATGACCTTTGACTTTGGTCATGTGACCTGAAACATGAGATGTTCAGTGATACTTGATTACCCTTATGCTCAAGTTTTATGAACTAGATCCATATACTTTCAGAGTTATGATTGACCTTGGTCATATGACCTGAAACTCGCACAGGATGTTCAGTGATACTTCATAACTCTTATGTCCAAGTTTTATGAACTAGACCAATACACTTACAGAGTTATGATGGTAAGTCAACAAATACCCCAACATGGCCCAAGTTCATTGACCTTGGTCATGTGACCTGAAACTCGCACAGGATGTTCAGTGATACTTGATTACTCTTATGTCCAAGTTTTATGAACTAGACCAATAAATTTTCAAAGTTATGATGGTAATTCAACAAATACCCCAACAAGGCCAAAGTTCATTGACCTTAAATGACCTTTGACATTGATCATGTGACCTGAAACTCGCACAGGATGTTCAGTGATACTTGATTAACCTTATGTCCAAGTTTCATGAACTAGGTCCATATATTTTCTAAGTTATGATGACATTTCAAAAACTTAACCTTAGGTTAAGATTTTGATGTTGATTCCCCCAACATGGTCTAAGTTCATTGACCCTAAATGACCTTTGACCCTGGTCATGTGACCTGAAACTCAGGCAGGATGTTCAGAAATACTTGATTAGCCTTATGGCCAAGTTTCATGAACTAGGTCCATATACTTTCTAAGTTATGATGTAATTTCAAAAACTTAATCTTTGGTTAAGATTTGGTGTTGACGCCGCCGCCGCCGCTGTCGGAAAAGTGGCGCCTATAGTCTCACTCTGCTTCGCATGTTATTATTATAATAAATACTTTTCACAGGTTGACCATATTAAACACAGGAGTAAAATAGCTTGAAATACCTTCCTCTCTATTAGTTATTTGTCTGAAGGAAAACACAATATGCTTAACTCCCTCTCCCATAGATTCTGTGAAAATTTGAATGCTCCCTTTGGCATGAACTTAAATGTAAATCACGGAGTGGCTGGTTAAAAACAAAGGGCCTCTGAAGGTCTAGTATGATTTTTCTGAATTTCAGTTATTATATTTAATACATACTTCATTAACTCAACATAATGTAAGATTTCAGGGTGTCCATGATTGGAATATGTTACCCTGCAATGTAAAATGTTCAACTGTAACAAAATTCAAATATTCATGTAAAAAAATAAATGCTTGATGTTCACCGAGTAGAACCCATTTCTTTCCTTCTCCCCACTCTCTCTCCGTCTCTTTTCATTTTCTTCACTCTTTTGCCATCTTTCTTCCTTACTCACTCTTCATTATTTGGTGATGTTCTGCATGGGGTGTACGCTGGTGCGTTGATCTGAGTGTGCTTGTCATGTATGAGGTATTTTTTTTATTTTTTATTACATTACATTTTATTTGATTAAAATTTGTCTATTTGTTTACTTTGTACAGGTCCCCATATTCGCAAACTTTTCTTGGGGCCCTTCCAATTTTTTACTTGCAAATTTTGTATGTGTTTGCTTTACTTATGTTTTCAATGGAAAATAAATGAAATAAATAAAAGTGAAATAAATATTACTCTCTTACCTTTTCAAATTCACAGAGGAGTGAGAGACAAATGGCACCAGAACCACACCCAACTTCAAGAATTGTAAGTTCTTCATCCTCTTCATAATGACTGACAAGTAGATCTACCAACATCTTTGGATACAAAATGGCAGATTGATAAATAATTTAAAGTTTATAAGAGCAACCAAGTTGAGTATTAAATACTACTACTGCACTTTACATGCTTACAGAGAACATGTACATTTGCATATTTTAATCACAACCAAGGTGGGATGGTTATTAAATTTTCTTACCTCTGTCTCTGGTCTAGGTATAAAAACTGGAGGCTTCATCTTCAGAGTGATGTCACGGAAATCCCATTCTCCTATAATATACTGCATCGGTACTCTGTTAACATATCAAATAAAACAGGTTCAAGGATGTAGCCAATAGTAAGTAGTGAGTACCAAGCAATGTTTTTTTTTTCAGGGGGGGTAGGTGAATTTTCACAACCTAAGTACTGCCACCTGCCTCAATCTGCTCCTTTGGATGAGCTTTAATAATTTCAGTGAATGGGGATTTTCAGGGTTTTTTCATTATTATTTCTGGGGCACTTTTGATCATTTCTGGGGCAAATTGGCCATGACCCCTGCATCATATTTTTATTTCCTTGGTTAGTGCTCCACCAAGTCACAAGTTCATGCTTCAATCTGTACATTTTGGGGTGCAGCACTGTGCATTTTGGGCGAATCATTTTCACCATAGCCACAAAAACCGAGACGATATTTGAAATACACATTCAATCAAAGAAAAGTCTATGGCAGGGATTTTGATGCGCTTTCTTAGGCACACATAGTAAATACCCCATTGACGTCATTATAGAAAGCTGATTTCCACAGCCAATTCATTCTACTGACCTTGTTTTTAAAAAAAATCTAGTTTTAAGATTGATATTAGTGATGACGACATCAAGGGCTTTCACAATGTTATGCAAAAGCATTCAGCACTAGTTGCATATTATAGATACCTTCGACTTCACAGCATCACCACAATTTACACACTTGTAAATTGTTCATCATCATTTAATAAAACACATTTAAGTAAACTGAATTTTGCATGTTGAAATCTAAAAGCATATTGGAATAGGATATGAATATCTAATAGAGCAGAGTATTTGAGTTACAAATAATTGGATCAAGTAATCATTTTTTTTGTTTTTACTTCACAATGCCTGGATTTTATTCCATTTAAATTTAGGCTAGTTGAGGACTTGATGGTAGCATGCAGCACCCCCGGGGGGCCAGTCAAATATATTGCTGTACTGCCTGTACACACGCATGACCAAAAAAAAAACGTGTTTAAAGGGATGTTTTTTCAGTTTTGGACGCGGCCGTGATTTTCAAAATAAAGGGGTAGTTTTGCGATTGACTGGTCAATGGTCAATCAAAGGGTGAAACATATTTAGGGTATTTTTTTTAAAAAGCTTTTTTTTAAGACTAGCCAAACGTGTTTAGGGTATGTTTTTTTTCCCCAAGCTTTTTCTCCAGGGTCATATTCTGGCGACAACTTGTTTAGGAGCCAAAATGTGTAAAGCCCACGAAAAACTTGTTTAGGGGGTTATTTTGCACACAGAGAAAAACTTGTTTAGGGGGTGTTTGGAAATAATTTGGCCATGCGTGTGTACAGCAATACATTTGACTGCCCCCCCCCCCCCCCGGGGCAGCACCCAATTACTAACAACATCCCTGGGGCTACCAAAGTACTAGCCAAGATATCTTGGCTAAAATTGTTTTTTAAATTAAGCAACTTGCACATTAACATTACATCATGTTTGAATTACCTTGCCAATTTCTGACTGGCTAAGTCAGTGATCCTCTTTCTTTCATCAGATGACAAGATCTTTGTTTGGTCTATTCTTGCAAAATCTGAAAGCTGCATTAAGATACATTTTATATATTATAGGTGATATATTACTACAAGACCTAAAAATTTCCCAGTATATGTTGATAGATGCTATCAGAGAATAAAGACTGCTCTATTGACCATCAACAATACAATGTCTACCACCACATCATATAAAATTGACGAGCTTGGGTGCACAAGGTACTACTCCATCTACCTTGTAACTTCAGGGGGGTGTTTCACAAAGATTTAAGTATGACTTACGTCGCACTTAAATGCCAACAAGTACATGATATGCAACGTGCAATCTTATAGATAGATACGCAGTAGTGCGCGTCCTCATGACACAATCTGACCAATGCGATCAAGCCTTTTTTACCGTACGCAACTCGGTATTTAAGTGCGACTCTAAAGGCCACCGCACACCTTACGACCCGACTGGTCGGCGACTGGCTTGCGACTGAGTGAGGGGAGATGAATCGCAAGGCATTCATAAGCCTCGACACCGCACACCTTGCGATCCGATCTGCGACTCACGCATGCGCTTTTTGCTTTTTGGCATTGCAACTGAGAAAGTGCGCTTACTACTGCGTATGCGCGTTGTTTATCATAATACGCATCGTGCAACTCTGCTGTGTGATTGGCTGGAAGTTGGATTGAGCTTGCGATCCAGTCATAAGGATTCGACATGTCAAATCCTTACGATTTTCCTTGCGACTTGTCTCTGACCGGTCTGCGACGCTCAAGCTGACAAGAGCTGTGACGTCACATCTCCCCTCACTCAGTCGCAAGCCAGTCGGCGACCAGTCGGGTCGTAAGGTGTGCGGTGGCCTTTAGTCATACAAAAATCTTTGTGAAACACCCCCCAGATCATGTTTAAAAAAAAACTAAAGAGGTCTCAAAGGAAAAGTGATGAGCTTTCCAATCTATATAGTAGAGTTAATTACTGTTCACCTTCCTTACCTTCCTTCCTTAAATTGCCCAACATAATGTTGACTTCAGTGAGCAAAATGCTAAAAACAAAAAAGTTATTGAATTTTAAAGTTAAGCAATTAAAGGTCAAGTCCACCCCAGAAAATTTTTGATTTGAATAAATAGAGAAAAATCAAACTAGCATAATGCTGAAAATTTCATTAAAATCGGATATAAAATAAGAAAGTTATGACATTTTAGAGTTTCGCTTATTTTTCACAAAACAGTGATATATGCACAACTCAGTGACCTGCAAATGAGACAGGTCTATGATGATGTCCCCCACTCAATTATTCCTTTGTTTTTTATTGTTTGAATTCTACAATATTTCAATTTTTACAGATTTGACAATAACGATCAACTTGACTGAACCATATGCTAATTCCATATATTCAGGGAGGAATTAATTGTTGTTTCACTTGACAATGAGGAGAAAATTCGAATATTTCATATTTTATACAATAAAATACAAAAGACATTAGCATACCAACCAGGATGTGCATGACTGTTTTGTGAAAATTTAAAATATCATTACTTTCTTATTTTACAGCCGATTTTTATGAAATTTTCAGTGTTATTCTTGTTGGATTTTTCTCTTTTTATTCAAATCAACTTTTTGCTGGAGTGGACTTGTGCTTTAAAAAAAAACAGTTATATGCATCAGTAGGCTGATGATGTCTCATCCTCTTTTTCGCCTTTTCAAAACATGAAATCCTAATTATTTCATATGTTGTACGAATAATTATCTTACACACTAAATCAGTAGACAATTTAATTTTGTTCATGGAGGACAAAATTTCAACATAATTTTCATATAAGATACAAAAGAATAAGTGGGCATATGATATCACCAGCTTGACAAGGACTTCAAAAGAGTAAACATGTCACTGTGATCTTGACCTTTTGACCTCAAAATCAATAGGCTTTCTGGGATCCATGCTCGTATCATACACAACAAATTATATGAGCCTAGGTTAAGTAAAACTAAAGTTATCACGTTTACAAGGACTTCAGAAGGGTAAGATGAAAACATGTCACTGTCAGATCTTGACCATTGACCTCAAAATACATAGACTTCCTGGGATCCATGCTCGTATCATACACACCAAATTATATGAGCCTAGATTAAGTTAAACTGAAGTTATCACGTTTACAAGGACTTCAGAAGGGTAAGATGAAAACATGTCACTGTCAGATCTTGACCATTGACCGTTTGACCTCAAAATCAATAGGCTTCCTGGGATCCATGCTCGTTTCATACACACCAAATTATATGAGCCTAGGTTACGTTAAACTGAAGTTGTCACTTTTACAGTACAAAGACTTCAGAAGGGTAAGATGAAAACATGTCACTGTGATCTTGACCTTTTGACCTCAAAATCGATAGGCTTCCTGGGATCCATGCTAGCTAGTATCATACACACCAAATTATATCAGCTTAGGTTTAAGTCAAACTGAAGTTATCGCGTTTACAACGGACGGACAGACAGACGGACGGACATCGAGCTTATAGGTACCATAACACGTCCCGTAGGATGGGCGTTTAAAAAAATTGGCGACAGCCACCCAAAGTGAAACAAGTGAAAATAATTATTCACAAAAAACACCATTCATATAATGAACAAGTGGAACGCCTCTGGCAGTCTCGCCTGCATTTTGCGATTCGATATAGCAGCAGTGCTGACTTTGAAAACAGCTATTAAATAATTATTCACAAAAGAATACTATTTCCATTGACCCAACATGACCTTTGACCATGATCATATGACCTAAGACATGTGCAAAACAATCATTCATACTTGATTACCCTTTATGTCTATGTTTCATGAACTACATGTGTAGATCCATACACTTTCTAAGTTATGATGCAAATTCAACAAAAACCCCAAACATGACCAAAGTTCATTGACCCTAAATGACCTTTGATTTTGGTCATGTGACCAGAAACAAGCACAAGATATTCAGGGATACATGGTTAATCTTATGTCCCAAGTTTCATGAACTAGATCTATAAACTTTAATAAAGTTATGATAATTCCACCAATACCCCCAACATTATCAAAGTTCGTTGACCCTAAATGACCTTTGACGTAGGTCATGTGACCTGAAACTAAGGCAGGATGTTCAGTAATACATGTACTTGATTACCTGTATGTCTAAGTTTCATGAACTAGGTTCATATACTGTACTTTCTAAGTTATGACATTTCAAAACTTTAACCTTGGTTAAGATTTCAATGTTGACGACGCCGCCGTTGCCGTCGGAAAAGCGGCGACTATAGTCTCGCTCTGCTATGCAGGCGAGACAAAAATGCTATGTTCATTGACAATAAACGACATTTGACCTTGATCATGCAACCTAAGACTTGTCAGTAATACTTAATTACCCCTATATCCACATTTTATAAACTAGTATATAGTCTATAAACTTTGAAAGTTAGTACAGCAATCTAATAACCACCTCCAAAATGGCCAAAGTTCAATGACCTTAAATGACCTTTGACTTTGGCCATGTGACCTGAAACTCGCATTTGATCTTCAGTGATACTTGAATACTCTTATGTCCAAGTTTTATGAACTAGATCAATACACTTACAGAGTTATGATGGTTATTCAACAAATACCCCCAACATGGCCAAAGTTCATTGACCTTAAATGACCTTGGTCATGTGACCTGAAATTTGCACAGGATGTTCAGAGATACTTGATTACTCTTATGTCCAAGATTAATGCACTAGACCAATAAATTTTCAAAGTTATGATGGTAATTCAACAAATACTCCCAATTTGGCCAAAGTTCATTGACCTTAAATAACCTTTAACCTTGATCATGTGACCTGAAACTCGCACAGGATGTTCAGTGATACCTGATTACTCTTATGTCCAAGTTTCATGAATCAGATCCATAAACTATCAAAGTTATGATGGTAATTCAACAAATACCCCCTACATAGCCAAAGCTCATTGACCTTTGACCTTGGTCATGTGACCTGAAATTCGCACAGGATGTTCAGTGATACTTGATTACTCTTATGTCCAAGTTTCATGAATCAGATCCATAAACTATCAAAGTTATGATGGTAATTCAACAAATACCCCCAACATGGTCAAAGTTCATTGACCCTAAATGACTTTTGACCTTAGTCATGTGACCTGAAACTCGGGCAGGATGTTCAGTATATAATACTTGATTAACCTTATGGCCAAGTTTCATGAACTAAGTCCATATACTTTCTAAGTAATGCTAGGTAGGACAAAAAAAAAACGAAACAGCATTTCTACTAAAAAGCATTAATTACCTTAATATATTCTTTATTAGCATTATTGTCAAAGACATTGCTAAAAACTTACCATAAAATTTCCTAAATAGGGAAAAATAAGGCTTAAATTCTCCATAAAATGTGTCTGGAAATGCAGAGCATTTTATCCCATCCCCATAGGCTATACTCATTACTGTGTGGGCTAGTGGCTGAAAATAGGCATTTTTAAGTCTTTATGCTGACCTAGACTGTTTGAGCCTCTGTGAGGTGCCATGGAAACATGTCACATTGATAGATTATCAACTTGGCTGCCAGAAAATGTGAAGATGTTGCTACATTAATTTTAATTTTTGAACAAATAATATTTGGTGCCCCATGTCTGCGCACCTATTCACTTTACACACGATTCAGGGATTTTGATCTGAAAGGCTGTAGGCATGGTAGCTTGAGGCCGTCACTTTTCGCACCATTTTCAGTCAGATTTTTTAATAATACCTGTCTTTGCATTTTGCAGATGTAAAGTTTGCGGTCATTGCGTATCTTCTCTCTCTAGAATCGCACAGAAACATGTGTGCGCAAACAAGGGGCCCTGGTTTAGCTAAAAATTAGCATGATTAGGGGTAGACAGCTGGCAGCCGTCTGTTTCGAGGAGTTTTTTAACATTTTTTTTTTTTTTTCTCCTTGTACACAGACGGCTAGCTAGCGTGCAGCCACCATTAGGGGACTTGCAATGCAAAATCCCCCCGTCGGGGCTCTTCAATTTTTGTCTTTAATGAATAAAATTTTTGAAAATTAACGTGACCAAAATGCAAATTAATATTCCCTCTTGGCATTAATTGCCAAAAAACAGAGAAAAATCAAGTTAAAAGGAACAAAAACAGTGACTTACCTCAGCTGTCGTGCAAATTCACTTCCGTTTTATCCGATCTTAAGTACATAAACATATGGCCATTGAGTCCCCTGTACAGATCGCGCTAGAACTTCGGTCTCTGTATTTGGTGAGTGAAGCCAACGGAGTTCAGCTGAACAACCAACATAACAGAGACCGAAGCTTTTGGTCTAGATTAGGGGGACCTTACCTGACCATACAAAGCGATAGGCAATGCAAAAACTTATACTAGAGGAAAAGGCCTACTCATACATAGTCATGATTACAATTGTTCAATTATCATAGTTTTCTTTAATCCCAAGACAAAAGAGGTCTCAATAATTTTAAGCTGAGAGCGAAGAAAACGAAGAAACCGTGTACCTACCTCAGACGATGTTCGTGCAGGCTCCACTCCACTCCGGGTGGGTATAGGTGGAGCGTAATGTAGCGGTAGTGAAGTGGAGACTGGAGTGGAGCCAGCACGAACTTCGCTCGAGGTACCGTATGGGTACTAGTATTCAACCCGGCATAATTCAAAGATTTTGACATATTCCCCAAAATATTTAGAAATAGGGAATTTATCTTAATTTCACACCTTTGTTATTTCCAGGGTAATCTGTTGTCGATATTTTCTTTGTCAATCTGTCGACTGTATGCGCGGAGGATCGAATTATGCGGCGATGGCCTTTTGCACTGAATGGTACTAGTATTCAACCTAGTGAGGATTGATAGCAAATCTCAAAAGGGTTTAGATTGCTAAATTAGATCTAGATCTATGTAAATCTCTGGCTTTGATTAATTCCCTGTTTGGTCTCATCTCAAATGGTCTAGTCCATAGTCGGATGGGACAAGGGCAGATTGAAAGACAGGGCCATCTTTCATCGCTAGGTTGAATACTAGTGCCGACGGGTTGAATACTAGTACCAAAATCCGTCGCCGTATAATTCGATCGCCCGCGCACACAGTCAACTGGTTGAAGAAAAAAATAACGGAAAAAGAATAACCAGCATTTGCTCTTGGAAATAAGACGGGTCTGAAATTCAGGTAAATTCTATATTTCTATATATTTGAGGAAACTCTCCAAACGGGTTGAATACTAGTGCCCTTACGGTAAGTAGCAGTAGACCTACCTGCTGAATTCCTAAAGCATGAGCAACAATATTCTCAGCAGAAACATCTGCTTCTGGAACATCTTCATTTTCAAATTTTTCAACCAGTTTAGAAACCACTCTGGACACACTTTCATCACCATTTGATGTCCATGAAAGGTAAGTTCTTATTCGCTCCTGCCGAATATCATGTTTTGGTCTTTGTTCAACGAAACCTTGAAGTTGAAGTCTGACTTGATTGGAGGACGATGATGAAATTCTTGTATTCAACCTCGAGTTCTGCTGGCGCCAACAATCACTAGTAGATTGTTTGGGTCCCAGAGACGACCCACTTTTCATAACATTAGAAATTAATTTAGGCCTAGTGAAAGACAATCGCATTTTCCCCTGAAAATCACTTGATGACGTCAAAAATGTTTCAATCCAGCCGTAACGACCACTATCGAGTACCGGTAACGTTTTTCAGGGCCCGGACATCGACAATTCGGTATTTGCGCTTGCGCTTGCGAATTGCGAGAGCTATCAAAATCCCTACCAAGTACCAACGAACCAACGAACGTAGAGGGCAGCAACACACAAGCGTCAAGGCCCTATATGTTTATATAGGGCCTTGACAAGCGTCAGAGTTATCAATAGCTAGACCCAGGCCCCCGAAGCTCCGCCATTTTGTTGGAGACATTTGGGCAAATCCTAAGCCCCCATTTGCATATACATGAATAATTCATCAGTTCGCTGCTCCACACATCCTAATAGATTCTTTATATGACGGAACAGAAAGTAGAGATCAGCGTCACGCATGCGCATTGAGCGAGGTCAACTTTGCGTTAATTATTCATGAAATTTAATATATTCATCACGTGATTAATCTACTGCTTACTACTATTGACCAATCAGCGTTGTTCACTACAATGAGTCATCATGCATGCATCGTTTTTCAATCCGTGTATAGAATGCAGAGCCCCGGACCGGTCCACAGCCTGACACTTCTTAATCTTGTTTAACCTGAAGATGGGGGGGGGGGGGTGAATCGGCCGATTTTTTATCTTCTCTTTAACATCGGTGTATAAAATGAAAGGGGAAGATATTTACGAACTAGTTTATTTCACAATAAGTTAACAATACGCCAATATAAATAATGATGTATTTTAGTTTGAACATTTCACTTTAATACTGGTTTTGTAATTTGGTTCTTTCATTTAAAAAAAAATTACGACCTTTCTCGATCTGCTGTTCTCCAGATCAGAATCACTAGATGCATGTTTCACATCGCAGTGTAATTAGAACCTATCAATTTTCTGTAGTAGTGTTGTTTTTTACGCCAAGCTAGCCTTTCCAATTATATTGATAATGATCATTTAATTCTATTTTGCAGGGGGTGGGTAATCTAATTTCTTTGTGTTCACTCTTTAAGAGTACAGATAAGTGACATGTTATTACCAAACCTCATCAATTTCAGGCAGGGTGAATCTAGGATTTTTCCAAAGGGGGGGGGGGCACATTTTCCCAAGGAAAAATTTGACGAGCAAAAAAAAAAAAGGGGGGGGGGTCTTCACTTTCAAAAGGGGGACACACTTCTGTTTTAACAGCATTTTACATTACAATTTTTAATTGAGCCTCTCAAGGGGGGGGGGGCGCACTGGTCGGCTTTGCCCCCCCCCCCCCCACTCTTTATGAATTGTTTCTCCCTCATTTATTCCAGCCTCCTCTCAAAATAAATCAAGAATAAAATGGCCCTTTATGGTTGCTCCCTGTTGGTAATTTGTCAATTGGCTTTGTCCACTCTCTTGTGCACCCTGGCCTATGCCCCTTCACATTATTATTATACATTATCTATTCTTTTAATCTCTCTTCAGCTCTCTCTTTGCCATATCGCACTGTTATTATTCAACCACACACACAACTCTTTCTCTTATATTTTCCACCTCTCATCTCTTCTTGCAATTCATTAAAAAGGGTCAACAGCAAACTTGAAATCACCCATGTATCTTTCCCATTAAAAAAAAATATATTTTTAGAAATTCTCTGTCACATCTACATAACAGCCATGGATCAAAATTCTTTAAGGGGGGGGGGGTGGGGCTTTTGCCCTCCCCCTTTAAGATCCTGGTTTTCAAAAGGATTATTATTTATTTTATTTTCAAATTTATTCATTTTTATATCTTTATATATTTGTTATGTTTTATGTTTTTAATGGGGGGGGGGGGGGGTGGTGATTTTTACAGGGAAAACCCGCAACTACCACCCCCTCCAACCTAGATCCATGGCTGCACAATGTAGGTCTCATTACTCTTAACTTTAACTTTATGCTGCTTGTTCACTTTTGCTCGTCCATTAATTCTACTAGTACTTCCAGTCTCTCCTCAAATAACTTGATTCACCTAAACTCTCGGCTAAAAAGAATCATAGACTACTTGTTAATTTAGTGACAATGACAAAATTATTATTTTAATTCATTTATTCCAAATACATAAATCAGGTAACAATTGTTTTCCTCTTGAGTTTAAAGATCAAATTTTGATCAGAGCTCATTCCCATCTTCTTAATATGAAATGTTGTGAAAGAGACTACTGTCCTCAGTCTTCTCACAAACACAGATGCGATGTCACATCCCCCCGAATTCATTCATAATTTTTGTTAAAAATTCTTCATTGTCAAAATTGTTACACAATTTCATGTACATATTATAGTGCTGAATTATCATATTTATTCATCATTCCTGTTATGTCATTGTAATAAATTTATTATTCGAAGTATTATTATCATTTATAAACATCATCATTATCTACATCCATATTTGTAAAAACTACTGCTACGATCAGCAAGGATAATTACCCCTAAAGTAACCCTATCCCTCTTAAATTGTTTGTGGGTTTTGTTTGCTCAGTGGTGAGGGGGGAAGCGGTTACAATACTCTATTGTAAATACATGCAGTAATTCAGTTTGATATAGGATGTTTGGCATATTGTCAATGCATTATTCCCTAATTCTTCCACCAGAAAATTATTGTTGGAATTAAAAAAACAAACCCTTAATTTGGTCTTGTATTTCTTGAGTCTCTAAAACAAAGGATGTGAAGCAGAGTCATGTTCCATGTCTGTTGAAAAAAACACACACAAAAAGACAGAAATGTTAGCAATTCAATCAAGCCATCATCAAAATAAATAGAAATAAAACAAATATATAAAAGCTTAATGAAATCACAAGCCGAATGAGTCGCCTTTACAATATCTGGTGTTGATTGAAGAATTCAATAAATTGATTACAAATGACTTTCCACTTGCTTAGCCTATTCTGATGTTCTTATTTAATTTTGACAAGCTAGATCTACCGGTAGGTGATATTGTCCCGTGAAAATGAAAATGGAGCCTGTCAAAACGACTCCAGCCTAGTCTCTGAGCTGATTTCATTTTCATTTAGTCAATGAAACTTAGATCTTGGTCTACCGTGCGAGCCCCCCCCCCCCCCCAAAAAAAAAAAAGGGACACCTCACAAAACCCCAATTTAAGGTAAAAATATTTCTTAAACCTAGAATTATATACCACTAGAAAGAGTATATTCTGATTCTCCCAAATAATTTGATATCATATTCATGTTTGGATAGTCAGTATGTATTCTTTGCAGAGATGTAGATTTTGATTTGCACCGAAATAAGGCATGGCTAAAATTAATGACTCCAGATGCCAATGATGTCAAAATCTATGAGTTAGCCAAATTTCAAAGAAATTAATTTGTGTATTGACACTAAAAAGAGTTTACTAAACAATTATCTTGTAAATTATTGAACATGGGTATTGAAATTTGAAATGGATTTTAATATAACCATTGTAGGATTATGAAATCATCGACATCAGGGGAGCGTTTCATGAAAGTTGTCAGCACTGACAAGTTGGTTTTCTCCGACAGTTACCATAGTAACAGTCAGAGGCAAGTGCCTCACAGCCAATCAAACCAAGGATTTCACTGTAATTGTCAGCACTGACAATTTAGTCAGTGCTGACAACTTTCATGAAACACCCCCCACTCGATCATTCTTGGATAAAGTCATTTGGTATGTAAATACATGAAGTCATTCAGTTTGATATATAGGATGATTGTTTTTTTTTACCTTTTTGAATCAGGAGGGTCCTGCAGCTTAATTTGGTCTTGTAATTCTTGAGTCTTTAAATGAGGATGTGAAGCAGCATCATGTTCTATGTCTGTTGATTAAAACAATACACACAGACAGAAATGTTAGCAATACAAGCTATTGTAAAAAAACACATAACACTTGGACTATAGCGTATATATCTAGATCTAGTCATAGACTCTGACGTACATAGATCTGGAACTAAATGTAAGTAGAATACAGTAGTATAGATCTAGATCTACATCAAAAGTAGATCTAAATTTCATATTTGTTAAACCTACCATTCTGCGAACTTCAATGTTTAATGTTATTGAATCATATAAGTGTTAGATCTAGACTAAAGCTGTCTTGACCCAGGGTTTTTTAAATAGTTTCATGACATTTGCTCTGATGACAAGTGCTCCGATGGAAAATCTGCACGTCAGGCCAAGCAAAAGCTAACCTCCAAAATTAAATAAACCCTTTGGCCTTAACTTAAGACCCTGTCCCTGACTGAAATAGGCCTATATAGATTCTACAGGTCGCTTTGACTTTGTTGTAGGCCTAGATCCAAGTCTAGTCTATGTCTATAGACCTATATAAGCTAGATAGGATAGGAGGTAGACATGTTTTCTTTTAGCTTTAGCCAAGACCTGTAATCAGATCTACCGATGAATTAGGCCCAACTTAGTCTTAGACTAGATCTCTACTCCCCTCTCCTCTAGATCTACGTTGCCGAGTCTGAGGCTGTCCGAAGTGGCGACGTTCAGACCCCGGGGTAGGCCCTACATCTAAGTTAGATTAACTTAGACTAGGTCTAGATCTAGGCGGTAGGCCCAACTTTCAAGTTTAAAAAAATAAAAGAAAACATAAGAACTAGCCTAGCCCTAGCACTAACAAAAAAGTTAGGCCCCTAGATCTAATAGTAGAAAGAAGTTTGGGAAAAACATCTTTTTACAAAATGATCGAGGACTAGACTCTAGACTAGATCTACTAGAGCCGAGGCTATGGTCCTAATGTCTTGATATGTGAATTCAAAGGGAACGGGTTAATGGAGTGACTGTCTTTCTAAATTCAATATGTCTAGCCTAAACGTTATCTAGATTCTAGTTCTTTTCATGCCTGCCGAGATCTTCGGTAGGAATCGAAATTTCAGAGAAACTCTCGCCCAAAAGTCTGGCGTGAATTGAATATACGAGGTCTGAAATGGTAGCAGATGGAGATTTACATGTAATATAGCCGCCATATTTAGCTCACGACGATGGAAATAGTTTTGAGTTTTCGCAAGTCGTTTGCTTCCTAATTGTTCACTTTTTATAAACAAAAATTAATTCATGTTATACCCAGACTTCTAAAGATCCCATATAACATAAGATCTTTTGATTTATTTTTGTAAATGAATTAAAATTCAGCGTTAATCTGACAGTACTCACCGAAAATCTTTCAAGGACATAACCTTCTTCTGTGCGGGTGACGTCACCTTTTAGATAGGGGTCAAATTATGACGTACGAATTTCAATAGAAAAATATATTATTCATGAGGTAATGTCCAATCAAATCACAGTATCTTGCGAGTACGCAAAGAAAAAATAAATGATTCATTAGCAATATGCAAATGGGGGCTTAGGATTCGGTTCAAATGTCTCCCAGGAGGTGTGGCCGAAAGTGGTAAAAAATACGCTTATCACCATGGAGCTTCTATGGAGTATCTGTACGTTATATGCAAATGTTATTTAAATGAGGCTTTTCCGCGGGTGCTACCTTTCCGTCTATACGTATTTATTAGTCTATGAGCTAGACCAAAGACCTTATAATATATTACTAGACCGAAAGCTGCGTGCGCGTTCAGCACAAAACAAATGAGATTAGGCTCCGCCTACCGCGATCATTTGAAGACAAAAATAAGCCCTCATTGACATTCATGAGCATGAAGATATTCATAATCCGGCCTTTTCATTGGCTAAGAGCGTCATTAATACGCGATTTCCCCGATTCTTTGTCATCGATACTAGTGGTATCGTGTTACAGAATTAATTATTCATTTGACCTCATTACGTCATCTAATTTATTCATTCTGAAACTTTTCTTTCCACACACAAAATGGACCTACGAACACTCCGGTGAGTACGTATTAATTGATATAACCACATGAATTCAGTGGACTATTTACACATTTCACACTGTATTTTGTGATCTTAGGTTATTTGTTTAACAAATTAGAGAGTTTGCTATTAATCTTCTGTTAAAGGAAGGCAGAATTTGGTCTTTGAAATTGAAGTTAGATTGTCATCGTCGCCCAGCCCTAGTGCAGCCTGTAAGGCTGTATGTTGCTTGCAGTGTTGTGGTTATGCCGTTATACCGCTGTGTTAACCACATGTATTTTGTACGGGCTCCTAGCCGGCTGGGAATCGAGAGATAATCGGGCTGGTTAGTGGTTTGGTTCACCTCCAACAATAAGGACCAACCCACGATTGATTAAAACAAGAAGAATGAGGCTTCTTTTTGTACACTGTAACGTTAGATCTAGAGGGAGATCTGTATCTATCTGTTCAGTAGATCGAGACTCAGTCAGGAATAAACTGTGAAGCGGAGTATGGATGAAGATACGCCTGTCATTGACATTGTGTCAATCCTCACTTTGTTTCAGATATCAAATTTATTTTGCATAACTTCAGGCTTCTGCATTTAGCCCCCACCCATTTTAACTCTTATTGTTATTTATAAATATAGTTAGACTCGGTCTTAGAAATAACATGCTGCTCTGCATGTTTGTCTTATTATCAATAGATCTAGGGCCTAGATCTTCTTAATCCCAGGCCCTAGCCTACTTACTTTATACAAGTTATAGATCTAGGCTACTTTACTTTTATTTATTCATCGATGCTATCAAGACAAGAGCTAGGCCGACCTAATTCAAATCTAGTCTAACTTATACTTTCCCCAACCCTCGACACTTACCCCCAGGGCTTATGATCTAGGTCTGTAATTTAGGCCTAGATCTAGGTTGGGCCTAAACGACTCCGTTTACATGTACGAGTATGACTGTCACAGTGTCAGTGGACCAAGGACTAGATCTAGATCTAGTAATAGTATAATGGCAATGAAGTCTTAGCCAGGAATAAAAGTCAGAGTCAGACATCAAAAATTTCTTAACCGATATAGGGTCTAGATCTCGGTTTAGAACCGAAGCTTTACTTTCTAACTGTTAGGTCTAGATAGATCGAGAGTCCATCGTTAGATCTAGACCTAATTTAGATACATGAATGCTGTCGCACAGCACTGAGTCTTGTTGGACTAGATCTGGACTAAATAGATCTAGACCTATAGTGCATGAGATTATGAAATTATGTTAAAATCAAATGAAATAAGATTCGGAAATAAAAAGATCCAGATTTTTTTTTTTTTTTTTTTTTTTTTTGGGGGGGGGGGCAGACATGTGAAAATTTTTAGAGAAACCTAAAATTCAGAAAGCGAGGGCCAGAAGCGACCGATACTACCTAGGGCCGTTTTGTGCATTTTCTAAAGTAAAATTGAAGGATGTCATGCAATTCTCTTTTTGATTAAGGTTTCACATTTCAGCTCTTACCCAAACCCCTCCCCCTATACATACGGCCATGAAAAAGATCACTTCTTATCATTGTTCTCTTTTCTTTCACAAACAGGTTGAGTTTGAAGAACAAGAAAAACAGTAGAGGTCTACCTATATGGTTCAAGATGATGATCATAAGTGCATGCATCATTTTGCCGATTCTCATCCAGGTATAAAACTTAAACTAACCCATACAAAATTACAGATACATTACATGCATTGAATGTTAACCATGTTTACATTAAATAAAAATAATCCGAGCCACAAAGAGGTAGGATCTGTAATGAATATAGACGCTTCTTAAATATACAGGCTCTCGAGTCTAAAATAGAACCAATGCCAAAAGTTATGTACCTTGGGCAAATTTATAAAATACCGGTAAGGTCATGTCCTTGATCTACTAGTAATTAAATGGCCTTTTTATTTCCTATTTGTTTTAAACAAAGCAATATCTTTTTTCCATATTTTACAAAAATTTATTTTATTCATTCTTTAGTGTGATATTCATATTTCATATTTGTAGATTTACGATTTTTTCTAAATCTTGTTATTTTACATTTTGTCCAATAGGATGATGCAGTTTTACAATTTCCATGGAGGTGATTGATGATGATAAATAATTGGTGAAGGAGGCCTAATAGAACAGCGACTAGACCACAAAGAGAAATACAACCTACAGCAGTTATATGAGTGAGTTAATTAGTGAATATTGTTAATAATGGAGGTTGTTCACATTTTTTTGGCAACAAATAGACCTGCCTTTGAAAAACCCATTTCAATTTTGTTTTTAGATTATAGTTAGTGTCGTTTTTAATCACAGATCAAAATATTCTGTGCAACAAAACATATCAACTTTAATTCTGACTATTTATATAATTTACATATATGTTGATTCATATATTCATATTTATGAGAAATATCTGACATTTTTTCATAGAGTACATGTAGTTATAACGGAGAGTGGTATGTAAACTGTATAGAACAGGTTTAAGTGATATGCTTTATGGAAGTACAAGTTTATAATTAGTAGAAGTAAGATTTCCTGTTATGTGTTGAAGAATCATATATATGTATAGTCTCACTTTTCTTAAAACATTTATGTTTTATAAATCACGACAATTTTAATTTAAATTCATTGATTTTCTTTCTCTATTTTTTCAATCTGCAGGACTGGTGTAACAGATGTTTTCATTCAAGAAATCCAACAATTCAAGAGTCTGACTTAGGAACCACTTGATGAAGATGGAAAAGGTTTTTTTTTTCCAAGTCCAATTTTTCAAAAAAAAAAAAATTATTATTACAACCCCAAATTCATGACGTATGAAATTTCTTGTTGATTTTCATTAAAACTGGTTGCAAAAGGAGAAGCTATAAACATACAAATAGGAGCGGCGGAGTGAAGTTGAAAGTGGGGGGGGCATAGGGAAAATGCTGTATTACGTGAAATTTTTAAGAAGTTGCGAGCGAGCAGAATTTTGACATTTTTAAAAAGAAAATCTAAAATATATATTTTTTTTGGAGGGGGGGGGGCAAGAGTCCTTCAAGCCCCCCCTCCATCTCTACGAAACTGCTTATATTCTCCCACTCATGAATTATTAAACTTAATGCACAAAGGATTTCCTTCATAAGTATATTATCGAAAGGAGAATATTGTTTTCTTGTTTCAAAGGGCAATCGTCATGGTGGCCATTAAACGGATCCTTCTCAGGTGAAAGGGGCACAGAACAAGTTCTTTAGGAGCACTTTTCTTGGGTAAAAGGGGGCAGTGATTCGAGAAAGGGCACTTACAAGAAGGCGAGGGGGCACTCTTTAACACATGAAACGGGCCCTCAGATGAAAGGGCACAGAACACGTTCCAGGGGGGGGGGGGGCATTTTGGGGTTAAAAAATTGCATACAAGGAAGAGCACTTGGTAACACCTAAAACAGGTTCTCGTCAGGTGAAAGGGACACAGTACACGTTCGTGAGGGGGCATTTTTCTTGCATAAAAAGGAACTTTTCAGTGCTTAAAGAAGTAGGGGGAACTGTGCCCCCCCCCCCTCCCCAGGATCGCTGCCCCAGCATACAAAAAAAATATTCTTTTGGTTCAAAGTATTAACATACGGTTAAGAAAAAGGTAAAGCTTAATCCTCTGATAATGTGATATTTTTTTATGGCTAATTAATAAAATTCACCACTAACCAGAGAATTCCTTTATGTCTTTCATTTGTGTTCATATAGTATTTGTACAGAGCTAAAATGAAAGGGATTTGGAATTAGCAAAATTCAAAATGAGATGAAGATCGAGAGAGGGAAAGAGTGATGAGAAGTGGATTGAAAAGAGATGAGAAAGAAATGGAGGGGCACATATGAAGAGATAATTTAGAAGGGGGTGGTAAGAGAGCTAGAATGTGGGAAGTAGGAACAAAAGGGGTGGAAGAGAAATAAGACGAGATTTATGGAAACCAGGAGACAGATAACAAGTGGGAAAAGAAGAAGGAAATATATGAAGAGTTTAGTTGCAAAAGGGGTTAGGGCCACTTTGGACCATTCCGAGAAAAACCATGTTTTTATTCTCACTTATTGCAATATTCTTATGAGAAACTAAATTGTCATGATGTACTACTCTATCATGTGAACATAAAATTGGGTATAAAAGAAATTTACCCGTCTTCAATTTTTTTCTATATACTTAAAAAAATATAATTGTGTACCTAACCCCTTTTGCAAGTAAATTGAAGTGAATCCAATCTCTTTTGATTAAAAAAGTGATTTTTGTTGTGCCACTTCCATTCACGTTTTCATTTGAATTTCAAATTTTCTTTGGTATCATCAGAGTGACTGAAAATTTAGAGGTTTAGAGACAGAAAACAATAAAATATATGAAAAATGGACCTAAACCCTTTTGACAAAAATGAGTTCTTCAGAAGAGTTTAGTTGCCAAAGGGGTTAGGTCCACTCCAAGAAAATAATTCTTTTTTAATTCTCCCATATTGCAATATTCTTATGCGAAACTGAATTTTCATGATACCCTACCATGAGAACATGAAATATTTTTTAAAGATATTATTTTCCAAAAAGAGTCTGTGTGGACCTAACCCCTTTTGCAACTAAACTGAAATGGACCTAACCCCTTTTGAAAAAAAGGTGATTTTTCTTTGCCATATTAGTTCACTTTTTAATAGGAATTTCAACTTTTCTATGGTATCATCTTATATAGCTACTAAAAATCTTTACATTAAGACATAAGAATCAAGTTTGATGAAAAATGGACCTAACCCCTTTTGAAAATGAGCTCTACATATGTCATGTATGTAGGAGAAAGGCGGCACAAAAGAATTTTGAGTGGGAAAATTATTAAATGGAAAAAAACAGAGTAAGAAATGCTGGAGAATAAAGGGGACAGGAAACATGATGAATTGGGGCCCGTTTCATCATGAGTTACAAGTATGGTAATTACGATTTAGGGATGGCAAAAGCACTAGAGACATCTTTACCTAATCACGACTCGATCTACCCTTTTCATCTTCCCTTTTGGAATTAGCAAAGGCCTATAAGACGCAATACAAACAATGCTTTGTTTATAAGTGATATCGCTTGTGATATCGATACTTTATAGAGCGCAACGTATCGTCTCAGATTTGCGCTTGCTTGATTCGCTGAATCCTTCGCGTCACGAGCGCGTAACAAAATGAATACATTAATGAATTTTTCAAGTTGACCTTTGTCATTGCGCTGATGTGCGTATTGTCTAATACACGTACAAAACCACAGTTGACGAGGGAGCATCGTACGAAATTAATATTAATGAGGGCTTATTTTAGCTTCTAATGGATTAAACAAAATGGCGGTAGCTTCGGGGGCTTGAGCTAGACAGAGTGGCGACACGCGCACTGAAAACAGGATACGCGCGGTCAAAGGTCAACCATGGGGGGCTGATTAGTTCCCTCTGCGCGCACATGCAATAATTTGGCAATCATCGCTATTATCATAATTGATTTTCGACAAACTAGCCTAGTTCCGGAAGAAATGATAATGAATCTAATGTAATTTCTTCTCTTTGGTTTAGAGCTTCATGATAGATCCCCCATTTCGGTTGTCTGGCATAATCATTAATATTATTCAAGATGAATTCCACTTTTTTATTGAAAATTAATGTGATGAATTATAGAGACTTGATTTACTCGATGATTGAAAAATGAAAATAAAGAGGAAAATAGGCAAATAAGGAATATGGGAACACGAAAAATTAACAAGGTGATGCTGAAGACATAATGGACTGGAAAACTCGGGGAAAGGGGGCAGCAGGGTGACCAGATTTCACAAAATGAAATACGGGACAATCGACAAAAAAAATCAACATAGAAGGCTACACAGTGTTATAGATTTGTGAAAAAATATAAAGAATGGGAAGGAAGGGTGAACGAAAGAATGAAGGAGAGAAAGAAAATACGAAAGAAGGAAAAGATATTAATTGAGAATAAAGAAATAAAAAAATGAAGGGGAAAATGAAGGAAAAAATAATAAAAGAGAGAAAAAGGTTTCCGTCATTCTTTGAAATGAATATAGAAAGAAAGAAAAAGAAAGGGAGGGAAGATGAACAAATGTGTGAAAGACGAAATAAAGGAGAGAAAGAAAAAAAAGTAAGAAAAAGGAGCGGAAAGAAAGAATGAAGGAAAGATAAATGTTTCCTCCATTCTTTGAAAGAAACTAGGGAAGGAAGGAAGGATGGAAGGGAAAGAAAGAATAAGGGAAAGGAATTAGAAGGGAAAATATAAAGAATGAAAGAATTAGGGAGAAAAGAGAGGGAGGAAAGAATAAAAAAGAGAAAATAATGGAAGGAGAAAAAGAACGAAAAGAAAAAAGGAAAGAAATGGAGAAGAAAGCAAAGAACAGTTTAAAGAAGGAAAGAAGGAAATAATAAAAGGGAAATTTGATAAAGAATGCAAATAAGAGAAAGAAGGAACGAAAGAAAAATGAACACACAGCGAGAGAAAGGATCATGAAAGAAAGATAAGAAATAAAGATAGATGGAGCAAAAAAGAAAAAGAAACGAAAGAAAAATGAACACACAGCGAGAGAAAGGATCATGAAAGAAAGATAAGAAATAAAGATAGATGGAACAAAAAAGTGTCAGCAGCGCGAAGGATAGAATAATGAAGAAAGAAGGATATAAAAGAATGAAAAGGGAAAAATTCAAACTTCCAGCAAACAAAAACAACCATCTGACAAAAATAATAATTATATATGGTGTGTTTTTAATATAATTTTAAAAACTAAAAAAAAAAAAACTTGCAAAAGTTTAGTAATCGATTATCTGTTGGTTATTTGATGAACATTCGTCACTGTTAAATGTATTAACTACATTTTGTTCTATATACTGAAATACGGGAAAAATAGACGTCCCGTGAGGGGTGGGCCGGACAAAGGAGCAAAATATGGGACCATCCCGGGAAATACGGGACGTCTGGTCACCCGGCCTGGGGGCAGTTTTCTTCTTCTGAATCACTGCATTGAAATTTTGTAATCACACCACCGGTATCGTACGTGGAAAATAAACAATTAAGGAGCAAAAAATAGTACCGTGATCACAAAATATAAAGGAAAAGCATATATTTTGACTTTTGAAATGATATATTTCATTAAAAGTTAGAGCATAATTATTTAATATAGTCCCCTGACAAAATGGGCTATTGATCTGTGGTGATTTAGGGGGACGGGCCCAGGTGACAACTCCTAGCTTACACTATTTTCACTGCACTGACTTTCAATCAATAATGGAAATAGGAACATTGTACTCAGATCGAATTTCATGATTTCAACAATCCGAATATTTTTATGCAAAATTTTAACCAACCTTACCCTTTTTTATGTCACATTAAAATTAACCATTTATCTTGATGTTTTGTATAACGAAAAGGGGAATGTTAATGGTAAATTATTTTTTTGTTTTATTGTTGTTTTCATTACTATTACTATTAATATGACGATCAATATTGTCATTAGTAATATTATCATTGAAATCGTTATTTTTTGTTATGATCATTGTCATCGTTATAATTACCATCATCATCAGGGCGGCGAATATCCTGCTTTCTTTCTCTATCTTCTTTTTTAACTAAAAAAAGTTGAGGCAGTTGTTGCCCCCCCCCCCCTAATCATCACTATTAAAAGTATTATTTGTAATATTGAGAATGATCCAATATGTGTAGATTCTTATCAATAAATTTTGAAACTTGAAACTATCTTCTTTTTAATAGGGGACAAAGGACCCAAGCGTTATGTCAACTTTTTTCTCAATCGAAAAATAAGGGGTATAATTACTTAATTTATCTTCTTTGTTTGAACTATTTTAATAAAAAGTAGGGGCGATCAACCAGTGGCGCCCTATCATCATTGTCATAATATCTTGTAAATATCTGAAGAAATGTAATCTATAGTTGTTCATATCCTAACTATAATCAGCGGCTGCCATGTTTTTATTCTAAGTGAAATCATCTTGGCTCATACTGAAATGATTATCTATATAATCAACTCTTACACTCTAACACTCTATAGAAAAATTTGGTGAAAAGTAAGCCATGTGGGAGGGTAATTATGTGTCCATCTAACATCTGACATTTCTTTGGGGCATTTTTATTTATCCAGTGTGATTATTTTTTTGCCCATTCTAAATTAATTGCTGATTATTTTTTAACCTCACTGGACAATATGCTTCCCGCATTGGGTTAACATGGTAAAATACTTTCCAAAATAGGTTGGACACATAATTACCATCATGGTGGTAAAATTTTACTCAAAATTTTTACAGTGTATTTTCGGCACTTTTTTATTTTCCTATAGTAATCGTGATTTCACTTGATTATGAATTTGCTGATTGGCAATAGTTGTCACATAACAAAAATGTTCTTTCCATTTCCTCTGATTGATTTAATCTGACAATTCTGGCAAATGGTGGAAACTGTCAATAATCTTTTAGTTGTGAATATACCCCTCCCTTTATCTATCACTCTCTTTGCCCCTCTCATCTCTGGGTCTCTCTCTTCTGTTCTCCAATTTCCCTCTTCCTTTCTATTGTGTGGTGTAACACTGTGTAATGAAAAAAAGAAAAAAAAAGAAAAACAGAGTCTCAACTAATTAAACGCTTGTAATGCATATTTAAAATGGAAAGCTTATAGCTTTAACAGGATCAAGGACGAATATTGAAAATGATCGGATTTACCTGAAAGAGAAAACAATAAGATATCATAAGTGATTTCCATGTAAGAAATACATCTCTCTATGCACAAGAAGGTGGATCCAAACAATACTTTGTTTGTAATATTGTCTTATGCCACTCCCTCCTTCACATCCACTAAAGGTCAACTGACTATAATCATAAATAACTTTGATTTGCGCGTGCATATCCTGTATATAAGCCTATAACCTATTTAGAATGACAATATAAATGAAAATAAATTTCAATTGGAAAATTACATCTTGGTGAAAAGAATAAGGGTGAACAATTTATTTTTTCAATTTTCCCATTTACATTATCATATGCAGTGAATTAGACATTCAGGCTGTTGAATCGATTTTAAATAAACTAGATTTTTTATTAATGAATTTAAAATTTGAATAACAGACACTATATGGAAATGCATTTTGATATAACCTAAAAAAGATGGGTATATGGAAATAAAAATGTACATCCTGCATAAGGTGATGACAAGGAAATTTTATTGAAAATGTAATACAGTAGTCCCAATGACATGATGCATTTGTGGAAAAAAAGGAAAATATCATAACGACAAATTTATGAAAAAAAAAAATAATACATAAAATTGATATCAATATAAAGTTGTTCATTCTATCAAAATTGCACAATTATTGTTACAAAGGGGAATGAACATATATTTTACTTAAGTTCGATATTGCATTAGGTTCTGATTGTGTTAACATTCATTCCTTGATAAATTGTTTTAAAACATTATCAGCTAAGATATTTCATTTCATTTCATTTATTGGTTTCAGCAACACTTTTTCATACACACATTAACAAAGAAAATACAATAATAATATACGAATAACTGACAAGCACAACATTGAACAAATTGCATTTTATATCAATACATATTGATATTTTTCATTTCATTTATTTATTTATTCATTTTTCCAAAAAAAATTATAATACAATAATTACAATAAATAAAACATATCAGAAAATACAAATGACATAAATCTTCAAATAAACCAAATATGATTTTTAGAAGGTTGCAGGGGTTGCCACTTTAAGCTAAGCTTGACTGCGTGGCAACCCCAGAAAACAATGATAATTATTGATTACAGTCTATGACTTATCAGAAACCACCTTTAAATGAATAAACCCTGTTTCCGGGACTCTGTTCAGCTAGTTGTTTCCAAAGTTGATGCTTAAAACTTGTAGTCACTGAAGTCATTACCTTAATTGCATGACCTTTGAAAGCACATGCCATTATGATAACAAAATTAGTGAGCAAGTACAATTACCAGCAGATAATCCATAATGTGACTATTAGACCTGTGCCATTTTCCTCATCAGTCCAAGCAAGTGTTGTTGTCACAGTTATAAGGTCAAAGCATATACATACGTTAACACATATTGAATTAATCACACAAAGCTAACGTACTCTATGAGTGAATAAAGGTACAGTAGTGAGCACTGTCAGTATAGGCCCTGAACTTGCACTAACATGGTAATAGCTAGATGAACTCATGACAATCACCACACACCAAACACAGATGGGTTACATGCAGCATGGACCTACTAGGTCCATGCATGCAGCAAATCTGTTATTTGTAGATGTAGATCCATTATTGTTTGTGAGGACACAGGTCAAAGCACTTTGAATCATTATTTCTTCTGTTTGCATTAATAAAGTAATCTTAATTGAATCACTGGCTGTCTTGATAGGTAAGCTCTGGTCTTGGACTTGGATTTTTTTTATCTACTAGGACTAGACTAGGTCTACATCTACTATAGATCTTCACTAGACCCTAGACTAGTCCAGAGTAAATAGACTCGAGCACTGCAGTTCCTTTGTTAGATTACAAATTTTAATGTAACAACTCAACTGCACTGCATGCAGTGCTGCCTTCAGTCTTAATATTAACTCTAGTCTTAGGGTCTAAATTAGACCTAGGCATACGGGTTTTCTAAAATCAGGAGTTTTAACACTTTGGCCTTAATAACAAAATAGTCTAAATATATATAGGGATACTTTCCTCTCTAATGGGATATTTCCATCTATATATTAGTAAAATTCAGATTAAGACTAGTAGTAAGTTAGATCTAACTTTAGACCAAAAGCTTCAGTCTCTGTATTTTGGTTGTTCCGCTGAACTGTGTTGGCTCACTCACCAATACATAAATGGGAATTATAGTAAAATGTCAGGAATTGTTGAATAAAATCCCAGAAACGACGGTTATTCCTGTCTAATATAACTTAGACTAAGTTGAAAAGTGCCTTCACCCGTTGAGTTGGTGGCGCCATCCCTGCAATTAACCGCCTACGGCCTATAGAGTGGGCTAAGGTTTCCGCCGCCGAAAGCTCCGGCGGCGCAGCTCCTTATCTTTGGCTAGGGTCTTATGAAGGGTAGTCCCATATGCTAAATTTTATGAACTGTTTTTGGTAGAAAATAAATGGATTTCCCCCAAAATAACATGAAACAACTTGTTAAAAGAGCATTTAACCTTGACAGTCATTGTAAAACACTATTTTCAACACGTTGAGGTAATTTGTGCAAAACATGATTAGGCCTACACAAAACTTGAAAAAATTCAATTTTTCTCTCTTACCAAACACTTTTTTCGACATTATTTTGGAAGCCGATTTATGCAAAATAACACCAGATGTATCTACAAAAAGGTAACTTTATATGTTAAAATACTCACATTGGCGTCTAGAAAATATATCCATGAGTTGAAAGTGTCGAGGTATTTAATCACTAAATGTGAGAAAACGTGTAGTTTATTTAAATTTTCGGAGGCATGCACCAAGCAGAAGATCACAAGCGCAGAAAATATGCCAGAGGGAACTAATTGGGGCTCCATGAAATATCGGACCAATCAGAGCACACTTCCGGTTTCGCCACTCTGTCTATTGATAACTCTGACAAGCGTCACAAGCGTGTTGCTCTAAAGGCCACCGCACACCTTACGACCCGACTGGTCGGCGACTGGCTTGCGACTGAGAGAGGGGAGATGAATCGCAAGGCAGTCATAAGCCTCGACACCGCACACCTTGCGATCCGATCTGCGACTCACGCATGCGCTTTTTGGCATATCATCTGAGAAATTGCGCTTACTACTGCGTATGCGCGTTGTTTATCATAATACGCGTTATGCAACTCTGCTGTCTGATTGGCTGGAGGTTGGATTGTGCTTGCGATCCAGTCGAGTCATAAGGATTCGACATGTCAAATCCTTCCGATTTTCCTTGCGACTTGTCTCTGACCGGTCTGCGACGCTCAAGCTGACAAGAGCTGTGACGTCACATCTACCCTTACTCAGTCGCAAGCCAGCCGGTGTACCGGCGGATCCTGCGCCTGGCAGATACTGTTCTAGGCACCAAATCCGCCGGCGGATATGGTTCTCCTCCGGCGGATTCAGTACCAAAAAAGGCCACTCCCTTCGGAAGATTCGGAAGATATCGTTCTTGCGCTATCGCGATATCCTTCATGCATCACGTTCACACGTCATGCATGCACGCGCACCGCGCGTGAATAACGTTGCGAAATGAAGTTCGAAGAAGAGGTGGGTTAGCCTTAGTCTAATTGAGAGCCAGCTACCTTTCGGATTCTAGTTACATTAGGCCATGAAGAGGAAAGCCTCAACATTTTGCCTTTATTCTGATGATTAGGGACAGAGTCAGACTCAGACTGACGTTAATCAGAGATTAAGTTTGCACAAAGAAGAATCTAACTTTGAGCTATTTTTTGGCATTATATTCAGTAAATAAAATCATATTCTACACTTTTCCTTTGCTTTTCTTTCCTCCTTTCTTTTTGTTCTTGTTTGTAGAACTTTTTGGGACCATAGCCCAACCCTTCCATACGCAGTGCTGTGCGGTTGGGGTCCGGAATTTCTTGATATCAAAGCCATTTAAACCTCGCAGATTGCCGCTATTTTAATCAAATCGCGGGCATGTACAGGATATAGCTTTTACACAACACATTTATTCAACCCAGTTGCGTAATGAACCAAATATTTTGAGGGGCAAAATATAGTAATGTGGGAAAAATCTGTAAAAGTCGCAAAGCGATCGAGCTGGAAAAAAATGCCTTTTGAAATTAAATTCTAATTATGTAATTGATTTTTCCATTAGATTCAGCAACTAACAAATTTCATTGTTTCCATTCATTTCATTATACCTTGTCTCCTTTAATTCATTTTATTTCTCTTGGGTGTGGAACCAAGACCCCCCCCCCCCCCCCCCCCGGCGCATGTGCAGTAATTGAACGTGATTGTGAACGGGAAGCGTTATAGAGCAATTTGAGGTTCAGTATAAATGAAGAGCCCCTACTGTGTGGGGTCTGGGGCAAAGCCCCGGTAGCTTATTTACATAAAATTTGGCTAGCTTATAGCACAATGTTGTATGCAGTCCATCTTTCTTCCCGCTCTTTAATTTCAATCATCGGAAGCCCGGTCGTGTTATTTTTTTTTTTCTTGTCCCTTTTCTTTGTTTTCCAAAAATTAGCTTTTGACTAATTGCATTTTACCTTCGTTTCGCGCTATTGTTTGCCATTTTGTCATCTTTTAATTTATTTCCCACCGTGCTATTGCATTACATATGCCTGTTTTGGAATGATTTGTTCTTTCTCAAATGTTCATTTTCCCGATTTCCTTCCTTTTCCATTAAAAAGGTTTTTTTTCTTCGTTTTCTTTTCACTTTTTCCTTTCCTTTTCCCCTCATTCCCCTTTCCCTTTCTTTCTCCCTCCTTTTTTTTCCTTTCCCGTTTTTCTTTTATTCCTGGTTAAATCCGACAGGGGGCAACCCCCCCCCCCGCCTGTTACGTCATGAATATCCATTAGGTGGACTGATGATGTCACATCTCCACTTGTTCTTTTGTAATTTATTATATGAAATTAGGTTTATTCAAATTTTTTGCTCCAAGAACTAGAAAATTTGGATTGACAACTGATTTAGTGCATTAGATATTTATTGCTGCAACTTATTTCATTATAAGGGAGACATATTATTCACACAAGTATGAAATAAATGAAAAAAATATGGTTTTGTGTGATAACATAAGAAAACGGAAAATGGGGATGTGACATCATCAGCCCAACTAATGAATATTCATGATGACTGTTTTCACAAAATATTGCTTAACTTTAAACTTCAATAACTTTATTATTTGTTATCCGATTTTGATGAAATTTTCTGCATTTTGCTCAGTGAATTCTACTCTATGTATTAAGATATAAATATTTTCAGCCCGGACCATCCCTTTAATTCAGATTCCTTAACAAAAATATTGAAAAAAAAGGAATAAAAAAAAAACAAATTAAAAATAGGCCTACAATAAACTACATAAGATATTAATCATGTTTTGAAATTCTTTTTTAAAATGTTTTCACATAAAATTAGCACTCTACAAGCAATAATATGAGTTAACAGCAATATATATTCATAAACTAATTTGCCTCATTTATTTTGAAATTATGAAGTTTTAACTCGTTGAAAATCTGTAGTTTTATAAAAACTATAGGCCTATATGGGGGTACAAATTTTCGCCAGTCTGGCAAACTTACACTAATCATGGTGTGAAAAAGCACAGTTAAAGATTTCGATGCATACTGCGGACTTAAAGTAGTATAAATTTTCACGTAGGGCCTACAAAACAAAATGATGAAAATTTCATCAAAATCTGATAATAATAAATAGCAAAGTTTTGGCGCATGTGCCAGGTCTATGTATACATGATATATCGAGTCATTGTTTCTCCTATTCCCTCACCCCCATCGAGCCCTTCGTCAAAAGCTGTATGGATCCGCCCCTGAATAAAAATTCACTAAAAGTCTAAAGGCGGACGAAAATCCCCTCCCCCCATTGGTAACGACATTGCCAGAGCCGCGCATGCGCGCGCTGCCGAGGTTGGACGTCTGTCCAAATAAATATTACACGTATCGTCAATAGAACCAAATCCGCCGAGGAACCAAATCTGCAAACATCAAGCCGCGTCAAACCCGGCGGATATGGTTCCGATTAAAAACGATATCGGCCATTAAGAACGATATCTGCCGGCGGATACGGTATCCGCCGGTGGAACCGAATCCGCCGCTACACCGGCGACCAGTCGGGTCGTAAGGTGTGCGGTGGCCTTAAGGACGTTCCACAGTTAAAGTGAAATCCATGTCATTTTCACCAAATTTTGCAGAGAGTTACTTTGGTATATATGCATTATGAAAATGCAAAAAATAATATAGGTTCATGTGCTTATTTATTTTATACGGGTCTTCAAAGTCGCCGTATTTGAATGATATGCAATCTTGCGCAATCAAGAGAATTATGCCTCTCTTAGACCTCACGAATTCACCAAATGAGTTTAAATCACCTTTACTCAGTGGATACCGCATCAAACTTCATCAAATTTTTAAGATATATAACAAAGTGTATACCAAAGTAAGAGAAAGTCTTTTAATTAGTAAAACTATATCTAATTGGAGTCAGCAGCGCCCTCATTTGGCAAGAATGGTGCAAAAACTCGGAAAAAACAAATCTTCAAAGACGTGAGTCTACTCAAAAATTAAAAAAGTATTTTGTAAGCTGCACTTTTTTCAAAATCCATGTCATTTTCATCAAATTCGGCTAAATTGTAGAGGAATGCATATCGAAGGTGTAGGGAAGTTAAAAATATGGGGTCCATGTGCTCGTTTTTTAGCTATGAGTGTCCAAAGTGATGCGAGTTGGCATGAAAATCGCCCAAAATGCGCCCAAAACGTGCAAAAGTCTAATAATGCCGTCTAAAATGCGAATGGTTCCGTAGTTTTGCCCCCAAACATTCAAAATCCATGTCATTTTCATCATACTCTCTACATTTGAAGAAGAATATATTTTGAAGACATTAAAATATAAAAAATATGGGGTCCATGTGCTCGTTTTTAAGCTATTGGTGTCCCAAGTGTTGCAAGTTGGCTTGAAAATCGCCCAAAAAGAGCCGAAAACATGCAAAAGTCTCTTAATACCCTCTAAAATGCAAATGGTTCCATATTTCGCCCCCAAACATTCAAAATCCATGTCATTTTCATCATACTCTCTAAATTTACAGAGGAATATATTCTAAACGCATTAAAATATTAAAAATATGTGCTCGTTTTTAAACTATCAGTGTTCAAAGTGATGCGAGTTGGCTTGAAAATATTGAAATCCACCTAAAATGCGCCGAAAACGTGCAAAAGTCTAATAATACCGTCTAAAATGTGAATAGATCTATAGTTTTGCTCCTAAACATTCAAAATCCATGTCATTTTCATCATACTCTCTAAATTTACAGAGGAATGTATTCTGATGACGTTAAGATATTAAAAAATGGGGTCCATGTGCTCGTTTTTAAGGTATTAGTGTCTAAACTGTTAAGAGTTGGCTTGAAACAGCCCAAAATGCGCCGAAAACAAGTAAAAGTCTGATATAATACCGTCCAAAATGTATAAAATACGAATGGTTCCGTAGTTTTGCTCCCAAACATTCAAAATCCATGTCATTTTCATCATACTCTCTAGATTTGTAGAGGAATATATTCTAAAGACGTTAAAATATTAAAAATATGGGGTCCATGTGCTCGTTTTTAAACTATCAGTGTCCATATTGTTGCGAGTTGGCTTGAAACAGTCTATAATGCGCCGAAACCTGGCAAAAGTCTAATACCGTCCACAATGCATGTCTAAAATACGAACATGACGAATGGTTCCTTAGTCCTGCCCCCAAACATTCAAAATCCATGTCATTTTCATCAAACTCTCTAGATTTGTAGAGAAATATATTCTTAAGAAGTTAAGACACTTAAACTATGGAGTCCATGTGCTCGTTTTTAAACTATCAGTGTCCAAAGTGTTGCGAGTTGGCTTGAAACAGTCTATAATCATGATAATGCGCCTAAAACGGGCAAAAGTCTAATATCGTCCAAAATGTCTAAAATACGAATGGTTCATCAGTCCTGCTCCCAAACATTTAAAATCCATGTCATTTTCATCATACTCTCTAGATTTGTAGAGAAATATATTCTGAAGAAGTTAAGACACTTAAACTATGGGGTCCATGTGCTCGTTTTTAAACTATCAGTGTCCAAAGTGTTGCGAGTTGGCTTGAAACAGTCTATAATCATGATAATGCACCTAAAACGGGCAAAAGTCTAATATCGTCCAAAATGTCTAAAATACGAATGGTTCATCAGTCTTGCTCCCAAACATTTAAAATCCATGTCATTTTCATCATACTCTCTAGATTTGTAGAGAAATATATTCTGAAGAAGTTAAGACACTTAAACTATGGGGTCCATGTGCTCGTTTTTAAACTATCAGTGTCCAAAGTGTTGCGAGTTGGCTTGAAACAGTCTATAATCATGATAATGCGCCTAAAACGGGCAAAAGTCTAATATCGTCCAAAATGTCTAAAATACGAATGGTTCATCAGTCTTGCTCCCAAACATTTAAAATCCATGTCATTTTCATCATACTCTCTAGATTTGTAGAGAAATATATTCTGAAGAAGTTAAGACACTTAAACTATGGGGTCCATGTGCTCATTTTCAAATGATCAGTGTCCAAAGTATTGCGAGTTGGCTTGAAACAGCCCAAAATGCGCTGAAAACAAGCAAAGGTCTGTTAATACAGTCTAAAATGCGAGTGGTTCCGCAGTCTTGCTCCCAAATATTGAAAATCCATGTCGTTTTCATCATACTTTGCATATAGATACTTAGGCACCTGAATATTCCAAATATGCAAAAAATAACATGGGTCCATGTGCTTGATTTTTTGCTATAGAGCTTAAAAATTAACCCAAAATGGATGATGTTCTTAAGAATTGCGCATCCGAAAAAAATCTGGCATTCTTAGACCTCACGAGATCACAACATTGAGTTTAAAGCCCTCAGTCAAAATCCATGAAAATTTCATCAAATTTTGCAATATGATTAATAATCGTATCCGTGAGATGGATAATCTATCTATATTGCTGTCAATTGTTTATTCATTTAAGTCTAACAACACTCTCGGTTCTTAGAAAGAATTTGCGAGAAAGATACTCATATCATGGACCTATTATAGGTCCATGCATATGCAGCCTCAAAAATGTGAAATTTCAATAACAAACTTGAGAAGTGAAAAAAATGCTGCACTTTATTCAAAACCCATGACATTTTCACCAAACTTTGCAAAGTTGTAGAGGAGTGTATACCTAAGAAGGGCAAACATTAAAAAATATGGGTTCATGTGCTTGTTTTCAAACTATCAGCATTCTTATTAGAGTAAATTTGCTTCTTAAAACACCCGAAAACGCGCCAAAAGCAGTATCTATGCATGTGAGGAAAATTTCCGAACCTCTTTTTCATTTATTCATACTCGGGGTCATAATTCATCATACTTTGCAGCACTACAGAAAAACTATTTTTAAATTGTAGAGGAATAAAAAAAATGGTCCATGGAATATTTCCAGTTTATTAGCTTCATAAAATAACACATCAGATCTGCAGTTAGTGCAGATAAGGAGAAAAATCAGCTCACATTACCTATACAGCTGATTAAATCACAAGTTCATCCATTGTGACGTCGGCGCGCAGAGTGTAAAATATGCGCAGATACTGATGCGCACAAACATAACTGTGGAACGTCCTTAAGGAAGGTCAACTCCGCTCGAATTTTGTGACCACTCTAAAAAATAAGGTGGGGTTTTGGGAAATTTGTCGAGTTTATTTTTTTCATTTGTTAATTTCAAATATTTTTTAAGGAACAATTATTAGATCGGTTTTTCTGGGTATAAATATTAAAAATATAATTTTTTATTTTTTTAAAGAAAATATTCAGCTTAAATAATCATGATTTTGACATTTTTCCTCATTTTGGAATATTAAGTCTATGACGAGGATACCCCTAATCTGTTATTTTCTTCTGCTGAATTTCGCTGCACCACTAATAAATGCATAGACAACCACCGTAATAATCGAGGTCATTTTTCCGGCCTGGGTGCGCCGAGTCTGGGCCGGTCGCGCAGCTAGCTAGTGACGTTGATGAAGCCCTGGGCTGGGGCTTCAGGCGACTCGTCATAGACCTTCTAGCAACATAGACAATGACGTCCAATTTGCGTACTCTGATTTGAAGTGCAAATGCTTCAGGGCTGATGTTTATCAACGATGATTGTTCAAGGTTAGATTTCAAATTTTTAATTTCATTCGACTTTTAAATCTATAAATCTGAAATAAAATCATGATCTGGTGAGAACTATAGTTGTAAATTGTAATATTAGTTTTGATACAACTAATAGTATTGATTTTCCCTTTTTTCTTTACTTTATTATTTTTGTACTGGTTCTTTGAATTAAAATAAAGGGCCTATCATCTTGTCTGTACTATGTAAACCATATTTAGAGTTGTGATCGACTCACTCAGTTCTGTAAAATGGCATTAAAAATTGTATATTCTGTAAATGAAAGGAAGAAGAAAAATATCTCATCGCTGTATGCAAATTGACACTTTCCCAGCGTTGGAATTTCAATCATTAATTAATCATCGTCTCATTTTACTAAAGAAAACTTCAATCAATAGATGATGATGGGTGCGCGGTACCAGCGATAATGCTTTTAGTTGGGTATCCAACCGTGTATGTGTGTAAACAATCCGAGAGGGGGTTAATCGTGGGAACTGTTGCTAGCTAGCGCGCAACGAGCTCTATTCGGATCGATCACATGTAACGTGCAGCCCGCCGCGCTGCAGCTGCCGGAGAACTACAGTTAGGGCGCGCTCGGAGAGAGCTAGCTAGACACTATGAACACGAGCAGGAATTTCTCTCGTTTTACTCTCAATAAAACGAGAGCCACTTCTTACATAAAAGTGTCTAAATTTTTAACTATTTTTAACGGATTTTCATCTCAAAATTTTCGAGAGCAAAGTTAGTTTTTATGATCCTCCAGAAGGCCACTTCCAGAACTTAATGGCCGTTTGGCCCTGAATGGCCCAAGCGAATCACTTCGCTGATGGGATTTACGATCCTACAGGGAGTATCCGTTCTCCCTCTCGATTGCGGCCACAATGCGCTTAATCTCACTCCCAGACTTTCACAAAATTTAAAAAACAGTGCAGGCTTACAGTGAATTCTACATTTACACCGATATCTTTAGTAATTAGAATAAGTTTGAAAACAAAAATACATTTTGGTAGAGCATGCGTTGTAGATGAAAAACACGACTACACGGCGGTATTCTGCAGCATTCTTTGGCAGTACAGAAGATCAGAAATATCCATTATTAGTCCTGAAAATGGAAATATGGTAGTATGTCGCGTTTGTGTTGTTTTTATACTTTTACGGATCTGAAAGACCCAGAATTTGGTGGCACCGTCGAACAGGAAACAGAAAAAATATGTGCTGATAAAGTGGCTGTTCCAATCTCATTATTTTTGCAATTTACTGGGAAAACTCCAGCAACACCTTCATCAGTTTTCGAATAGTACGATATCACAGCATGACTTTGATAATATTATATGAATTGTAAATGTTATTATTAATTTATCGCACTTTAAATCTATTACTGTTCTGTGCTATTTTCCACAGATCCCTGCAGAAAGCGTTTTGGCAAAAGGGTTAAAAGTTACGGTTGACTTTACTCCAGTTCTTGTATATTGAAAAAATAGATAAAATGCAAAGTTTACCCAATTATAGTTTTGCTTTTGTTTGTAATGTACATACTGCATGCATTCATCGCATAAGCTGAACACTCATTATTCGCAGCGAATAAAAACATGAAGAATAGATAAGGAAAATGAAACTTTTAAAGGAGACATTAGCTTAGAGTTAGACAACATCCTAAAGAATAATAATTCCCCTTTTTCACCTTTTCATTTTATTTTCAATTTCGAACATACAAATCAATTTTAAACAAAATCAACAGATGGAAATCATCGTGTTATAGCAAAGCAAACTGAATACAATAATCTCAATCACATCAAAATTTTCATAAGATAAACTAAACATTTCTGAAATTAGGCTTATGACTAATTGAATGAATGCGTTTAAAATGAGAACAAAAGCAAAGAAGCGAGAAGGATTATAACACTCATACTGAACGCAAATATGAAAGGAACGTGGAGATGGCCATGGATAAATGGGGTGGGGCTCCACTAAAAGAGAGAATATGATACAAAAGAAGAAGGAAACACCAATTATGAAATATGCACCTAATCAAGGGGGCACGATCGCACAAGTCACACACAAAAAACAGAAACTTGCATGTGTTAGTAATCGTACTCAAATGTCAAAATAATTTTGACACTATAGCGACATACTTTGATGAGTACTTTCACTCAATGAAGGTACTTTGAAAACTCATCTTGTCGAGTATATTTCATTTGACACTATAGTGACACATCAAGTGAGTAAATTTGAATAACTCAATCTAATGAGTAACTTAACCCAGTGTAATGAGTATGTTTAAAGTATATTTACTGACTTTTTGAGTATGTGAGCATATTACACACTTGATTAGTTTTAGCGATAATCTGACGATTAACTGCGCTGAGAAAATGAGTAGTATATGACTCTTGTATGTGAGTTTTGGGGTGTTGAGATCATGCATCCAAGTAATTTTACTCGGATCTCGCGTTAATTGCTTGCGCGCACACGTGATACCGGCCAAATGTGCAGAGCATGAAGACTTTTCTGGTAAGTTCTACATGTCTTTTTATTTATTTTCCCCCTTTTCTTCTATAATTACTTTTCTTGACAATAATAGCTTAGACCTACATGTATGGGGCAAACATAAATGCTATTTATGGTGACAACAGGGTGCATTGATCTACATTCTCATCCATCCGAGGCTCACGCCTCTCGGTTTGGGTAACCACACACCAGCCTGTTGTTGCGCCGCTACCCCGGGGCCAGAAGGGAGTGAAGGCCAGTGTGCCGCTACGATTGCTGGAGTCATTTATGAGGAGGGCAAATAAGTGACATCGTCCATGATTACGATTGCTGGAGTCATTTATGAGGAGGGCAAATAAGTGACATCGTCCATGATTACATAAATCATGGACGATGTCACTTATTTGCCCTCCTCATAAATGACTCCAGCAATCGTAATCATGGACGATGTCACTTATTTGCCCTCCTCATAAATGACTCCAGCAATCGTAGCGGCACACTGGCCTTCACTCCCTTCTGGCCCCGGGGTAGCGGCGCAACAACAGGCTGGTGTGTGGTTACCCAAACCGAGAGGCGTGAGCCTCGGATGGATGAGAATGTAGATCAATGCACCCTGTTGTCACCATAAATAGCATTTATGTTTGCCCCATACATGTAGGTCTAAGCTATAATTGTCAAGAAAAGTAATTATAGAAGAAAAGGGGGAAAATAAATAAAAAGACATGTAGAACTTACCAGAAAAGTCTTCATGCTCTGCACATTTGGCCGGTATCACGTGTGCGCGCAAGCAATTAACGCGAGATCCGAGTAAAATTACTTGGATGCATGATCTCAACACCCCAAAACTCACATACAAGAGTCATATACTACTCATTTTCTCAGCGCAGTTAATCGTCAGATTATCGCTTTACCTGGCTGTGAGTTTTTTCACCCGTTCTGCTATCATACCTTACAAACTTGAAGAAAAACTCATTTGTACGGATTGTTTTACATACTTTCACTGACAGGGATACTCAAGAAAAGTAGTTAATAAGTAATGTCCTTGAAAAAAAGATCAGGTGTAACAGAAACCCAGATTCTCGAGTAAAAACACATACGTTACGAATTTTTGCACTTAATTCTTTATGTAAAAAACAATTTTACTCATGGAAAATAGTTCTCGTTTTTTGTGTGCATACAAGCTCTCTTCTATTGAGAGGAAGGGAATATGGGGGCGTATTGAGTATAAACGGGTTCTACGTAAATGTTGTATGAGTTCTTTGCAGGGGACACTTTTTCTCAAAATATATTGTTAAAGGGATGGTCCAGGCTGGATATATTTATATCTCAATATATAAAGTAAAATTCATAAAGCAAAATGCTGAAAATTTTATCAAAATCGGATAACAAATAACGAAGTATTGAATTTTAAAGATTTGCATTATTCCGGTGAAACGGTTCTTCTAGGCATGTCTTTATAAATATTCATTATAGGTGGGCGGATGAAGTCATATCCCAACTTCTTCTTTTGACTTTTATTATATGAAATTAGGTTTATTCAAACATTCTCTACCATGAACTAAAACAATTGGATGGACAACATATTAAATGCAGTAGTTATTTACTGCCGCAACTTATTTCATCATAAATGAGACATATCATTTACATAATGGAAAAACTAAACATTTATGATTTCATGTAATAACATAAGAAAAAGGAAAGTGGGGAGGTGACATCGGCCAACCTAATGAATATTCATGACGATGTGCATGTAGCTGTTTTCACAAAATATTGATAAACTTTAACATTAAATAACTTATTTGTTTTCCGATTTTGATGAAATATTCAGCATATTGCACTATAAATTTTACTTTATTTAGTTAGATATAAATATTTTCAGCCCGGACCATTGTTGGGGTGGACTTGTCATTTAAATACTAATAGGATCCATGATTAGCGACAACAGTCATCGGGCGCGTGCGACCTTCAACATGCCTGCTTTAGATCAGACTCTACAATGACGCTTACATTAAACCATAATATTAAAAAAAGCAGCAGGTAAAGATAATCTTATTACGCGTAAGCAGTCTGCTGTGCGAACCCTTTACTCAAGGGTCTAAATTGCAGCGTATTCCATGTCTTGTGTAAAAAAAAATGCTGAATATATCACAAATGGTGCTGGTACACTGAAAATTCAAAGTAGCGACGAACTTGTTAAAACGTTATCCCCTCTTGTTAGAATGATTTTCTTTTATATAATGTCTCATAGATCGTCGATCAACAAGCTTATCGTTTTCGGGAAGTAATCCCCCTATTGTTTGCTGATATCTTATTGCTCAGTTTTTTGTTTCATATGTATTTAAATGTTTTGGTCTGTTTTGTTTTCGTAAAAAAATGAATGAATATACAACAAATAATAAAATAAGTCATTAAAAATAATAATAATAAATACAATTGTTACCCTACTTTTCATACAGTAGGTGGCAAAAATAGTTAATCATGACTTATTGCTAAATAAAAACAAGGTATGGAATGGAATAGAAACAGCCATGTGCTATAGTTATGCGTGGAGACACACTTATTGATCAAAGGTTCAGTCAGGGTCTGTGAGGCAAATTTTTGAGGGGGTCAGATATGGCGTATCGGACAAAATTTATCTTTTAAAAAAAGTTGTGAGGGAGCAAAGCGAGCAAGCAAAAAAAATGACAATTTTATTACAAAGATCCAATTTTGTGATAGATTTTGACATAATATTCAGAATATAACACATCGAATTATGAATCACTTTTTATCGAAATAATACAACCTCAAAGAAAAAATATAATTGTCGGCATAATATATAGAAAACCTTCTACAAATGTTACTGAATTTATTGATGACTTTGAAGAATGTTTGAAATTGATTAATCTGGAATGTAAATATGTATATATTATGGGTGATTTTAACATTGATTTAATGAAGTACTCTAATTGTGGACTTGTAAATAGATTTCTAAGTGTAATTTATGCCTATAGTTTCTTGCCCCTGATAGATAAACCGTCAAGGATTACTGAATCATCATTTTCTTCAATAGATAATATTTTTACAAACAATTTTTATTCTGATGTTTCATCTGGTCTACTGGTGAACGACATCTCAGATCATTTTCCTGTATTTCAAATTGCAAACAAATATAATTTGTCTAAAAATACTATTATTTATGAACGCTGCAATATTAATGAAAATACTATTGCTACATTTAAAGAAAAACTTGCTTTTATGGATTGGAATCAAATATTGTTTTGTGAAAATACTGAAATTGCTTATAACTTGTTTTTAGATACATTTTGTGCTTTGTATACTAAGGTTTTTAAGAAAGTCTCCAGAGGTAAAGGAAAAGGTATGAGGAAGAAACCTTGGATTGATTCAGTCTTATTGAAAAATATACGCAAAAAGAATCAATTGTTCAAGAAATATCGTGAGAATCCAAATAATACTTCCAAAACAAAGTATGTCAAATTTAGAAACTTTTTTAATAAATCGTTAAGAAATGCCCGTAAAAAATTTTATGAACATAAATTTCAAGAATCTAGGGGAAACTTAAAAAAGACATGGAATATCATTAAAGATGTTCTTGGTAACAAAAAGAAGAGTCTGCCTGATTTTATTAATGATAATGGTAAAACTATATATGGGAATAAGGATATTGGAAACACTTTTAATAATTTTTTTGTTAAAATTGGTCTCTGCCTAAATGGTAATTGCTCAAGTAGTAAAGATTTTGCCAAATTCTTACCCAATAAGTGTTTGCAATCATTGTTTTTTAAACCAGTGAATCAAAATGAAGTAGTTGATATTGTTAAAAATATAAAATGTAGCAGTAGTTGTGGTATCGATGATTTAAATCCAGTTGTAATCAAGAAAGTGATTGTATTCATTCTGCATCCTTTATGTCATATTTTTAATTTATCACTATCTTCTGCCATAGTTCCTTCTAAAATGAAAATCTCAAAAGTTATTCCTGTACATAAAAAAGGTGATCTACATGATGTCTCTAATTATCGTCCCATTTCACTACTACCATATTTTTCAAAGATTTTAGAAAGAATTGTTTATAATCGATTATATAATTTTCTTAACTGCAACTCTCTTTTAAATGATGTGCAATATGGATTTTTAAAAAATGTTTCCACTGAAATGGCCCTAATTAACTTACATGATTATGTTATCAACTCACTAAATAAAAAATTACACACTATCGGAATATTTTTAGACCTTAGCAAGGCTTTTGACTGCATTGATTATAATATACTTTTACACAAATTACAGTTTTATGGAATTAGGGGTCATGTATTAAGTTGGTTTCAGAATTATTTATTAAATCGTGTGCAATACGTATCATATAAAAATGTTTTATCTGAACCATTAAATGTTTTATGTGGTGTGCCCCAAGGATCAATCCTCGGACCACTATTATTTCTAATATTTATTAATGATTTACCAAAATGTTCAGACAAATTGAAATTTTTGTTATTTGCGGATGATACCAATATTTTAGTTTCTGATAATACACTACAATCTTTGAATAATGTTTTGAATCAAGAATTACCTCATGTAACCGCATGGTTTTACTATAACAAACTCTCTTTGAATATGGATAAATCGAACTATATATTATTTCATGGACATAATAGAGTAAAAGATATTGAAGTATTAGATATTAAAATGAATAATCAAGTTATCAAACGTGTAAGTAACTCAAAGTTTTTAGGCGTTTTAATTGACGAAAGACTTTCATGGAATAATCACATAATGGATGTGACAAATAAAATATCTAAGAATATCGGTATCATCCGCAAACTTAGTGATTTCTTGCCTCAACACATTCTTTTAACTTTGTATAATACCTTAATCTTGCCTTACTTGTCTTACTGTAATGTAGTGTGGGCAAATACATATCCTTCAAAACTAGAAAGATTGTTTATTTTACAAAAAAGAGTAATCCGAATATGTTCATTTTCTCACAGATTGGCCCACACTAAAGAACTTTTCGTGAAATTCAATGTTCTAAATATCTATCAACTCAATTCCTACTTTTGTGCAATATTAATTTTTAAACATAAACATAATATACTCCATAATTCAATATCGTCTATGCTTGATTTAAATGTTAATATTCATGATTACAATACAAGAAACAAAAATAAATATCACTTATGGACTGTAAATAAAAATTATGTATTATTCTCATTTAGACACCATGCTCCAGCTGTTTGGAACAATCTTCCAATAGAAATAAGATCAATCAGTTCAACGAACGCTTTTAGCAGGAAATTGAAACTATATTTAATCAATAGTGTGTGAAAGCAAGGATTTTTACTGCCTTTGTGTGTTTATGTATTGGGTTTGTGCGGTTAAACGTGTTTTAACTTATGTTTATAGTATTACATGTACATGTATTATCAAATGATTTCAGTTATTGAATTAAATTTTAAATGAGCATTTTATCAAATTTGTAATTTCAATTTGGCTTATTTTATTTTTTTATGTAAGGGTGGTTATCTCGACAAACCTTGATAGGTTTTTATGACCACCTAATTCCAATATTGTATCTCTCTATTGTCATTTGTATCTGTTTAATACTTGTTTTACATGTACCTTATATTTTCTTGCCTTATTATTGCACATTGTATTTGTTATTACTGTATTCTATACTCTGTATTGATTTTTATTGGAATTGAATAAAACATTGAATTGAATTGAATTGAAACATCATACCTCACCCTTATCCCTTTCCTTTTTTTTTTGGTCTGTACGCCACTGTGAAAAGGATTGTGGGCGAAAAAGAGGGGCACAATAAGACGCATGTGCCAAAAAGCTGCTTAACATAATTATCTCCCAAACGAGCGAGAAAAAAATCAACTTTTCATGAGGATCTATATTTCTTGACACTTTATTCAGAAAATATACATCACATCTATGCTTTTTCCTTTTGTTCTAAATCAGCAAGCGTTTAGCACTCGCGTTAGATGGCTATGGTGAGATATACAGTAATATTCTCTTAAAGGATTCCTAAAATAAGGTCCTTAAAAATGTCACTGTTTGGGGTCATATACAAAAATGTCAGGTCGCGCTTCGCGCTTGCATTATTTGTTTAGCAAGACAGGTACGTATCATGAATGATTACAAAAATTGCTCATAATGTCCCTTTTTAGGTCTGAATATCAAAACTTTTGAGATGGCGCATCGCGCTCGCATTATTTGATAAGTGAGAATGTGAGATACATATCCGTTCAATGCCAATGGCAGGAATATAACAATTTATGTGCAGTGTCTCCGGAAAAACTACTCTGTTACAATCATCCACTTCTCCAATATTTTGTGTCGTTTTACACCATGTAGTGTACATGTCCCTAGTTCCTGCTTTGTTATTGTAGTTAATTTGCGAGTTAAAAGGTACACCTTCACTCGCGCACATACACCCAAACATAAAATATGATAACTGATCCACTTACCAGATAAATTTTCCTTCGGCAGGGCATTGCACTGTGTTTGCCTCTTTTGGCAGGAACGTGGTTCGTATTATTCTCCATATTTCGTTAGCTTCTGCTGGACTGACCACTGCAGGGCAGAGGCTGCTGGCAGAGGGATGGATTGAAAGGGGGTGGATGGTCGTGGCACAATTTTTAAGGTATATGGTTGGTCGGAACATGGTCTGAATCGCGGAAGCAATCCTATATTGCTTTGGTTCAATTCTGCTTTTAAATAACGATGTTCTAAGGTGAAAGTGTCCTTGACTTTTAGAGGCCAAGCCTGTGGTTAGTCTAATACCAATGTATTTAATCCAAGTGATACATGGAGTAATTGGCTTGAAGCGGGGGTTGGTTATAACTATAAGTAGGTACTATAAGATGTAATGGAAACAAGCCACATCTCCAGTTAAAATTCCATCGGAAGTATTTTGGAGGAACTACAACCAAGTACTAAAGAGCCAATCTCCTCTTACCGACTTTATGCGTGTAGAGAAATCCGACAGACAATCCTCCAATATACATGTATTCAAAGTGTTCCAATTTTTGCACGTTCCCAGTATTTGTATGTGTACGTGTATACACAAAACTACACATATTATTATCACAAAACTAAATTAAGCGGTATTTTTTATTTTTGACGGAGAAACGGTAGTACGATAACTTGTATGTGAGATGAAATGGAAGACACAGTGGATGAAGTTAATTTGCTCCAAGTGAGATGATGGAATTTTGACGACGTTCTCAAAATACGTATACTAAAGTAGAAAACTTTGATAAGCGTGCCAAAGAAGAAAGTAGTAGTTTTCATCTCAAATGTGATGTAGGATGTGAACGGAGAGGGGAAAGAGAGGTACCAATTCAGAGAATTTATAGTGAGTCACAGGTGAGTGTGCTGTGTGAGGGTCATTATTGACCACTTGTTGGCATGTTTATTGCTAAGAAGTGGAAGTAACTGGTATCCAAGGGAAAACGATGGGCAAAGTTGAGAAATGAAAAAGGATAAAATTTGGAAAATACTACAAGCTTTTTTAAACCATGGACCTACTAGTAGGTCCATGTTTAAACCAACTGGTTATTTTGGTGAGTGGACAAATTGGAAATTAGGCCATGTGGATAGTGGACGGGCTGATAGTAAATCATAATTATGATAGTAGACGAGTTGGCATTTGGAAGAATTGGCTTTAGACCAATTGAAAATAAAGGGCGATCATCTTCAATGCCAAAATTTGTATTCATCCGAGGAAAGCAAATGAGAAAACCAGTGGTTCTTTATTATAAGAACATAAGAAAAACAGCGGGATATACTTATTTTTGCCTGTAATATACCTATATGTTTACACCTTGGTCAGCTCGTACTACAAACGTCGCGGTCTCACAAGATTGCCCGGTCTCCTGATAGAAGCAACATGTAGAATGATTTGACTGTATTCTCTACAATACTCTATTGTGTTATACAAGGCAGCTCGTGATCATTGGGGTGTATTCTTTTGCAGCCTATATGCATGCTGAGTATCCAATTAAGTAATTTAACGATGTTGAAGATGTATTCGGATGTTCACAAAGTGCTCCAAATGCAAGGTTTTACTTCAAAATGTTATACCTGGTCACCACAGTCCCTCGTAATAAAAGGGTGTCATTACATGAAACCCCGTATCTTGCTATGTTTATAAAACCTTTTTGCATTCAAGGTCTCTAAAATTTGAGCACATCGCTATTTAGAAAAAAATCCTTAACGCAAGAATCATATACAACCCCCCCCCCCCCCCACCATTATCGTTAAATGCCCTAACACCCATCAGGGTGTTCTCAAGCATTTTAATAGTGTGATTTTTTTTTCGCTCGGTCGCTACGCTCGCTCGCATATTAAAAACATTTTAATGGAGGGGGTGTACAGCTTATTGGTCAGTATAAGGCTACCAACAATAGGTCATTTTCACTGTAATGAGTAAACCAACGCCAAAATTTTCTCAAGCGCCCTGTTGCTGGTTGCACCCACAAATGTAATAATCGCCCACAAATGAAATAACGCCCACAGATGTAATAACACTTTACCCACAAATGTAATAACGCCCACAAATGTAATAACACTTTACCCACAAATGTAATAATTTCACCCATTAATGTAATAGTGCACTTTACCCACAAATGTAATAATGTTTGATCGCCCACAAATGTAATAATGACTTTACCCACAAATGTAATAAATTTGAAGGGATTTTTGGCTAATCCGTTCTAAACTAAAATCCTATAGTAATGGCTTCATAAAGCACAAAAGTGCAAAGTCTTTGTTGGAGATAAGTCCAAAGTCTTTTTCCAGACTCGGTTGTTTATAAAATTATGATATACGTCCAAATTCTTATTTCCAGACCCGGTTGTTTAAAAAAATATTATATAAGTCCAAAGTCTTTTTTCCAGCCCGGTTAATTAAAAAACTATTGTATAAGTCCAAAGTCTTTTTTCCAGACCCGGTTGTTTCAAAAAGTGAATTATTACATGTGTGGGTAAAGTGTTATTACATTTGTGGGCGTTATAACATTTGTGGGTAAAGTGTTATTACATTTGTGGGTGCAACACGCCCCACAAAAAAAAATCGTCTAGAACCGCGCCCGTTCGTACTGTGTCTTATCACTATGGAGAGGCATTATTAGCACTCGAACGTATTTCTATTTCAATGAATGGAAATAAAATTATCCAAATGATGAAATGAGTGATTGATTTTGATAAGAATCATGTTCAAACAATCAATCTTGTATGACTCGGTAATGACATGGTAAACGATTGTTAGTCACACCATAGAGCTATGGTCACATCAGCTATTGCCAAATCTGTAAAGATTAAAATATTGTAGATTTCAAACAATAAAACACAATAGAACTGGTCAGTGAGAGACATCGTCGATTCTGTCATTTGCATGTGACTAAATTGTGCATATACCAGTGTTATACTGTTTTGTGAAAAATAAACTAAACTTTAAAATGTCCCAACTTTCTCATTCTACATCCGATTTTGATGTAATTTTCAGCATTATTCTTGTCTGATTTTTCTTTATTGATTCAAATTCAACTATTTTTTGAGATTCCCAAACTATACTATATCCCTCAGTGTGTAATAGCTGTATGGTCACATCATGGACCTATTAGTATGTAGGTAATCTATTCAGCATTGAGAAACCATTCTCGACCTTCTTGACCCTTAGCCCTTTTTATGGATATTTCAGTGGGAAAACAAAGGTGTCATCTGTCTCTAAATATGGGTTAACACTCCCCGAGTCGAGTCCCAAAGTACTATTTCTTCCGCTTTTCAGCAAGCAATTTTTAAGCAAAGTATCTCCTCACGGGCGGAGGCATTTAATTCGTGTCATGCTATATGAAAATGTTCATGCGATGAAACGTTTCTATATCGCTGCACATCCATCTCCTGTGTTGTTTTGAATATCACTGAAGTTTCTTAATCATACAAAAAAGGAAGCGCTTATTATGAGCGAAATTACATATTTTTGGCCAAGATAAATCACAGAGGTTTCCATGCCTCGCATGCATGGAAAGTAAAAGTCCCGCATCTAGCATGCATCATCCCTTTCATACTTATGTTGAGCTCTTTTTTCTTCGTAAATCGAGTTATATAAAAATATCAAAACTAGAGCAGAATAACATGGTTAAAGTTTCAGAGAAAGTTTTAAAATTCAGAGCTTCAACGCCATTCGAGTATTGCTCCCATTGCACATTTCACCGAGAATCAAGTGAAGATTATTTATATGAATCACATAGATAGCTGGGCATACAATTTACATGACATCCATTAAAAATGATTTGCATATTTGAAACGGATTAAAGAGAACACAAACACAGTCGTGTAATTCCCTATCAGGACAACACATCACCGCGACACTTCCAAAAGTATAGGGGTTCTCAAATGTAAGATCTCGATAAATTCAGAGATTCAGTCATGCAGATGGAGTTATTTTAATTGCAAAGCCTTTTTTAAATGAATATGCATTTGTGAAAGGTCGGCCTGAACTGCTGTGATAGCAAACAGTAAGTTGTCAAAATTGTTGGTGGTTGGTAAGACACTCTTCAACATGTTGGCCAACACAGTGTCCACACAATTCAATTTTGTGTAGTTTTAAACCAATAACATGAATAATGTGTGCTTTGGGTAAAAAAATCACAGTATTGGTTGAAAACTACCCATAGTTGGATAATTTTTGTATCCAACTGTTGTATGGACAATAATATGTTACCCAACATTTTAAGAGTGTATTTTCAGTTATTATCATGAAAAAAATACAGTCCTTTTCAAAAGAAGATCTGGTTGATACTATAAAGTGGATATGGATCAAGATTATTAATTTTTATTCAAATTATAGCATTTTTACAATTTCATTTGGGAAGTCTGCCAAACTTTGGTTTGAACGCATGTTTTTGAGAAGTGTATACTACACGTGTGAACCTGTTAATTGAACGTAAGCAACAGTGAAGTATAATTAGACAAGGAAAAACATCATATTCACTCTTTTACCAGTACATGCATAATCATAATGAAAAAATGTTGGCCTTTTGACTTCAAACATCGCAAAATGACAATATTTCAGAAGTTCTTATACATTGTATCCAGTCTTAAAAGATGGAAAAGAATACACTATAATATCCTTGTATTATGGTATAAAGTCATGTTACTTTTAAACTATTTTAACAAAGAAAATAGTTACAATAATTCTATAATGTTCATACTGAATCAATGTTCAACCAAAGCGGGCGTAAAATTTCAAAACAGAAATATTTGTTAAAAAATCAGCAAATGCAAATAAAATCATATAAATGATGAAATAAATTATTGATATGTCTAATTAATCAGCATAAAAATCAACCTTGTACGATTTGTTTTTATCAAATAGCGAATGCTTTGTTATGGATGCTGGAGAAAAGTTCATTTTCTTAGACAGCTTTTGAAATATTCTCATTTTCATATAGGCCAAAACATGTTGCATGTAATTTCAGAGGAGCAAATTTAACGAAAACCCTGTTGAAATGACATTTGATTATATTGTCAAACGGGACAATTATACGGATCTTATCGAAAAGGAGAAAACATTAATATTATGAATAGCTATAAATCTTTCAAAATATCCAGCAGGAATGAGGGCCGACCCGGACTGTAATTCCCCCGGAATTCACGGCGGGATGTGTCAGGCGTAGCCGTAGAAGCAGCAGGCTGGAATTGCAAGGCTTGACATGACTTAGAATTCTTTGCACATTTTACAGAAAAATCAAGTGAAGATTGTTTATATTAAAAATTTGCATATTTGAAATGGATTAAAGAGAACGCATACACACGTACCTATAGTGTAATTCCCTATAACCATGATAACATAACAACACATCACCGTGACCCTTCCATGAAGGGGGTTCTCAAAGTGTATAGGCTAAGGGATATCTAAGAAATAAAACAGATGCCTATATAACATATATAATATATACGCGTAAGATATATACACGTAAGATCTCGATATATCAGAGATTCAGTCATACAGATGGAGTTATTCTAAATGAACCAAAGCCTTTTAATTGAATTTGTATTTGTGTAAGGTGCACATGGGCCTAAATAGCAAACAGTTGTCAAATACTGTTGGTGGTTGGCAAGATATGATACTCTAGAATATTTCCCACACTCCTAAAATGTTTGGCAACATGTCATGCTGTCCACACAACAATTGGCTAAAACTTTATTCAATTTTGTGTAGTTTCAAACCAATAATGTGTGCTTTGGGTGAAAAATACAGTACTGGTTGAAAACTGCCCAGAATTTGATTTTTTTAACCAATTGTTGTGTGAAAGTTTGTTACCCAACAGTTTAAGAGTGTATTTTTAATAATTATTATAAAAAATAGAGTCCTATTCAAAAGAAGATCTGGTTGATACTATAACGGGGATATGGATCAAGATTATTAACTTTCATTTAAATTATAGCATTTTACAATTTCATTTGGGAAGTCTGTCAAACTTTGGTTTGAATGCATGTTTTTGAGAAGTGTATACTACATGTGTGAACATGTAAATTGAACGAAAGCAACAGTGAAGTATAATTAGACAAGGAAAAACATCCCATTCGCCCTTTTACCTGTTCATACATAATATAATGAAAAAAGTAGGCCATTTGACTTCAAACATCACAAAATGACAATATTTCAGAAGTTCTTATACATTGTATCCGGTCTTAAAAAGATGGAAAAGGAATACACTATAATATCATTGTATTATGGTATAAAGTCATGTTACTTTTAAACTATTTTAACAAAGAAAATAGTTACAATAATTCTATAATATTCATACTAAATCAATGTTCAACCATAGAGGGCGTAAAATTTCAAAACAGAAATATTTGTTTAAAAATCAGCAAATGCAAATAAAATTATACAAATGATGAAATAAATAATTGATTTGTCTAATTAATCAGAATTTAAAAAATCAACCTTGTACGATTTGTTTTTATCAAATAGCGGATGCATTGTTATGGATGCTGAAGAAAGGTTCATTTTCTTAGACAATTTTCAAATAACCTCATTTTCATATAGGCCAAAACAGGTTGCATGTAATTTCAGAGGAGCAAATTTAACGAAAACCCTGTTGAAATGACATTTGATTATATTGTCAAACGGAACAATTATACGGATCTTATCGAAAAGGAGAAAACATAAATATTATGAATAGCTTTAAATCTTTCAAAATATCCAGCAGGAATGATGCCCGACCCGGACTGTAATTCCCCCGGAACTCAAGGCGGGATGTGTCAGGCGTAGCCGTAGAAGCAGCAGGCTGGAATTGCCAGGCTTGACATGACTTAGAATTTTTTGCACATTTTACAGAAAAATCAAGTGAATATTGTTTATATGAATCACAGAGATAACTGGATATTATACAATTTACATGACTTCCATTAAAAGTAAATTTGCATAATTTAAACGGATTAAAGAGAACACAAACACACACAGTCAGTCGTGTAATTCCCCATCAGAACAACTCATCACCGTGACCCAACCATGTAGGGGTTCTTAAAGTGTAGGCTAAGGGCTATCTAAGAAATATAACAGATGCCTATATAATATATACATGTATTGATGTAAGATCTCGATATATCAGAGATTCAGTCATACAGACAATGACAGATGGAGTTATTTTAAATGAACCAAAGCCTTTTTAATTGAATTTGCATTTGTGAAAGGTGGGCCTAAATAGCAAACAGTTGTCAAATAACTGTTGGTGGTTGGTAAGATATATTTAAAAAAAATTCCACCAGTAAGATCTGTTTAATATCAAGAATACAAAGTTATCTCAAACCTGTATGTAACAGCCAAGTTGCAGTGGTAATAATTGATGGGAAGAGCACCGAAAATTGACTTTATATCAATGTGTTGTTATTATTATTTAAACAAAATACAGTCGATCCTACTCAAGAAAAGATCTGCATTGGTATACAATAACGGGATATGGATCAAGATGATTTAATTCAAATTACAGCTACAATTTCATTTCAGTAATCTACATCTGCCAAACCGTGTGTTTGAGAAGTGTTGTAACACACACTCTTAAAACTGTTGGGCAACATATAGTCCACACAGCAATCGGTTAAAACTTTATCCAATTCTGGGTAGTTTTAAACCAATAATGTGTGCTTTGTTTGAAAACTACCCAAAGTTGGATAAAAGTTTAAATCAATTTTTGTGTGGACAGTATGTTGCCTAACATTTTAAGAATCATATGTGTACCTTTAAACTGAACAAAATCAACAGTGAGCTGTCATCAGACAAGGAAAATCATGTTTGGCCTATATGGCCTAATAAGAGCTCATATAATTCTAAGGGTGGCGGAGCGAAGATGAAGGGGGGGGGGGGGGCAAGGAAAAAGGGCACGTATTTTTTTCCCGAAATTGCACTCTCTTGAAACAAAGCAAAAATGCTGACTTATCTACCCATGCACTCACAAAGCTTTAATAATTATAATAATATAATAATAATAATATTACTCAATATTTATAACGCGCTTTTCCCAAATGGCCCTAAGCGCTCACAATATCAATTAACATATTCATACAAACAAAAATCGGAATGATATATTATTTTAATGAAGGCAATTGCCTAGATCAAGAGAGATTCATTTAACCCATGAAACTAAGGTACATAGCCTATCATTTGATTTTAGCAACAGCCTTGTTTTCCTCGAGGCTCGATATAATATATTCAGTAATTCAAAATGTGTTTTTCCAGAATCTTTATAATAGGAAAACTTGTGCCAAAGGAAAAGGGACGCTGTTAGAACATTAACTAATTGAACATTTATCAAAAGTAAACAGGGGCATATTATAATACACAGTAAATACGCTGTTTAACATTTTATACAACGCTGTTTACTATATGAACCATGCAGTATTTGTTTAACCATTTAAACAATCCTGTTTAATTTATTGAAGATTAGATATTGAAAATTAAACTTTTTTGCTTATAAGAATTAAACACTAACCCTTATTTAAACCTTTTAAACAATTACTATAATGTTCGTATAGTAAACAGCGTTGTATATTTTTTTTACTATATAATGTTGGACAATCAATAATTTAGAGGTTATATATAGGGATGAATTTCATTATCAAAATAATTTTGTTCTTGTACACGGAGGCTCGAACAAGACAGAATTTCGATTTCAGTAACACTACTCTGAACGCTAAGATTTTATTGGATGGAATGTTGATATAAGTTATATCAAATGTTATTACAATTTATTTGCTTTTCGGATCACTTCCAATCGTACATTGTGCACCGCGGGGATTCCAGTCTCATATTTTGTAGTTAAGAAATGCTGAGGTCCGTGCGGGGAGCACCTTTAAAGTCGAATTACAGATCTATGGATTATCAATGTATAGATAAATAACCCATCAGTAGCAACTGTTCAGTAAATTTTAAAAAATGACCTCTGGAATAATATATCTTATACAAGAAATAATGATAGTTATTCAACAACAACACAAACAATAATGTGACAATAATGAATTATTCTTGGCGAACAGAAAGTTTGGGAAACACAAAATGAATAATGAAACTGAAAAACATAGGTAATATAGTATTCTGGCTTAAAATATTTCCCACAGCCTTAATATTACGATCATGGTTCCTGTTGATTGTTTTTAAATGCTAACTGTATTAAGCTATGCAAACCAATGTGGTGTGATTGCTGTACTTCTAATTATTTCGTTTAATCCAAGGCGCTAGGAGGACAGGATTCCTTGCAAATTTAAGATCACTGACATAATGATAAGTTACACTCCCCGGGGTCAAACTCACGGTCTACATTGAATAACCGTAAACCGTGTATTCTTTTTTCGGAAGCTCAGCTGTAATTGACAACATAAGAGAATCAGCTGAAGAAAAATAAAATCATTATCTAATGTTAAAGTTTTGTCCTGCCATGGCTCATGTAAAAATATATCAGATAAGCACACGCACCATGAACACGGGCCTGATATGACATGGACCAAAGATTGTTGCACGGTGCATATGCCTTTAATTTTTCTGCCATATTTTTGGCATACACGACGATCCGAAGGGGGGGGGGGGGAGTGGCTCATCCTTGAATTTTAAAGCCAAATGTAATTCTGTTGTGTTGGCTAAAAATATTGTATACGAATCATGAAGGCTATAAACAATTATTCAGGTGAGCAGGGAGTATTTTTTTACAGAAAAATGATTTTGCCACTCTCGTATTTTATGCAACTTTTTTTAAAATTGTGTTTTCTTCTCACTGGTATAACTATCAAGGGGCTATGTCCCAAAAGAGATGTATGTGATAAGCTTTGAAGCTTTATCTCCCCCTCTCCTTCCCTCCACGCATGTACAGCTTGTAACAAAATCGTCTTCTACCAGAAAGTACACAGCAAAAACTGTGGTGTTAACCGGTGTACATAGAGGACCACACCAGTTATTTTACACCGGTGTTAAATTGGTGGTGTAAGTTTTACACCTATAGGTGTTATTACAACTCCTATGGTTGTTACATTTACACTCTTTGGTGTTATGTTCAATCTCTAGGGTGTCACATCTCAGGGTGTGGTCCTCTATTAACACCAATTGGTGTCAGTTTTAATACCACTGTTTTTACAGTGTATAAATGCAATGCCTCAGACCAGAGAGCTATTACTGGACCTAGCATGGAGCTATACAAAATACCGTGTAGACCATGGGTCAAGGGGTCAATACGGGGTTCCATTATTGTTAGCACTGACTTCTGGCAATTTTAGGGATATCCTTGGATTTTATTGTCTACGAAACAAATTTCATGAAGGATTTTCTCGACTTCGTTTGATCGCCGGAGATGGAAAGTTTTATTTTCCCTCGCTCGACCCAGATGGATTGTGCATTTATTCGACATGTTCGATAGCGTAAATGATGTAAATCAATGTGGGAACTAGGCGAGTGATACAGTTTTCAATTATTACTATATCATAGGACAGAATGGTCGGGAGAATGTTGTCCAAACCGTCTTTCAAATATTATGTATAGTTTACAGTAGTTATCACACCAAGGGCTATGTATATGGGGCTCCGTGAATATAAGAATACTACCATTTCTCACTTATCGTGTTAACAGACAAGGCCTATCTAGATTTTGTCCCGATGGCTATTGCTATGGATATTAAATTTTCAGCAGTTGAAAGACAGAATAGTGTCTAAAACGTCGTTCAAGGGGGTATGTAAGTGAGCGTAGTGAGTGCATGAGCCTTGAAGATTTAAAAGTTGTTGAAAGTAATGTGCTTATTATTACAGAGGAAAGTAAGGGGAAGAAGAACGAAAACTTAATAGGCCTAATAGGAAAACGAAATATAAATTAGTTGTTACATCACAGTTGGCAAATAAGGATAAAAAATGTTCTTTGAAGTCGAATCATTTAAGTATTAGGTACTTTATTACAAATGTTTATAAAATGAGCAGAACGAATTTCCATGTGAACAATAAAATAAAACTAAAATTGAAATGAAAACTAGTTTTACTAACTTTTTAGAGGTGAGATATTTAGATAATGGTTATCGGGCATAGGGATGTCATATGAAATAATATATGCCGTCACAGGCCACAGCTTAAAAAAACTTGGAAATATCACGATGATTAAATCGAAAAGGAAAATATAGCGGAAAGGACAGAATTTGAACAAGCTTTAAAACTGTATCCAGAGATGATGTAATTACCCTATAAAATGAATAAAATTGTAGAGATATGTCGGAAATGTTGTTGTCCTGTCATAAAACGGCATTGATTTGATCAATGCCATTGATCATACACTTAACTGTTTTGAAATATTAAAAAAAAATATATATATCACTCGCTTCTACAAATATACCAGAATAAGAATGATAAGAGCACACCACTCAAATCCACGCCTGTGTATGCATAGAGCTATCCATGGTGTATGTAAGGGTGGTTTGATTGGTTCATGATCAAAGTTTTATTATTTAAAGGTCAATGGAATCATACAGTTCATGTGGAGTCGTTAATGATAATGAAAAACATTATTGCGGTCGTAGAATAAATTGTGCACAATACTATGAACTCAGCAGCGTGCAAATAATGAGAATCTGAAATGATTAAGATTTACAATAAATAAACAACAAATAAATATGTATACTTAAAAATCGAGATAACATGAATTAGAAACTAGAAAATTATATCATGATTGACTGCAAAAGTGGAGCGACCGCAGAGGAATTTTTCGTTTTTAGAATGCAAAATTAGCCAAAATAAAACATTTTGACTGCATTAAATTATGAATTCACGCGTTATTATTTGAACATTAATCAATTAACATTTTTTCTTTTAAATACATTTATCTTCACAAGGTGTGTATTGATTATCTCTAATGAAATTACTATTGGTAATTACAGGCGGGCAATGCTTGCATATAATGCCCACTTGGATGTGGATGTTATATATCCACGTTCTGCATGTGCACTTTTCCAGTCCTCCTGGCAGTGGTCAAGCATGGAGCTAATAGCTCCATGGGTCAAGGGTTTAACCCCTAGCTCAAACTACAAGGTCTGAAGAAGATGAAATGAACATTTGTATGCTGATCGTGATTCATAGGTCCGTGGTCATACCATGGACCCTACATTGGACAAAATAAAGACGTTCACATCTACAGATGAATAAACAGCAGTTCTTCATGACTTTTCTCTATGGATATTGCCATCCTCCAAGATGGTTGTACCATCTGGCACAAACTTACATTAATGTAAACAATATATGGATTAATATTTTCACTGAACAATCCATCATGTTTTCTCTCTCTCTCCATCGTCCTTACACATGTATGCGTGTATTTTCTACGGTGAAACCAGAGATATAACCCCGGGATATAACTCAAAATTTCGCGCGTAACGTCAGTGTTGGCGGGAACTTTCTCACTGGAAAACAAAATGAGGGAATATGCTTTCGCGCGGGCTTCTGTACATTGTGATATATATCATGGCGACGAATTGTCCACCATTAGCTGATTAGCATGCATGACCAGCGGAACACGTTGATGTTGTGAGTATACCTTTTCCCTATAAATTGTATTCTTCCTGAAGGAAATGTAAATTTGAATATTATAAGCACATACAGTAAATATGTGTTTTCGAAACATACGTCAATAAGAAAATAATCTACATGTAATTTTCACACGATTGGCGTCTCATAAATTAAAGCAGCTCGTTTATTAGGCCTGTTGTCAACTAAAAATCCCGTGAATTGTCATTGTAAATAAAAGTAAATAAAATTGAATGAATGATTATGCGCGAGCAGTATTATGATATCAAGAGGATTCATCATTTCCACGAAGGCTGGGGGGGGGGGTGGGGTGGGAACTCAACTTATAAACTCACGCCGCGTGCATATGGAGAACTTGGCTTTGGGGCGCTTGCTCCTGACTAAAAAAATCACGACCAGGGAAAAAAACAGAAATTGAAAGGAGAGAAATAATACATTTTCTGAATATGTCCAAATTTATCATAATACTTATGTCAGAATTTTTGCTTCCACACTGACAACTTTCAATGAGTGTACTGACAATCAGTGTATATACATGTTTTATATATTTATTTCTATGTCGTCTGATATTGTCTCAATGTAATCTGTACTTTTATCCTGAATTCCTTTCAATGTTTTTACTCTCTTATATTGTTGTCCTCTTAAAATTGTATGCGTGAACCAGAATTTTGTGTTATTATGATCACAGTTTACAATCATTACATATTCATTTTTATTCACTTGTACATTCATATTATTCATTTTATTATTCCTTGCTCCTTGTGAAAACCTTTTTCAATAACGTGATATCAGCCTAATTCATTCAATTCATTCATTTTATAAAATATTGAGTGTAAATTCTTGCCAAACTATTTAATTTTATGATCTTTTCTTATAACATATATTATGTCACTTTTGTTATTCTGTTTGATTTACCGTACATGTTATGCTTCTTTCATATGTGTTTACTTTTTACTTTGTATATGGACCCCATGGAAGAACAGTATAGTCATGTAGACTAAACTGAAAATGGGCTATCCATCCGTTTTGCATTTTTTTAATACGGAAAATGATTACTATACTATACTATCCAGCCCTTACAAAAATTTGGCTCATTATGCCACTTTTTCAATTCAATTCAATTCAACTAGAGGGATACATATTCCAGCCGGGCTGAAAATAATATAATTTAAAGAGATAAATAAAAATCAGGCAAACAAAACATTGGGTCCGAATCGGACAAGGAATAATAAAGTTTTGGCATTTTAAAGATTTGCCTTATTTCGGTGAAACAGTTCTAGGCATGTCTTTATATGAATATTCAGTGAGCAAGGTGATGATGTCATATCCCCACTTGTTCTTTTGTATTATGGAATTAGGTTTATACATTCTTTTTCTAGCAAGAACTAAAACAATTGGATTGACAACAGATTAAGTGCATCAGATATTCATTGCTGCAATTTATTTCGTTATAAGGGAGACACATCAAGCAATACTAATTTAATGTAATAACATTAAAAAAAGGACAGTGGGGACACTAGCGTACCTACGGGGGGGGGGGGGCAGTCTGCCCCCCCGGACGAGTCACAACCCATGCAAAGGACGTATCCCTGCTCCCCCCTGACGAGCATGAAACACCCTTTTTGCCCCCCCCCCCCCTGACGAGCTTAAATACCTTTATTGCCCTCCCCTGACGGGCTTGAAGACCTTTTTTTTGCTTGTCACTATTTTTTCTGGTACAATATCCGTTATTTTTGATAGAAGACCTTTTTTGCTGCACCCCCCTGTAGAAAATCCTAGGTACGCCACTGAGTGGGGATGTGACATCATCAGCCCACCTAATGAATATTCATGATAACGTGCAGATAACTATTTTCACAAAATATTGATAAACTTTGAAATTCAATTACTTCGTTATTTGTAATCCGATTTTGATAAAATTTTCAGCATTTTGCTCTGTGAATTATACTCTATTCATTTAGATGTAAATATTGTTCAGACTTGAGTACCCCTTTAAGGTTTATTGAAAAAAAAAATGAATTGAGAATTAAAAATGATTTAGATTCACAATAGTAAATGATAAAGAAGAGAGATAAAAATGTGCAATTAAAAATATAGATAAAAATGAATAAAAACAAATATGTTTGCTTATAATACTATAAACGAGAAGGCGGCATAGAAGATAGAAAAGCCTTATTGGTGCTGCCATCAAAAGAACAAAATAATGAATCTAAACCAAATGTATTGACATGAGGCTATGTTCAATGTGCGAAAAGCCGACTTGTCGTGCATCAAATTTCTTGTTCAAAGTTTATTTTAACATAAAATTTCATATTTTATTCATTTTTTGCATATTTTGTCAAAATCGTGTAAAAGAGCAATGGAAATAATCATAATTAGCCATTTCCTGTACTTCACCCAGCCTAATGACCTTCTGTTTGTATTGGACCAGACTTCGCTCTTTCTCCAGACCAGTCTGGCGGGAGTGTCAGTAAAAAAACGATGGCTTTGGTGTAATGTATGACACATTGACACATTGCTTCATTTAATTGCTAATTTAAAAATGATATACTTAATTGCAGAATAGTTATTGTTGGTCAAATTGGTCGTTTTCATTATTATCTAGGGATGCCTTATGAAGTGATTATAATCCATCACAGGCCACAATAGGCTTATATAAATACATGGAAATAGCACGATGATTTGAAATAAAAAAAAATTAAACAATTATCGGACAAATTGTGAACAATCTTTAAAATTATATTCAAAGATGATGCAGTCACCCTATATATTGAATATAATTATTGCAAAGATATATGGGGACTACTGTCCGAACATAATGTTTCATTAACGGCTTGATTTGATCAAAGTCATCTCATCATACACTCTTGACTGCCTTGCAGTATGGGATAGGACTTTTTTGTAAAAAAAGGGTATGACCCCACCGCTTACATTCACGCCAGTGTGTCTACTTTGATTGGTTCATAAAGTCAATGAAAGTTTGTTTGTGTACTAGTACTAGTAGACGGGTCAATATACGACCAAAAATAGCCTTACCCGGAACAAATTGCAACAAATGATTTTTCAACGGTATTTTGTACTATTTGACCTCAGGAATAACATACTAAAAATCTACCAAAATCCGCATCCGGGAAAGTGGTTATTTTCAAGATGGCGTCCAAGATAGCCGCCATTCACTGAAAATTGATACAACTGACACATTATCCACCCTAGAATCCTATTTCGTTCTATATTCCATGGTCTGGGGTACAAAAGTTGATTTAGGCTAGAAAGAATTATAAGCCCTCCAGTGTACCAGGCAAATCCAAGATGGCGCCCAAAATGGCTGCCGTGGGCTGAAAATCCACAATTCATCTAAATTTGTTTTTCATTCAATGGTTTTAAGAGTGAAATAGTACATTAAAACAAGTTACAAGGACAGCCAGTGGTCTGGTGTGTCCAAAAATCCAAGATTGCTTCCAAAAACGGAGTTTAAAATGGCTGTTGATGATTAAAATGGACATAGTTCATTTCATATCCGCCTGGGACATAATGATTTTGGTGTCTAGACCACGATTTCAATGGTCAAATAAGACATTGGGACAAGTTACAAGGACAGTCAGTGGTCCAGTATGTTCAAAAATCCAAGATGGCTTCCAAAAAATGGAGTCGAAAACTGCTGTTGCTACTTAAAAAACCCGACATAGTTTGCTTTATATCCAGAAATATGATTTTTTTTTGTCTATACCATGGTTCAATGGGTCAAATAATACATTGGGACAAGTTACAAGGTAAGTCAGTGGGCTGGTATGTGCAAAAATCCTCGATGGATTCAAAAAATTGATTCTGAAATGGCTGCTTATACTTAAAGCGGACATAGCTCATTTCATTTTGGACTGGGATATGTGATTTTGATGTCTAAACCACTGGTTTCAAGGGTCAAAAAATATATTAGGATAAGTTACAAGGACAGTCAATGGTCTGGTATGTCCAAAAATCGAAGATGGTGTCCAAAAATTGGTCTTAAAAATATGCTGCTGATACTCAAAACGGACAAAGCTCATTTCATATCGGCCTGGAAAGGTGATTTTGGTGTCTAAACCACTAGTTTCAAGGGTCAATTAATACATTAGGGCAAGTTACAACGACAGTCAGTGGCCTGGTCGGTCAAAAAACCTAAGTTGGCTTCCAAAACTTGATTCTAAAATGGCGGTTGATACTTAAAAGTGGCATAGCTCGTTTTAAATCAGCCTGTGAGATATGATTTCGGTGTCTAAACTATGGTTTCAAGGGTCAAATAATAAATTAGGACAAGACAATGGCAGTCAGTGGCTTAGTATGTCCAAAATTACAAGATGGCTTCCAAAAATGGAGTAAGAAAATGTCTGATGTTACTTACATAAGGACATAGTTTGTTTAACATCTGTCTGGGGAATATGAGTTTGGTGTTAAAAGCATGGTTTAAAAGGGTCAAGTAATACACTAGGGTAAGTTACAAGACCAGTCAGTTGTCTGTATGTTAAAAAATCCAAGATTACTTCAAAAAATGGGGTGTAAATTTACTGTTGCTGTTTAAAAGTATGCATAGTTTATTATAAATACACCTTGGAGGTATGATTTTGCTGTCTATACTAGAGTTTACAGGGTAAAGCAATACATTGGGATAAGTTCAAAGGACAGTCAGGTGTCGGGTATGTCTAAAAATCAAAGATGGCTTTAAAAAGGGGGGTCTTAAAGACTGCTGTTACTTAAAAGTGGATGTAGAACATTATCAATACACCTTGGGGATATTATTTTGGTGTCTACACTAGGGTTTCAAGGGCCAAACAATACTTTGGGACTGGTTACCATGATACGCAGCAATCCATTTTGCCTTGAAATCCAAGTTGGCTTAAGAATGGGTTCTAAAGTGACTACCGTTACATAAAAATAATATCTACCTGTTAGAAATAATCTTGGTGCCTACACTTAAATGCTTGGGGACAAGTTAACATATTGTTTCATGAGTTGGTAACAGCACCCATTTTGATGAAATTTTAGAATCCATCATGGATTCTTTGACAAAATGGGGTACTAACCATCCTTGTTACTTTTCCGAATGTTGTAGAACTCTGACCACTATTGAATGATATGAGTCGTTTTAGATTCCTTTTTAAAAAAACCCTCTTGTGTTTTAGGCAAACTGGACAACTGCATATCAATGTAACCAGTCCAAACGTATTATTTTAATCATGAAACCATAGTGTGGACACCGAAATCATATCTCCTAGGTGGATTTTAAAGGAACTATGTCCATTTTTAAAATAACAGCAGTCATTTTAGACTCCGATTTTTGGAAGCTTTCTTAGATTTTCGACATACTGGACCACTGACTGTCCTTGTAACTAATTTTCTGCCTTTTGAAACCATGATATAGGCAACAAAATCATATGCCCTTGACGAATAAAACATAACTATGTCCATTTTTAAATACCATCGCGGCTAATTGATACTATTTTTTTAGCCACCGTGGACTTTTGGACATACTTGACCACCAAACGTCCTTGTAACCTATCCCAATTTATTATTTGACCCATTTAACCATGGTATAGGCACAAAAAATCATATTCCCGGATATTTAACAAACTATGTTGGTTTTTTTTAAGTAGCAACAGCCTTTTTTACTCCATTTTTGTAAGCCATCTTGGATTTTTTAACATACCGGACCACTGACTGTCCTTGTAACTTGTCACAATGTATTATTTGACCATTGGAACCATGGTCTAGACATCAAAATCTTATCTCTCAGGTGGGTGTGATATGAGCTATGTCCATTTTAAGGATTAACAGCCATTTTAAACTCAATTTTTGGAAGCCATCTTGTATTTTCCGGCACACCAGACCACTGGCTGCCCTTGTAACTTGTCCCGACGTACTACTTCATCATTAAAACAATCGAATGGAAACCAAATTAAAGCCACTTAAGTAAGTAATAGATGAATTGTGGATTTTTTAGACTACGGCAACCATTTTGGGCGCCATCTTGGATTTTCCTGGTACCCTGGAGTGCTAATATTCACTCTAACTTGTATAAATAAATTATTTTACCCATTGGATCATGGAATATGAATCCAAATAGGATTCTAGGGTGGATAATGAGTGAGTTATATCCATTTTTAGTGAATGACGGCCATCTTGGACGCCATCTTGAAAATAACCACTTTCCCGGATGCGGATTTTGGTAGATTTTTAGTATGTTATTCCTGAGGTCAAATAGTACAAAATACCGTTGAAAAATCATTTGTTGCAATTTGTTCCGGGTCAAACCATATATTGACCCGTCTATAGCATAAAGCTCCATGATAGCTCCATGGTACTAGCATGATTGGACCATAGAGCTATTAGCTCTAAGATTGGACAAATCGAAGTGTTTAGATCTACACGAGAATAAACAGAAGTTTAATTCCTCTATCAATATTGCCACCCTCCAAGAGTTGGACCGTCGTTCACATATGGATTGAATCAATCAGGCTTTCTCTCCCTTTCTCCATCCTCTTTCACGTACACGCTTGTATTCTCATGTCCATGGCGAAACCAGGGAAGTGTTTGGCGAAACCAAGGATACACAGTAGCTCAAAATTTCACCCGGAGTGTGACTGCCATAAGTGGTGGCGGGAACTTGCCCAATGGAAAAAAACTGAGGAATTTCAATATGCTTTTGCGCCAGCGCCTGTACATGACTCTCATGGCGATGACAATTTAATGTATACCAATTCCAGGTACCAATATACATGTATAATGCATGACCAGCGGAGCAGATGCTTGAGAATACACATGTTTTCCTATAGACTTAATATTGTATCAATTTAAGGGAAATCCTTCCTGAAAGAAATGTATTTGCATACTATAAGCATACGAATAGAGGTTCTCGAAACAAACGTCAAGAAATAAACCTATGTAATCTTCACATGATTTGCGTCTCTGCATTAATCAAAACAGCTCTTTCGTTAGGCCTGTGCGGTGTGCATATTAAGTCCTGAACATTGGCATTGTAAATGAAAATAGATAAATGATGGAATAAATAAGTTAATCAATTATTTAATAATGATTTTAAAAATCATTTTTATTCATGTTTTTTTTCTTGAAAACAAACTTGCGTAATATTTTCAATGATTACGGATGCGCGGGCAGTACCACATGATAATTATACAAGGTGGAATCGTGTTTAGGGTGTTTAAGAGCCTTGGGCAGTTGGGCCCCTTTTCCTCGAAGTTTGGTGGGGGAGCTTAACTTAAAACTATTCAGTGGCGCACAGATACCCCCCCCCCCCTTGGGTCGCTTTACCCCCCATACCCCCAAAAGAAATGAAAATCACGATTAAGAAAGAAAAAATAGAGAAGTGTGAAATTCATTATTTGAATATTATGTCAACATTTTATCACAATATCGTAATTGTTTTAAAATGTTAAAATCTTTTTCATAAATATACCCGAAAAGCTATACAGCTCCCTCATTTTTTTGCTCATTACGCCACTGATTTAATTCAATTCATGCGAGGTTAATTTAAAAAAAACCTGCTGCAACCACCATAGTGCCAGAATTATTTTGATGTAGCCGGGAATTGATTAGAAAGTTTTAGTTGGTAAGCTTTATATTTCCTTCATGCGAGAGATACACAAGAAATCGAAATGATTTGTGAAACGAGGAGACAGCTCATAAATAGCCTTATTATGGTGCTGCCACAAAAAGAACAAAATAATAAATCGATACCCAAAGTCTTGACATGAGGCTATGTTCCATGTGCAGAAAGTCGACTTCTCGGGCATCAATTTTCTTCGTTCAAAGTTTGTTTTAACATGAAATTTCTTACTTTATTTATTTTTCTACATGTTTAGTCGAAATTACGTAAATGATAAAGGGAAAAATCATAATGAGCTAATTTCTATACTTCACCCAGCCCAATGACCTTCTATTTACATCGGGGGGGGGGCCAGACTTCGTAGTCTACGTACAGTTGTTTGTCCAGACCAGCTTGGTGTGAATGTCAGATAAAAAAATAAACAATGGCGTTGGTGGAAAAAAATAAATTAAAGTATATGATACATTGATTCATTTCATTGTTAATTCATTAACTATGTACTTGCAGAATAGAAAGTGCTGGTCATATTGGTCGATGCCATTATGATATCCAATATAATGTATGAATATACAGACTATCCGATTACCTATCTGGGGAGCGAGCGCCCTTCGTCCGCTCGTAAAAAAGGACATTAAATCGAGACGGTTTCAAGTGATTCAGCAATGGTATACGACCGTTGTCAAAATTTGAGAGGAATTGAAGTTCTCTGACCTTCGCCATTGGCTCAACGATGTATGAAAAATCTCAAATATATATTGTTTTCAACTAATTTACAACTACCCCCTTTTACCCAAACGAGATAAAAACGAGTGATTTTGGCCAAGTAGAAAAGGAGTTGAATTGGAGACCATTCGTGACATTTATGAGTTATAAACGAAAGAGAATTGAGAGATTTTGGCCGGGGATCTCATAGTGAGAGCTAGAGTACGAGTCGAGCCATGCTAGTGGATGGCGCGGCCGGTCTTGATCTTCTACCATATACCGTATATCTCTCGATATCTCTGGCCCTGCTGCAAACGATAAAATTTCTTTTGTTTTCTTCGTTATTCGATCCATGGTAAGTTGATTTATACTAGCATTTTAAGAATAAGTGCAAATTTTGAACTTCCATCCCGAGAAGTGTAAAGTTTAGACTTTAGTTTTAGGTAACTTTTGGTCTTGTTTAACGTTAGGTGTCAAATACTCAGGCGAGGGTTCGTACCGGTACACCGCCGGTACCGGTATACCGGCACTAGCTCACTGCAACCATCCTGCCGCGCCCGTGGGGAATCTACATGTAGGACTATGGACGGACCCAATGGCAATGCTGTACCGAGGCCGAGCACACACTTTAAAAAATCATTAAAATATAACTTTTGTGACCAAAATTACTAATTTCCTTACAGTTGCAATTTCTTTTTCATTAGTAACTTGGGAATAATTTTTGTATTCACCAGAGCGCTCAAAAACTTGAATTTTGGGCATATTTCTTGTGTAATACTCGGGGTAATACTAGAGTACTAGTGTCCAAACTTCGCGCACTTTTCAAAAATATTCATCAGGCTGATTTTTTTTCACAAAATATTCATAATTCATACAAAAAGAATTCAAGAAATAGTTACCACATTGACGGCAAGATCGTAAAGTATAAAATCATGGACGAAAATGTGAAGTAGGTCAAGGGCTTTCGCCGGTATCGCGATCTCAAAATTCTATTCCGATCGGCGAATGCGCGCTGTGCTGGAAAACCGTTCAGAAAAAGTGTGACCTAACTTCGCGGACCAAAGTTTTTGTGGAGATTATTAACAGAAACTCAAGCTGAAAAAGTGAAAAATTTACATCGGATTGATGGCAAAATGCTATAGAATCGGTTAGTACCATATTTAACTCACATTTTTGATGATTTATGCTTGCAAAATGGTGATATCGTGATGCTTGTTGAGAACATCAGATTTCTTCAAAACGGGCGCTAACGGCGACACATTTGCCGATCTTTTGCCAATATTTTCATGAATACTGAACTCATCCTAAAGAAACTTACACCAAAGGGTAATTTTAGGTCGCTTTTCACGTTGGTGATGTCAGATTTTAAGGATATTGGCTAGTTTTTTAAATAATGACCGTCCGCGAAGTATGGACACGCGCGAAGTTTGGACTCACTGCCATAGTGGAAATTAATAATTTATATCACTACTAGAGGCGCACGGCCAATATGGGAGACTCTCTCCAATAGGGGAGACAATCTCCCACATTGGAGACTTGCTTTGCAAAAGGACAAAAGAAACAACACCAACAAAAGCATGATTTTTTCCACCCAAAATTTTGTCTCACTGAGAGTCTGAGGTCAGAAGCCCATTTGTTTTGTGTGTGATTGACAACAAAAATCCTTATCAAAACAAAAGTAGACGGTGAATTTTTAAAGTAGACGGTGAAAAGGGGTAATTTTTCATGAGGAATCTGCTTATAACATTTTTATTTGCCGCCAAGTTAATCCTTTTGCAGCAAATGTAAACAAAGGAAATTGGACCCCAAAACTGGAGACTGTCTCTGAAATTGGATACCTAAATTCTTTACAAAAGTCTCTGATATTGGAGATAATCTCCCACATTGGAGACAGTCTCCAATAATAATATTGGCCGTGCGCCTCTACTGTATATTAGGGTGTCTGGAGAAAAAAATTATTTTTCTTATTTCAAGAAAATATCACATTTTCTTTGTGAATTTGAAGAGAAATTAACTTCAGACTGACAGAAATGTAACATTTAAAAAAAAAATCCAATTAATATTGGCTGCAAAAAAGAAGAATGAAATTAGGTCAATTTTCAGCATTTCTCTAGACTCTGCCATAGACTGTGTAGTTAAGAAATGCTGAACTATAAATAAATTTATTATTAATGCCAAAAACTTGTTCATAAAGAGTCCAATAGGATTTTTTATGCTCTTTCTGATGGTATGATTTTTATAAAGATTTGGAAACCAGATCACAATGAAAAATTGCGACAAAGTGAAAAAAATTGTGCAAAACAGAAATTTCATTTTCCCACAGAAAACACACACAAAAATAAGGCTTTGCAATTTATCTCTAAATCCTTATTGAAAATGATCATATAAACTTGTCCTTACTGTCAAAAGAAGCCCCTGAATTTTCCCTTTCCATACATGCCAAACACAAGTTAATAATCAATTCAGATCATATTTTTCTAGTAGCCTGAACTTCCCGAAAAAATGTGCCATATTTTCACCTAAATCAGCCTGTTTTATGCTGACACTTTTCAGTGTGGCTTCAGACACCCTATAATAATATGGCAAGAAAATTTTCACTTTTCAATCTCTATTTTTAATTAAGAAAAAAATAATTTAAAGAATCAAATTTACTTATGAGCCAAGTTGTATGATGAATAGGTGTAATGGAAACTGTCAGTGTAAAAAAAATCAAGCATTTGTCCCAAAGAAAAAGAGAAAATAAGCCCAAAATTGCCACCCTTATTTTGCCACACATGGACTCGGAGATACAACAGAGAACAAGGTTATATCATAACCTTGTTCATTGAATGAGTGGGTACCGGTAGGCTCCACTACACTTCACTACCGCTACCTAGCCTTGAGGACTCCATGATGATGTTTTTTTGATATTTTGACATATACTTCTTCATCATGGAGCCTTGACACTCTTTCCATAGACGCTGTGTTGTATCATGGGTTCTTGAACTAATATATATGTACAGTAACTGAAAGTAAAGGCAGAGAAACTAAATAGGTCCAGTTGCAGAGAAGTTTAATGGCAGACTCCCAGAATAACTGGATATCAAATCAAGCAGGCACAGCCTAGGATTGGAATCTCTAACATTCAGAATTGATCATGCTAGGCATGTGCACAAACACAATAGAGGTGGGAAGAATGTATTACAGAAAGGTAGCTACTGAATTACCATTAGTGGTTGGCATGCAATGTCTGAATACATTCTCCTCCTTGTTGAAATTTGAAACTACTACTAGGTCATTACACTTTGGTTTGTTTACAAACATTGATCAAAGTATAAACAAATGAGTTTCAATCAATTATCAGTTTAGTGAAGAGATCATTGTCAAATAGTCCGGGTTATAATTGAGCAAGGTGCCACACGGAAAAGGAGAAATTTTCATATAGTGCTTCTAGACCAGTTTTTTACGCTGAATATGAATATATGAGGTAACCAGGCTGTATCCTGAAAATTAACCCGTGAGGGCGCCTTTTTCAAAATGGCCGCCAAATTTTCAGAACATTTGAATTTTCGTACATAGATTTTGACATAAACATTCCATTGCCACAAAATTAGTGTCATATGAAAGACAAATAAATTTCCTACAATTTGGTACCATTTATAGGGGATAAATAAGTCATTTGGCTGAGATTTTAAGTAGAAAACTGTATTTTTTGTCATTTTTTTCCAAAAATTAAAAATTTTGCAAATACATGATTTTACATAATTCTAAGAAAAATGAATCAATTATCTTGAAATGTTCCAAAAAACTTTATTGATATACTATTATCATGTGGATGAAATTCCAACTCTGTATCATTCTTAGCAAATTTATAAGGTATCAAACTTGAATACTTCAATTTCAGAAATGTCGCTTTTTGTATGCATTTTCATAGACTAATACGTATAACATGTATAATAATATGTATAATGTATAGTTACAAATTAAATGCAATTATCTCTGCTCGTTAATCACTTGGATAGTTAAAAGTAGGCTTTTCTCTATCAGCTACATAAAACAAAATGTTGGCACATCAAGGCCTAACACTCTCATGGGGTGGGGGTGTCGAAGCCCCCCCCCCCCCCCCCCCTTGGCTATATCATGTTGTATATTGCCTATTTGTTGAAAAAAATCACTGTTTTTTGGAGCACCCATTGAAGCAAAAACAGGCATTTCTACTATACAGTACAGCCACTTTGATTGCTTTGAAACCACTTGGATAGGAAAGAGTAGGCTTTGTTCTACCAGCTACATCCAAAGAAGTGGAACATCGAAGCCTACCCCTCTCGGGGGGGGGGGGGGGGGCTTTTGCTTAATATTACATATTTATTTGAAAATTCACAATTTCTGACCCAACATTGAGGCCAAAGAGCGTTTGTGCTTTGTTGTACACCCCATTTTATTGATTTGAAACCACTTAGGAAAGAGTATTGTTTGTTCTACCAGCTACATATAAATAAACACTGGCACATCGAACCCTAGCCCTCTCAGGGGCTGTCTAAGTCACCCCCCCTCTATATCAAGTATATTGCCGATTTATTGGATATTTCACCATTTTAGATCACCCATTGAGGCAAAAGCGCGTTCCTACTATATAGTACAGCCAATTTTATTTTCTTGCAATGACTTTGAGAAGAAAGAGTAGGCTTTGCTCTATCAGCTACATAAGTGTTGGCAAATCGAAGCCTATCTCCTTCAGGCGGCTTTAGAAGTTACCCCACTAATATTCAGTATTTGGCTATTTGTTGAAAAGTCATCATTTTGGAGCCCCCATTGAAGCAAAAAGGTGTCTCTGATATATAGTTCTGCCACTTTTATTGCCTTGAAACCATTTAGAGAGGAAAGAATAGGCTTTGCTCTATCAGCTGCATAATTTTTTTGCTGGCAAATAAAAGCCTACCCCTTCCGGGGGCTGTCGAAATCAGCCCCCTCACCCCTTTGCGTTATTGCCTATTTATTGGAAATTCACAATTTTTGAGCCCCCATTGAGGTAAAGAGGCATCACTGATATATAGTTCTGCCACTTTTACTGCCTTGAAACCAATTAAGGAGGAAAGAATATGCTTTGCTCTATAAAGAAGTGCTGGCACATTGAAGCATACCCATCTGGGCGGCTGTCAAATCACCCCACCCCTCTTGCATTATTGCCTAATTATTTGAAAATTCACAATTTTTTAGCCCCCATTGAGGCGATATGCACTTCTGCTGTATAAAACACCCAATTTCTCTTTCTTGAAACCACTTGAGAGGAAAGAGTACATGTAGGTTCCCCTCTTTCAGATATATATAACGAATTGCTGCCATATCGAAGCCTGACCCACTTCAGGGGACGATACATGTAGATGTTACCCCACCTTTTTTACGAGTTTTGCCAATTCATTGGAAAACTCGCCATTTTGGAGCCCCCATTGAGGCAAAAAACGTGTTTCTGGTATATAGTAGAGCCACTTCTTTATATGTACCTGTTAGAGGAAAGCCTACTTTTTCCTCTCCAAGTAGTTTTAAGGCAGTAATAGTGGCAGAACTGTATATCAGAACCGCCTTTTTGCCTAAATGGGGGCTCAAAAATTGTCAATTTTCCAATAAATAAGCAATAATGAAATAGGGGTGGGGTGAATTCAACAGCCCTCTGATGGGGATAGGCCTTTTTTGCGAGCATGTCTTTATATGTAGCTGTTAGAGCAAAGCCTATTCTTTTTCTCTCCAAATGTTTTCAAGGGTGAAAAACGGCAGAAACATAATCAGAAAAGACTTTCTGCCTCAATGGGGGCTCCAAAGTGGTGACTTTTTCAATAAATAGGCAATGCAAAAGGGATGGGTGATTTCGACAGCCTCCTGGATGGGGTAGGCTTTTATTTGCCTGCACCTTTATATGTGGTTGATAAAGCAAAACCTATTCTTTCCTCCCTAAGTGGTTTCAAGGCAATAAAAGTGGCAGAACTATATATCAGAAACGCCTTTTTGCCCCAATGCGGGCTCCAAAATGGTTAATTTCAAGGGGGGGGGGGGTAATTTCGACAGTCCCCTGAAGGAAGTAGGCTTTTATTTGCCTGCACTTCTTCATATGAGGCTGATCAAGCAAAACCTATTCTTTCCTCCCTAAGTGGTTTCAAGGCAGTAAAAGTGGCAGAACTATATATCAGGAACGCCTTTTTGCCTAAATGGGGGCTCCAAAATGGTGAATTTTCCAATAAATAGGCAATAATGCAAAAGGGATGGGGTGATTTCAACAGCCTCCCGGAGGGGGTATGCTTTTATTTGCCTGCACTTCTCTATGTGGCTGATAAAACAAAACCCATTCTTTCCTCCCTAAGTGGTTTCAAGGCAGTAAAAGTGGCAGAACTATATATCAGAAACACCTTTTTGCGTAAATGGGGGCTTCAAAATGGTGAATTTTTCAATAATTATGCTATAATGCAAAAGGGATGGGGTGGTTCAACAGCTTCCCGGAGGGGGTAGGCTTTTCTTTGCCAGCACTTGTTTATATGTAGCTGATAGAGCAAAGCCTACTCTTTCCTCTCCAAGTCATTGCAAGAAAATGAAATTGGCTGTACTATATAGTAGAAACGCACTTTTGCCTCAATGGGTGATCCAAAATGGTGAAATTTTCTATAAGTAAGCAATATACATGATATAGAGGAGGGGGTGACTTTGACAGCCCCTGAGAGGGCTAGGGTTCGATGTGCTAGCGCTTATTTATGTAGCTGGTAGAACTAATTCTACTCTCTCAAAGCAATAAAATACTTTAAAGCACAAGCACTTTTTTACCTCAATGTTGGGTCCAAAATGGTGAATTTCCAAATAAATTGGCAATTAGCAAAAGGGGGAGGGGTGACTTCCCCAGCGCCCAGCCCCCCCCCCCCCCCCCCCGAGAGGGGTTGGCTACGATGTACGTGCCACTTCTTTTGATGTAGCTGGTAGAACAAAGCCTACTCTTTTCCTCTCCAAGTGGTTTGAAAGTAATTAAAGTGGCTGTATTGTATAGCAGAAATGCCTTTTGCCTCAATGGGTGCTCCAAAAAACAGTGATTTTTTTCCAACAAATAGGCAATATACAACAACATGTTATAGCCAAGGGGAGGGGCTTCGACACCCCCACCCCATGAGAGTGTTAGGCCTTGATGTGCCAACATTTTGTTTTATGTAGCTGATAGAGAAAAGCCTACCCTTAACTCTCCAAGTGATTAACGAGCAGAGATAATTGCATTTAATTTGTAACTATACATTATACATATTATACATGTTATACGTATTAGTCTATGGAAATGCATACAAAAAGCGACATATCTGAAATTGAAGTATTCAAGTTTGATACCTTATAAATTTACTAAGAAGAATGATACAGAGTTGGAATTTCATCCATATGATAATAGTATATCAATAAAGTTTTCTGGAACATTTCAAGGTAATTGATTCATTTTTCTTAGAAATATGTAAAATCATGTATTTGCAAAATTTTCAATTTTTGGAAAAAAATGACAAAAAATGCAGTTTTCTACTTAAAATATCAGCCAAATAACCTACTTATCGCCTATAAATGGTACCAAATTGTAGGAAATTTATTTGTCTTTCATATGACACTAATTTTGTGGCAATGGAATGTTTATGTCAAAATCTATGTACGAAAATTCAAATGTTCTGAAAATTTGGCGGCCATTTTGAAAAAAGCGCCCTCATGGGTTAATTTTCAGGATACAGCCTGGTTACATCATATATTCATATTCAGCGTGAAAAACTGGTCTAGAAGCACTATGTGAAAATTTCTCCTTTTCCGTGTGGCACCTTGCTCAATTATAACCCGGACTAAAAGGAAAAAGTTTAAATGTGAATTTTGTGACATATATCTTGACATCCATATTTACTATAAATTGAGCATAACATTATCAAATCTTTCAACAATACACTTCACTTTAGTTTTTATAAAGTTTTACCGTAAGTAACGGACTATAAACCGCACCCGTGGATTAACCGCACCCCCAACTTTGGACTAAAAAAAAAAAAAAAAATCCTCACATTATATTTGAGGTACGAAGAAACAAAAACTAAGTTAAAGATTTCAAAGTATCCAAAGAGATTACCGGTATGCGGAAATCTGCTGTTCTTGATCAATTCATCTACAAATGTTTGCAAGAAAGAAAGGTCCCGACAATATTGGCCACTTACACACTCACCTCACAGTCACAGTGTACACACACACAGCACTGCCGTTCTTGTACATTGCAAACTACGATACGGTACCAGTACATCTTATCGAATAATGATCTGTGTCTTTCCCGCCGTAGGAGGAAGAAACATTCACATTTCTTGCATCACAAACTCACAATCACTTTCAGAATTTGTCTAGCATTCGATGTCTTAGCATGAATTTTGGATACGGGATTACAGGAAGGTTCAAGAAACAAAGAAATTGGCATTTTTTACAGTTGTTTTGACGGCTTCGTGCCGTCTCTCTCGTTGCGTGGTGTACATGGTATCATATGAAAAGCAAACGGGAAAGAAAAAATAAGCTGGCACGAAACGGGACTTTGGAGGGGATCGAGGGTTAAAATGAATAGCGCCAGCTTAAGTCGCACTATAACCACAATACAACGCAAGCTAGCTCAGCTAACTCAACTCTCGCGCTCGCTCAGCTGTGACAAAATATTACCGAGTATTCTTGGCTTCTCTTTGAACTTAGCCAGGGAACTTCGCTGCTTTGGACCGAGAATAAAGTCGAAATTAGTGTCATGAAGGTGGGTGCGTTTGTTATGGACAATATTAGATAAGATCGTAATAATCGCTTCTCATTACCCGCGGCTCATACCCCTCTAAACGACATTGCCCTGGGCGGCTACGCCCAGCCACTCGATGTGTTGTGAACTGGCAGACGTCTTACATGTTCGGGAGGGGTTACGACGGGCTGGCTCAAACCGCACCCCCGACTTTTGCTTCTATCCCGCCGAGAAAAAGGTGCGGTTAATAGACCGTTACTTACGGTACTTTGATTTGCAACAAGATTGTAAAACTAATTCAAGATTTAATTTCTCACATCAACTAACATAATATACCAAAAAGATGTTATCAAATCTTTCCTAGATTTATTATTTAATACCTCACATAATCCTGAAGGTATGTTGGTTCTTTCCTTACTCTACTACTTCTCCTTCTCTCTTCTAGACCTCTTTCCCTAATCTGTCTATCTTCAAGGTCTCTTTCTGTGACCTGTCTCTCTTCTCTTTCAGCAACAGAAGTGTGATTTTCTGTTGTACATGGGGACAAATGAAAAGCATTCCAAATTGTATGATCATCCAATTCAAATGTTGCTTTTCCTTTCTGTTTTATGATTTTTCTCTTCTCCCCAAACTTTGGGGTACCTTTCTTAACATGTCTTTGCTTCCTAACTCTAACAAAACTTCCTACTTGGAATTCTGACTCTCTAGCTTTTCTTTTAGCGTCTGTGTACTCTTCAGACTTTCTTTGTTTTTGTTTTACCCTTTGTTTGACTTCATTCTTCTTTCTTTCAGTCTTAACTGGCATTCTACCCTTTACATCTAACTTGGTTCTCATCTTCCTACCATGTAATAACTCTGATGGAGACAGACCTGTTACTTGATGAGGCATAGACCTATATGCCAACAAAAGATGTAACGTGGTCTCTTTGAACGACCTTTTTCCTTCGATCATAGCATTTTGAATGCTAGACTTCAAAACCCTATTGAACCGTTCTACCTCGCCGTTTGCACGAGGGTAGTACAACGATGATCTTACATGAGTGATACCATATTCTTCTAAGAACTCTTCAAACTCATGTGACACAAACTGCGGCCCATTGTCTGATACTAAATGGGTTGGAATTCCCTCTCTAGTGAACAATATTTTGAGAACCTGTATTACAGATCTGCTTGTTACATTGCTACAAAACGCTACTTCAGGCCACTTGCTATGGTAGTCAACTACTACAATTGCATATCTTTGGTCATGAGGTGCATTCTCAAAAGGACCAGTAATGTCAATTGAAATCTTTTCCCATGGTGAATTAGGAAATTCTACCAATTGCATTGGTGCACTGTTTGTGCGATGTGATTTGTCATTTTCTTGACAAGTGACACATCTTTTGATTGTTTCTTCAACGATTTTGTCAATATGTGGGAACCAGTATGTTTCTCTCAACCTTTGTTTGGTTCTCACAATGCCCTGATGTGCTGAATGAGCAAAATCTACAAACTTGTCCTGAAGTGACGTTGGAATTACAATTCTATTCCGTCTCATCACAATGTCATCTACTACAGACAATTCATCTCTTAAGATGAGATATGATTTGATCTCAGGAGGAAAGGATTTATGGTTACCAGACCATCCTTCCTCAATGTACTTTCTGACCTGTAACAATACTTCATCATTATTAGTTGCATCTTGTAACTCTTTGACAGTGACAGGTGAATCTACTCTTACTTGATTTAGAACATACTCTTCTTCATCTACTACATCTGACCATTCTTCATCACCTAACGGTAAGCGTGACAAAGCGTCTGCAACATAGTTTTCTCGACCTGCTTTGTACTCTACAGTGTAATCAAATTGTAACAACTGAGCACACCAGCGTGCTATACGCATGGTTTGTCTACCTGTACCTCTAGTACTCAACATGGTAACCAGTGCTTTATGATCTGTTCTAAGTACAAAGTGTCTACCCCAAAGGTAAGTATACCACTTGTTACAAGCCCAAACACAAGCTAAAGCTTCTTTTTCACCTGTTGAGTATTTCCTCTCAGCAGGTGACAATGACCTGGAACTGAATGCTATCGGAATCTCCTGTCCCTCTTTGATTTGGGAAAGTACAGCCCCTAACCCATAATCAGATGCATCAGTGGTAACTACAGTATATAAATTCGGATTAAATAACCCAAGAACAATTCTCTTTGCAATTGTACTTATGACTTTGTCATAGGCCTCTTGTTGCTCGGCCCCCCACTCAAAAGGTACATCTTTACACAAAAGACGTCTCATTGGTTCTACAACAATGGCATAGTTTGGTACAAACTTAGTGTAGTAGTATGTCATTCCTAACACTGACCTAACATACCTGCCAACCGTTCCGATTTTGGCGGAATTATACCGATTTTTCGACCTCCATTCCGAATTCCGAATTTTAAAACCAAAATTCAGATTTTTGGGTTAATCAATATAGTGTTGAAATGATTGAAACGGCTGTATAATGCGACTAACGCATGCACGGCTGTAAGATGCGACTAACGCATAAACGACTGGAGCGCACGGCTACGCAAATGCGCTAGCTACACGATGTACACAGAGAGCGACTTTAAACGGCACGCGAACACTGCTAAGTGCGCAGTTCCATTGCAAATACATGTGAAAATTAACGAGCATACACGCAACGGCAGCACCTAGGGCGCTACATTTTGAGGTGTTGTCGTTAGCGTTGACTTCCAGAAAAAAATGGCGGCTGACATTGGCTAGCGAAAGAGCCAGTTTTTAGTGAGGCCATGTTTTCATAATCCACGAACATCGGAAAAACCGTGAAAGAGTAACCTTTTTAGACCCCTTGTTTCCTAACTACGATGTTAAGAATCACCTATGGTGATATTTTTGACGCGAAACAAGGTGATTTAGGTAAGAAAATTTCACTTTTTATTTAAGGTTTTTGCCCATGTCGCCGGATGATTTTGTAGTGTGGGAGTGAGTTAGTGATGTATCGTACATATCTAGAGTGTGTTGGTGATTACAGTGGTATATCGCTGAGTCTGCTGATGATATGAACGGCAGGTCGTTGAACACCGGCCCCCGCCCGGCCGCGTACCGACGCAATTAAGTTAGATCTATCCCTACGCAATTTTAACATTGATCTGTACTTTATTTTTCGAATAATTGTCAATTTTTTTAGGAAGAAAGATGATCAACTTTCGATCTCGGGTTGAGCCTTCGGAGCCGAACGCCAAATTTACTTTACTTGCTTCGCTTGCCTAAACCATGCCTGAACTCCCGGCGCCCGCCCAGTGGCTGCGCCTCAGCCTCCCCGTCTTTTACCGGCGCACCGCAAGTGCAGTGGTGGGTGCGGGTCGGGCGCATGCAGCCGTTAGTTTCGGCTCCATTTTTGTCATGGTTGAAAATCTGCTTTCTTCTACCAACAAGCACTTATCAAATGTAGGTTATGATATAACCTTGTCCTCAGTCAGTAACCCCTGTGTGGTGAAATAACATGAATAAGACAATGTCAATGTTTGGCTTATTTTCTCTTGATGCATGATTGATAGGCTGGATAATAAATGTTTGATTTTTTGGCTTGTCAGTTTTTAATACAGTAGGGATAACTTAAATCTAAATTCATCATAAAATCTTGAAATTATTTGTTTGTCTAATTGAAAATAGAATGTGTGGAGATGAAGATCTGCATCAATCTCACTTTCCACCAATAGAGGGCCTCACAAAAATATGCTCAAAATCAAAGTTTTTAGAGAGCTCTGATGAACAAGAAAAATTATCCCTAAGTCTATATATAGATATATCACACCTGAATGAAACTGGGTGGTTTATGTCACAAAAGTGATATTTTAAAGACCTTTTTTAAATTTTTTATTGATAAATAAAGGTAGACTCTACATGTAGCTCATCCTCTGGTGTGGTAATGAGGGTAAATTTGTTTTTAAAAGTGTAGGGAAATGCTACTTTTACATGCTGAAAATGCAAAGAGTCCCTATACCGTTGGAGCGGACCGGACACCCGCTCGGCGCCCTCGGAACTTTGATACTGATTTTTTATTGTCAAAGGTTGGCAGGTATGACCTAAGCTTACTAACATCTGTAGGTGCTGGTGCCTCTAGAATAGCTTGGACATGACTATCATCAGGTGCTAGACCCTTACCAGAGATGCCAACCGTTACGGATTCGCCGTATTTGTTCAGATTTTATTCCTCCAATTACGGTGTTACGGCAACAATAAAAAGGTTACGGAAAAAACAACTACAATACATGTGTATTGTGTATTGGTGCTGTGCATGTGTATATATGCGTGTATTGTGTATTGTGCATGTATTTGCGTGTATTGTGTATACATGTATCGTGCATAGCGCATGCAGCGTGTGTGTGGCCAACGGTAAACCAACGGGAGTTTCTCTACTATAATTTATAAACGCGCGCACTGCCTACTACGTTCATTGAGTTATGCTTTTATCAAGGCTTTCTGATTAGAATTATCGATATCCTGGCCAATCAATGCGAGCGACAAGTTCCGAACGCACGCACATAGACAAGCACAAATTAGCGGCACGAATCGCGGTATAATAGCGACTGGTAAATACGACTGTAAAGATGATGACGTCATCCAAGATGGCAACTTACGATGACCAACGAAGGAATCGAGGATGACTAAGTTTTGATCATCATTTGAAAGGAATTAGCGGTAACTGCGGTCTAAGGTACGATGTTTCTGAATTTTATATATTTTCTCGTAAGTTTGGATGTAATTATTTTTTCATAATGTGACATTTGATGTACCAAAAACGATCCAAAAATCGGGTTTCCGCCGAATGTTAGATCTAACGTTACTGCTGCATGCTGATACGGAACTCGGGGAGCTCCGGCCCGAAAAGCGGTCCGGAGCTCCTTGGGTTACGTACATATCAGCTAGCCCAGAGCTCCCTGGGTTAGCTGATACGTTGTCTTAATGTACGGGCCAACAACTCTTCAGTCTATGTATTGGTGAGTGGAGCCAACGCGGTTCAGCTGAACAACCAAAATACAGAGACTGAAGCTTTTGGTCTAGCGTTCTATGAGAAACACACAACTAACTACCGTCAGTTTTTCAAACCTAATTGACTTCAAAGTCATCGATCACAACAAGGTAAGAAGCCACTTGGTCCTCCCCCCCCCCTCCCCTAAATTTGAGGTGGGGGCAGACCCCCCCCCCCCCCCCACCCTCCTAATTTTTTTTTTTTTTTTTTTTTTTTTTTTTTGCTTGTCCAATTTTTTACCTGTGACATGTGTCCATCCCAAAATTAAAGGTGGACCCCCCTAAATGTTTTTTTCTTGGACACTGTCCCGGCCCGCGATGAGTTTCAGTATTTTTGGAGGACACCTAGTGGCATCCCTGTATAAACGATGCTACTTCGCGGGTTGTTCCCGAGAAACTCCCATTTGTTCCTGACAAATATGGTAAATATTCCTGACAACCATCCCTTTAGGTTGGCATCTCTGCCTTACTACTCACACAATGCTCTAAGTAACTGAGTTCTGACAAGTAAAACTGACATTTACTAGGGTTCAAACGCACTCCTGCGTCTTGCAACTTCTTCAGTACATTGTTCAAATGTTTGTCATGTTCTGATCTGTCCTTACCATACACGATGATGTCATCTAGGTAGCATTGAACTCCTGGTAGTCCTGCGAGGATGCTACTCATGAGCTTCTGAAATTTGGATGGCGCTGATGCTAATCCGAAACAAACTCTCTTGAAGCGATATAATTCATCGTGTGTGATGAACGCTGTAAGATCGCGACTTTCCTCATCCAATGCGAGTTGATGATACGCTGACGCTAGATCCATCTTGGAAAACACTGTGGATCCTTCCAGCTCAGAAAATAGCTCACCGATATCAGGTAACGGATAACTATCAACGAGGGAAAAAAAAATTTTTTTTTTACAGGAGCCATTTTTCTCACTGGTCACAAATTTATGGGAGCCATTTTTCAATTTCCAAGAGCCATTTTTAATTTGCTAGAGCCATTTTTTAAATAAAAAAGGAAACATGTCATTTGTAATTATCATTTTCGACATGTAAAATTTGAAGTATTGTTCGTTGTATTTTAATGTGCCATCCGTACTATTTCTTTATTTCTTTTACCAACAAAAGTAATGATTGCAATAATGCCATTTGATTTAAAATTCTCTACTATTTTTTTATTAATAAAAGTAGGCCCTAATGAATTATTTACTTAGATATATACATGTATATTGCCATTTGTCTTTATTCAGTGCTATTGTAGAAAAATCTGATTATCAAATTTTTAATGTGGCTGTGTGAGTGATCCGGAAAATTTGAAAGAAGAGATAAAGAGAGGTTACTATACAACTGTAAAATAATACATGAAAGGCTGGTATTCAATATGTTTTGTACAGTATCCGATAGAATAGAGTACACTTCTCGTGGATTTTGATTAGTAAATAAGCATAATTTGGTGTGCAGTTTCCTTAGGAACAAATGCTTAATGCTCATAATAAATGAGGAACGTGGTATGCCTCATAGCTGAATGCTTTTTCACGTGACTAGAGCCTGAAATGAACTGATCACCAAAGCTCACAACTACCCCTTTCCGATGGGGACCGGAGAGAGCAGCATACGCACGACAGGCCTGGCAGCAGACTGAAAGCTTCAGTCTCTGTATTTTGGTTGTTCCGCTGAACTGCGTTGGCTCACTCACCAATACATAGACTGAAGACCTTGGAGGCCCGTACGTAGACGACGTATTAGCAGTAACGTTAGATCGTTTTTTTGTACCTATAATGTCACATTATGAAAAAGAAATTACATCCATATTTACGAGAAAATGTATAAAATTCAGAAGTATCGTACCTTAGACCGCAGTTACCGCTAATTCCTTTCAAATGATATCGAAACATCGTCATCTTCGATCCTTTCGTTGGTCAACGTAAGTTGCCATCGTGGATGATGTCATCATCCTTACAGACGTATTTACCAGTCGCTATATATCGCGATTTGTGCCGCTGCTTTGCGCTTGTAATCTACGTGCGTGCGTTCGGAACTTGTCGCTTGCATTGATTCGCCAGGATATCGAAAATTCTAATCGGAAAGCCTTGATAAAAAGCACACCTCATTGAACGTAGAGGGCAGCAACACACGGCTGCCATTTTTTCATCTACCGTACTAGTGCGCTCACTGTGCTGAGCTTTGTGAATGTGAATGGTACATTACGTGCACGTTATAACCCACGCACGAAGGGAAGACAGCAAACGTATGGCCGAGCTAGTTACTGTACACAAGATCACGGGAGCGATTTTTTTTTCCCGATCGCTCTCTCTATTGGGTTTGCAAGTGCGATTTCAAAGCTTACAAGAGCGAAATCGCTCAGCGCTCCCGTGTATTTTTTTCCTGCTATCAACAATGGCTTTATTTACTTCACGTAAATCAACACAAAGCCTGATGCTTCTCGACTTTTTCGCGGCAATTACAATGGGAGAGATCCATTCACTTGAATCTATTTTCTCTATCACGCCTTCCTTGTCCAACCGCTTCAATTCTTGTGAAATTTGATCCTTCACAGATAAAGGTAACCTGCGTAACCTTTGTTGAACGGGCGGATGATTAGCTTTGACTGTGACGCGATGTTTGAAGTTGTGTGCACATCCAAGACCTGGTGCAAATAAAGTAGGAAATCCATGTGGAATGTCGCTTGATGTAGATGATGTCGACTCTGGCATTGGTGTAGGAGAATCACTTCTGACCGTCTCGACGCAGAGCTTGCTACCTTCAATCTTAAGCTTTAACTCGTCGAAGATGTCCAAGCCAAGTAATGCTGAACCTCTGTGTACGATGAAAATCTTGGCGCTCATTGACTTAGCTCCAACCTTCACCTGTGTCTCAAAGATTCCAACTACTGGAATGTTTCCTTCAGAGTAATCTAAAATGCTGACGTTTGCTGGCTTGAGAGCATTTACTAGAAAGTGTTTCTTGTAGATGCTGAGCGGAATTATTGACACACTAGAGCCTGTATCAATAGTCATGTGAACCTTGGCTTTCCCTACTGAAATCAAGAACTTTCTGAAGATTCAAGTCCGATTCTAACAGTAGCCTCTCACGAATACGAGGATTGTGACAGCCTTCTACCACCTGGTCTCGCAACATCTCGTCCTTCAAGTTTGCAAAAGCACAATGTTTTACAAGTTCTTGAAAGGCTGCTACATACTGAGAAACTGTCTCGTCTGGCCTCTGTTTACGTCGTCTGAATCTATATCTCTCAGCGACTACGTTGACTCGCGGAACAAAGTACGCTTCTATGGCGGCCAATGCCTCCTGGTATACATTGGTAGCTGCTTGAGCCCCATGAGCTGGGCGTGGCTCTGATGGTGAGGAAATGTCCAGTGAGTAAAAGATTCGCTGTCCTTCAGCTCCCAGACAGTGTAACAGAAGCGCTTTCTTCCTATCTGGCAGAAACTCGCTGCCTCCTGAGGCTAGGAGATAATTCTCGAATTGCTGGAACCATAAATTCCATGGAGTCGTCGGTTTTCCAGGATTTTGCAGAAAAAATGAAGGTGGAGGTATTGACGTCATTTTAATGAGTAAAATCAGGAACAATATCAGAAACTATAGAGTCATTTGAAATTAATGAAAAGACATCCTCGTCGCCAGAATTGATGTTGTATCGGGGGTTCTTGAACTAATATATATGTACAGTAACTGAAAGTAAAGGCAGAGAAACTAAATAGGTCCAGTTGCAGAGAAGTTTAATGGCAGACTCCCAGAATAGCTGGATATCAAATCAAGCAGGCACAGCCTAGGATTGGAATCTCTAACATTCAGAATTGATCATGCTAGGCATGTGCACAAACACAATAGAGGTGGGAAGAATGTATTACAGAAAGGTAGCTACTGAATTACCATTAATGGTTGGCATGCAATGTCTGAATACAACACGCTGCAGCGAGACCTACACACCCGGATGGATTTCCCTAGGAAATTCATAGTTGGTTAAAATCGGTATTAGGGGTGAATTTTATTTATCTATGATTAACCTTCATGCACTTAATGAGTATAAAGAGATAAAAATTATTTCACTACAAATGGTAAAAATGAGACGTTTCTTACCAGACCGATCTCGTGTAGATCCCTCGATCCGTTTGTCAACAAAGCAAATACAATAGACCTGACATTTGAACCGCTTCGTTAAGACGTGATTATAAATAATTACTATAATACTACTAATTATTTATAATCACATATTAAATTTTAAAACGAAGCGGTTCAAGGGTCAGGTCTATCGTCCAATTTCATTGCTGTCGACCTTTTCCAAGATTCTAGAAAAATTAATGTACAATCGATTATTTACTTTCCTCAGTAAACATTCAATTATTTATTCTGAGCAATTTGGATTTCGAAAATGTTATTCTACAGAGTCAGCTTTACTTTTTGCTTCTGAACTTCTGTATTAATTTTACGAAAAGAAAGAGATAGCTTTGGGGGTCTACGTAGACCTTAGCAAAGCATTCGATTGTCTGGATCACCAAATCTTATTACAAAAACTAAATTTTTATGGAATCAGAGGTATTCCCTTGGAATGGTTTAAAAGTTATTTATAAAAAAGAATGCAATTTGTAACATATAATGAAACTGATTCTGAACTGCTTTTTATACGACAAGGTGTGCCTCAAGGTAGTATCCTGGGCCTGTTATTATTTTTGTTGTTTATAAATGACATTATTGAATCTTCAAAGAAATTACATTATATATCATATGCTGATGACACGAACATGTTCTATTCAGGTAAAAATTTGAAAGACTTGATTTCTGAAGCAAATTATGTTGAACTGCAGAAGGTTGCTAATTGGTTTTCTGCAAATAAATTGAAAATTAATGAAACAAAAACCAAATATATGATTTTTAATTTTGGCAGAACAAATGATACTGTTATTGAAAATATAACTTTGAAATTGGACGGTGAATGTATCGACCAAGTGCAATTTGCTAATTTTTTAGGTATAACTATTGATAACAATCTTTCATGGGAAAAACATATTGAAATAATTTCCAAGAAGATTGGATGTAATGTTGGCGTTATGTGTAAACTAAGAAGTTTTTTACCATCTTCTGCCATGCTTTCTTTATATTATACACTTGTATATCCGTACTTAATGTATTGTAATCTTGTATGGGCAAGAACATTTGATAAATTTTTAAAACCCCTTTTCATACTTCAAAAACGGGCTGTTCGTTTATGCTGCAACGCCACCTTCAGGGCACACACATCTCCATTGTTTAAATCTTTGAAATCTTGCCACTTATTGATATATTCAAATTATGCTGAATGATTCTGATTATTTCTTTAATGTTAGTTAATTCTTAAGTTTTCGTATGATTTTATTGTTATATTTCTATCGTTATTTATTTTATATATATTTTTTGTATCTAATGTAATTGTATTCTCATTGTATTTCATTATTTTGTATACAAAATGCCGAGGGTTGCTTGTTTACAAGTTTTTAACTTTTTTAGCAATCCTGGTATTTTATGTACTACGTTGTTTATATATATATTATTGTAACTTGATTTTATCTTATACCAAATTAATGTTAATTTGAATCTGAAATCTGAATCTGAATCATGGAGTCAAGCCTGCATGGAGTCCTCAAGGCTAACCGCTACCCTACCTATTCGGATAGGATAGGTGGATGGATCGGAGGGTAGCGGTAGTGAATTAGCCTATACTATACGAACCCTCGCCTTAGGTAGGTGTCAAATTGCTCTCCCACTCAGGTCATACCAATGATAGGCTAATGACAGTATAGATATTAATAGAAAAGTTAGTGGCATTATCGTGAAATTGGGAACCAGTGCAGTTCCTAAATATTATAACAGGACACTTTTTCATGACAAGACATGACCCACCTACCTTTTCAAGTTTGCTCACTGCTTCACCGCAGCTGGCGCGCTGATTCTAAATAAATCTAATCCTTCAAAGAGCTTAGATCAGAAATATTGATTTTGTCGCTGATTTGGACAAGGAATCATTAGTATTTATTTGTTTTTAATCCATGGAATTGCACCCTCTTTTGTTCTTGATTTGTTTTGTATAATAATAATAATACGTTCCATTTGTATAGTGCAGCTACTATAATTGCATGTACCATAATGCACTTGATATTTGGTATCATATTATATTATTTAGTGTTTTTATACGCCCATCCTAGATGGGACGTATTATGGTATCACGCTCGTTGTCCGTCCGTTAACTTTTCCTTATAGATGCGATAACTTCAGTTTCACTTAATAACCTAGGCTCATATAATTTGGTTTGTATGATCTACAGACCGTCCCCCGTCACGGGGGGGGGGGGGGGGGGGGGGGGGGGAGAAAACTTATCTCTTTACGACCGACCGTCCATACATCCCCCGGTGTCCGGGAGATTGGCACCGGGGGATGAGTGGGCTAGGTCATCGGCATGGTTACGTAAGGCGCGCCCGAACATGATAACGCTGGAAATGCAATTACTTGCAGCTAGCTGCGCCGAGCACTAGCACAGTACTGAGCGGAAGCAGTTCTCTTGACACCACATTTCACGCATGCGCACTTATGATTAAAACAGGTGCGCGATCTCGGATTACGAGCCAGGGTCGCTATTCCTTCGAAAAACCCGGGGGATGGAGACGGGGGACAATCCTCCAGACTGTTCAGACTGTCGATTTTCCGGGGGAAAACAACAGGGGGACTAGCATGGATCCCAGGAAGCCTATTGATTTTGAGGTCAAAGGTCAAGGTCACAGCGACATATTTTTATCTTACCCTTCTACAATCCTTGTAAATGCGATAACTTCTGTTTAACTTATCCCTAGGCTCATATAATTTGGTGTGTATGATACTTACATGGATCCCAGGAAGCCTATTGATTTTGAGGTCAAAAGGTCAAAGATCAATATCACCGTGACATGGTTTCATCTTACCCTTCTGAAGTCCTTGTTAATGCGATAACTTTAGTTGAACTTAACCTAGGCTCATATAATTTGGTGTGTATGATACTAGCATAGATCCAGGAAGCCTATTGATTTTGAGGTCAGAAGGTCAAAGGTGAAGTCGCCACCTTCCATTTTTCTTGCTTGACCATTACAGGCAGGCGTATTATGTGCTCGCCCTAGCGACAGTCTTGTTTGTTTTTGTTTTTGATGATGATGATGCACAGCATTTGTATAGCGCCATATATCTGTCAAAGACATTCAAAGGCGCATTGGAGGAGCAGCCAATCTGGGTCGCCTACAAGGGCGTGCACATAGAACTGTGACCCGCAGGTCTCTCCTCCCGATAACTGGTTGGGGGAATGCAGGTGGACCACTACACCGGGGTTTCCCCCTACTCTTATTCGTATAGTGCAGTGGGTTCTTAACGTGCAAAGGTGGTGATTCTCCTCTACATGGGGACTCCATTTAACGTCCTATCCGAGGGACGGAGTGTTTTTACTGTAACATAGCCTGCATCTATGAAACGGGAGAGACGTTTACACACAACGCACTGGCTTCAGCCACCCGCCCTGGGTGGACTCGAACCCACAATCTTTGGTTCAACGGGCAGACGCTTTACCGACTGAGCCAACTTCGCTCTCTGTTTTTGCATTTGAAACAATTGGCAAGTGAGAAATAATTCCAAGAAACAATTAAATTTTCAATTTTGAGAACTGAAGAGAAAATTAATACACATTGTATCTAAAATGTCAATATTGTTTTCACAAAAGGGGTGAATGTGTGGGGGTGTGAAAGGCAAGAGCCGGGGTGTTCACACATGTTATTACCAAATGGGCATTTAGGCCAAGGGGGCATTGGACCAAATGGGTATTAGATCAAATGCCAGATCAAGTGGGCATTGGACCAAGTTGGTGTTGGACCAAATTGGACCAAATGACATTAGAACAAATGGTCATTGGAAGAAGTGGCTTTTGGCCCCAACTGGCTATTGGATGAAATGGCAATTGAACACAATTTTTTTTAACGAAGTGGCATTTAGATGAAGTAGCTTTTAGACTATAAAAGTGGCTTTTAGACGAAGTGACTCCTCGACACCGTTCTCATTATATTTTCTAAAATTAGTTTACTGGATATTAGTTCAGGAAACCAAAACTTGGAAAAATCGCTTAGCTAGCGTTCCCATTTGATCACCCGAAAGTGGATTTCAAAACCACTTCACATAAAGCAGTCTTGTTGCTATGGGAACACTCTCAGTGGTGTGACATGTTTTGCGCGAAATTTGAAACCGCATCCACATCAATGTGTGGAGTAGCACGTTCGAACGGCTGTGTTCTCACGCTAAAACCAGTTTAACGAGGCAAAGCGATCTTCAAAACTGGGCAATTCCATAAAATATTCAACCATTTTGTACATCCGACCCCCATTTTTGTCTCACCTGCATAGCAGAGTGAGACTATAGGCGCCGCTTTTCCGACGGCGGCGGCGGTGGAAGATTGCTTCCAAGACTGCTTCGACTGTTCTCATTACATATTAAACTATTTTCCACTAAAATAGTTTTAGGAAGGTAGTGAGAATGGTATTTTAGACTAACTGGAAATTGAAAAATGTTTATTAAATGAAGTGGCATGGCTATTGGACAAAATTGCTCTTTGATAAAGTGGCTTTTGGACGAAGTGGCTCTTAGGCTAACTAGCTATTAGACGAAATCTCTATGGAACGAAATGATATTGGACCAAGCAGCATTTAACGACATGGTCATAGAGGAAATGGCACTAGACGTACTGGGGATTAGACCATGTAGACCAACTCGAGACTGCATTTGCAACATTTTTTTTTTTTTTTAATGCAATGAATGAGTACAGAGAGTGAATAATCCCAGAAGTTACCAAAATGTGCCATCAATGTCCTGCACATTTTTGCAAATTTACCAAAATGTGCCGTGACATACATGTAGTTACCGCACATTTTGGTAATTTACCAAAAATGTGCCGTAACATGCCTAACTCGGCCCGAGGTCCAAGTTGTCTCTGATTCACTGCAGTACAGTGGTGCGCTGCTCATAGCTAGAGCAGGGAGTTGTTAATTATGATTGCATTGGTACTTCATATAAATGTATGATACTTATGTGTGGCGGTTGAGACCCCCATTATCAGCTTAAATTTCTGTTCCAGTGCATCACCAATTTAGAAAGCTATAGATCTAGTCTATAGAAATTCCTATTTTTCCCCTTTCCCGATACGTGATTTCTTGTTCCAGTGCCCGCTCAGACTCAGTGCAGCATGATGGCAAATTGCCAGTGGCTGCGTGAATTCTACGGACAGTTTTGCACCGCAATTCAGAGACCACGCAGAAACGTCATGACTAATTTCATGCATATTCATGCAACACTCAGAAACATGGTTGATTTGTGTCGTTCCAGAGCATTGCATTTTTAGCAATCATTGATCTTGGAGCAGTTCCGGAGACCCCCATTTTAAGACAAAAGTTTAGTTCCAGAGCCCCTATTTGTGTTTTTGGTGTGGCACAGAGATACATGTAACATTTTATAATTCAATTACCCCCCCCCTCCGGGGGGGGGGGGGGGGAGGGTAAGCGCATCAAGTTTTGAACTGTGCTGAAGATAGTGGTTTTGGTTTGGTTGGGGTTTTTAAGGCCAATTTCTTAGAAGACAGCATGATTGTCAAACTTACATCACATTGAAAAATTAATCTTTTTCTTTGAAAAGCTTTAGGGCGATTCCATACGTGTCGTACGGGACATTTTGACAACAATTTCTAGTTTCCTAGCCGAATGCTTGAGCAATAAAATATTCTTTTTTGTCAATGATAAAGCTTTCATCATCATCATCCGTTAAAGTACAGTCCACCAGGTTGGTGTATCATCGTACTTGTAGAATTGTGCAGGAGTATGTACAGTGCTGTGGAAGATCTATTCTATGTGCGGTTAAAAAGAATCAGCGCAGTCTTAGCGCAATTGGATTTTCTGCACCTCAGCCTTGAAGCTGGCTACTGAAGTGCAGTTAACTGTAATGGCAGGGAGAATATTCCACAGTCTAATGGCATCAGGAATAAAAGTTTTCTGATAAGTAACAGTGCAAGCATGTGGGACATGTAACCTCATCTGATGACCACAATGCGAGGTGGAAGTAGCAGCCTGGTTGAAGTACTGTACCGTTGGTACATCAACAATTGTGTTTACCAAGCAATAAACCATCACCACCTTGAACTGGGCTCTTCAAGGGTGGGCCACTGTAGCTGTCGTAGCATATTGGTGTCACTACTAGTGCGATGATGGTCTCCCATGGTGAATCTAGCATATTGTCGCTGCACCATCTCCAGCTTCCGGGTGTTGTCCGGAAGCTGGAGATGGTGCAGCGACGATATGCTTTAGTGGGTAGTCATGTGAAAAACTAATAACCAACACACAAAAATTGATTATTGGTAAATTATAGGTGAAAATGTTGTGTGTCGTATGGGACGCAGAAATGTCCCGTATGACACGCAACATTTAAAGCTCTAATTCACCTATGGACAACATATTGTTTTTGGTTGTCAGTTTTTTATATGTCTACCAAGTAGTATTTAATATTACCACAGAGCAAATTAAAGTTCTTTGTTCGTTTGGACAGCATGTTGAAAAATGTTGTGAAAATGGTGCCGGGTAAAAATGGCAGAGGTAATAATGGCAGAGGTAAAAATGGCAGAGTTAAAAATGGCAGAGGTAAAAATGGCAGAGGTAATAATGGCAGAGGTAAAAATGGCAGAGTTAAAAATGGCAGAGGTAAAAATGGCAGAGGTAATAATGGCAGAGGTAAAAATGGCAGAGTTAAAAATGGCAGAGGTAAAAATGGCAGAGGTAATAATGGCAGAGGTAAAAATGGCAGAGGTAAAAATGGCAGAGGTAAAAATGGCAGAGGTAATAATGGCAGTGGTAAATATGGCAGAGGTAAAAATGGCAGAGGTAATAATAGCAGAGGTAAAAATGGCAGAGGCATAAATGACAGAGGTAAAGATCATGACATGCTACATCAACAAGGAAGACAGAGCCTTTTCGATTAATATCAGTCATAATTATTGAACTTGAATGGACTCCTCTCGACGAAATGAGTATTATGAACTGATTAGATATTATATGGATTTCTTGTCATCATTTTAGGTCTATACTTTACCGTTGATATGAGTAAACTCAAAGATTTTCATGCCAAAATGATTTTAATTAGTGATTGATGAAAGGATTTATCTTGGCCAGTTCGTATAGTAGAACAGCACTTCATCCCATACATATACCCAACAACACCAATGTGCGCTACCATTAACACACTGAAATAGACAAGTTCGGGATTTCTTTGAACCACTTGCATAACTTGGATAACAGAAAAATAACAAAACCCTCTGTAATAAAAGAATTTTTATATTTCAACATCATAATGGATCCGAATAGATATTGATATGATACTCATGTAGTTTAATGTAAATGATATAATAATAGCAACTAGTGTTCAGTTTTTCAGAGCATTACCTCATTGCACCTAGTCCAAGTGGATGTCAGGTTCCTAAACTAGTTCCTATGGTAACGGTTACCGCATGAATTTTGAAATGTGTAGCGAATCGGGGATTTAAAGGGATGGTCCGGGCTGAAAATATTCATATCTTAATACATAGAGTAGAATTCACTGAACAAAATGCCTAAAATTTCATGAAAATCGGATAACAAATAATAAAGTTATTGAAGATTAAAGTTTAGCAATATTTTCTGAAAACAGTCGTCATGAATATTCATTAGGTGGACTGATGATGTCACATCTCCACTTTCCATTTTCTTATGTTATTACATAAAATCATATTTTTTTCAACATTTTATACTTGTGTGAATAATATGTCTCCCTTATAATGAAATAAGTTGCAGCAATAAATATCTAATGCTCTAAATCAGTTGTCAATCCAATTTTTCTAGTTCTTGGAGGAAAAAATGTGAATAAACCTAATTTCATATAATGAAATATAAAAGAACAAGTGGGGATGTGACATCAGCCCACCTAATTAATATTCATGACAACTGTTTTCACAAAATATTGCTTAATTTTAAAATTCAATAACGTTGTTATTTGTTATCCGATTTTGATGAAATTTTTGTTATTTTGCTCAGTGAATTCTACTCTATTTATTAAACTATAAATACTTTCAGCCCGGACCATCCCTTTAAAGTTATAGGTGTTTCTTAGGTACCATTCTATCGACCTATTATTAAGTGGAAATTCACCCTTACAAATTGTTTACTGTAAAATTAGCAGAAAAATATATTGGTGGTTTGCGGAAAGTCCATCAAAGATTAAGAGAGTTATTAGAAGTTTGAGTTTTTGATCTGTGACGTCATATACCAGCAGCTGCCCCGTATTTTATGCACCAAAATGTATACTTTTCAATTTTTTAATCAGTTGTTCATGAATGCCAAAAAAAATCTTTCAGGAGCGGATGTGAAATGATTTGTATGTTGATATACTTAAGGTACAATAAAAACCATTTCCTTTTTTTTTTTTAAATGACATTTCATTTATATTTTTTATTACACCATATGTGGGAAAAACTGCTCGGAAATGACGTCACAGTTAAAATGTAAAATTCTAATAGCTTTTTAAATCTTTGATGGATTCCCTAAAACCCCCACCAATATCATTTTAATTATTTTCTGCTATTTCTACTATAAACTTTATGTCAGTGTGAATTTCCCCTGTAATGAATAAAGTATAATAGGCCTACTTGGGATCCAAAGTGTGCTTCAAATTTGAATATTAGAAGAGCGATTTGACATGAGAAGGTCGTGCATGTAAGTCCAAGAAAAAACAAGAAATTCCAGCTCAAGTGTTATAAATTTGGTTCAGAAGATCTACAATATCATTTAAAAATGTTACCCTTTCCATTAGTCAAACATTATATTCCAATTTTCTTCTCAGAACCTTTCTTATTTAATCTACTGTATGCATGGAGGGGATTTTGGATTTTTGGCATGGGGGTTTACCACTGTTATTTTTACCTCTGCCATTATTACCTCTGCCATTATTACCGCCGTCATTTATACCTCTGCCATTTTTACCTTTGCCATTTTTACCTCTGCCATTTTTACCTTTGCCATTTTTACCTCTGCCATTTTTACCTTTGCCATTTTTACCTCTGCCATTTTTACCTTTGCCATTTTTACCTCTGCCATGTTTACCTCTGCCATTTTTACCTTTGCCATTTTTACCTTTGCCATTTTTACCTCTGCCATTTTTACACCGAGCCGTGAAAATTGCTGATTTTTCTAGCATGGAATCCATACGGGAGCCATAAAGCTGAGCCTACCTGTAGACTTGGAAACAGGCGAGTTCCAGGGATTTCCCAGCCAAGCTGGTATAGATTGGAGACACCTCATCCCTATCTAACTCATTGTACAATTTTCCAGCCTCGTGTAACTGGACTGAAATCGTTCTCTTGCCATGGAAGATAAAGATTAATATTTCACAATGTTATGGTATTGATATTATTTTGGAGTAAAAGATTTAAGCATTCGATGTTGGCGTTTTATTGAATCAATGAAAGTAATGCCAAACTTAAATTGTATTGTAATGGCATTTCATCAGTCAAATGTCAGATCTGTAGTGACAATTTCTGAGTTTATTTTTAGGATATCAAAGAAGCCTGAAATACTTTTATGTGATACTGTGTAAAAAAAAAAAAGAATCAAATGCAATTTGGATATTTTTAGTTGGACGCAAAGAAATTTCCACCTGTTATTATTAAAGACAGTATTTCCGGAACAGCAGGTGAATTTCAAAAGAAAGCATTCCCAATACGTGTTGAACCCTAAGAGACACGGACTTAGTAATAATATGTAAATAATGTTTTTCTTGGTTACGAAAAATGACCAATTAGATCTCGCCCTGTAAGGGCGGTTTCGTGCGTTCTTAATTAACGATACGGGGACTCTTACAAAAAACCCGGTTGCTGATACTTCAGCAGAGTCGTCGGTGTTTAATTTTGGTTACATCTTTTTCTATGGGGATTTGAACCAATATCTCCCCGAGATCGTCGGCTTAGCTTCCCAACAGCGTATACCTCACTGATGCTGTCTGGGCTCTTCATTTTGTAAAGGAGAAATGGACTCCTGTTTTAGCTGACCTTTTACTTCTTTTTCCTGATATTTATCGGGTATGTACTTTTAATATTTATAACAACATTTATAGTAAAAATAGAAAAGAAATATTTGATATAACTAATTTCTTGACAAAGTATTTGTACTGAAGAAATTATGCTGAGTACGTTTGTAGACAACTTTATTTTTGTATAAAGTGTCATCCACATGAAATGTCGAATATTATAAGCAAAAAAATAGATCTTTGAAATTATTTACCTTGATTTATATGTCATTGCAGACAGCTTAGTATTTAAGCGATCTTCAGTTGTCGGTATTATGGAGGGTTTTCCGATGTATGCTATACTTGATAGTGAACATTGTTATTTGACCTTGACATTATGAAAGTCATTCTCGTCGAATTAAAGGCATATAGCCTGGTTTTACATGATGTACTTGTATTTTTTGTTTTAAAATGCTGCTAAATAGACAATTCTCATTGTCATTATTATGAGATGATAAATTATATCTTTACACGTTTTGAGGTCGTTTATCTGTGTTTGACGACGATAAGTGTATTAGGACACTGTTTGTTTTATTTTGATAATTGTCAGGTTCCACTGAGACCCTCACCATAGACGAGTTTTTGTCCTGCATGATATCGATGATTCATCTAGACCGGTTTTCCACTCTCCGTTGTATACGGCAAGCCTAGCTACGTATTTCATCGTTCCAAGTTCAGGTCGAACAACTCAATTCGCAAAGTAGATCGAACTGTCAACTTTTCAACGCTTTGGCCTATTTTGGAGTTTATATCCTATTTTATTACATAATCAATTGCTCTGTTATAATTCCTTTGAATATTCGACATAACTTTATTTACTGTTTCAAATTATTGGATATATCATACAGGCATTTCTTTGAGTTGTAAACACTTTGTAAATTTGTCAAAGAAAGCATTCGAATTATTTTAATTATAAATCGAAGTCATCGAACTGTAATTATTTTGTCAAGTGCTTATTTTTCTTGAATGATCACGTTTAGCTAAAAAGTTGGGGTGTTTGAGTCGCCGTGCTTGTTGTTGCTTGTTTAGTTTTTTTCCCCTATTTTTTCCTAGTCTGATTGATTGGTGTGTTTGATTTATCTTTGTTTTTAAAGAGAAACATAACATTTTCTCCACCAAATTCATAAATACTCAGATCCGTCCCAACAGATCCATTGGCAGAGAGGATTTATGGATAATGTCAATGTTTTTTGTGATAAGTAGACAATGACAATGTCTGATAATGGATACTTCCATGGTCTGATAAAATTGTCAATAAGCACTCTGTGTGACAGTTGAGATGATGAAAACTGGTTTATCATACTGATTTTGGCAAATTGATAATGACTTGGATGACTCATATTGCATGCATGGAAGAAGATTAGGTGCTCTCTGTATTTTTAGGAGGCATTTTGCTTTTTCATTAAATGCACAATGCTTAGCATTCCATCAGTCAAATGTCAGAACCATTGGCAGAGAGGGCCTGATATGATTGTTTCCACTTCACTTTGCACCTGAAACTGAAAGGCTTCAGGCTCTGTTCGTCGGAGTTCCTCTGGACTATGTCTTGTTCCGCTGACTGAAGATTTATTTGTCACTCTGTACAGGGAGCCTCTGCCCCCACATTATTAATTAGTAATTTCTTATTAAGATCTAATATTACGAAGATATATTTATGAGAATTTTATCAATATCTTACCCTGAATTCTCTACTTTGGTATTCCAATGCTTCAGAGATGAGAATAATTCCTGTAATATCATGTACTCATTGCATAGTTTTTATCCATATTAATAAGACAATATAGAGGGTTTTTTTTAAACCTCTGAGGCTCTTTACATTACTTAAATAAAACACGAACATTTATAATGATTTTAAGTTTGGCTGCAAATTCAATATTATTTTATATGAAAAATTATGTGATTTTTTAGAGGGATTACTATTCCATTTTTAATGACTTTTTTGTACCATCAAAGTTTATAATTGGATAATAATAATAAACAGTTCTTGTATAGCGCATATCACGATTATGAATAATGTCTCTATGCGCTTCCAAAGGACTTGGATAATCAAACTGGGAAACTTTCTAGAATCTATTAAACCTTTTTAATAACATTTGATTACATATATCATTCATATTGAAAAAAATTCCAAAGAAAATTAGAGAATTGTACTTTTTTGATAAATATTAATTAATTTTTTTTGGGGGGGTGTAGTCTTTACTTTGGAAAATATTTTGCATATATTATAATTGAACTTTTCCTATTTTTTCCCCCTTTTTTTAAAGGTTTTGTATTCAGATGCAATCATGTGAAGCATGCTACAGTGCTGTTTTGGGGTCTAACTTCAACAGGTTCATGATACAAACCAATATTACAAGAAAGAATACAGGATGGGTAAATCTCGGCCTAAACTCCAACGTAGTTTCAGTACCATCAAGCGTCAGTTCACCTTTAGGAAGTCTATCAGGCCTTTTATCAGTTCTACCTTCTTAGACTTCCAAGATGAGCGTGGCCACCTTCAGCGTTATGTCTTTCCTCAGCTCAACTCTGTCTGCCATTCCAGAGGTACTTTCTTTGCTCCTGCAGATCTTCGTTGGGGCATCAATAACGAACAGTCAAGCTCAGGAAATGTCATCTCTCTGTGCCTCGAGTACATCAATCGCTGCAGTCCTTTCTTCATCTGTCTCCTTGGTGAGCGTTATGGAACCCATCGGCCAAATGATGCACCTCTGCTTCCATCATCACTGGAGAAACTACCTCGGAACATGTCATGGTTGGATAGGAATTATTTGATAGCTGCCAGCAAGGGACATGAATGGATCATGCAGGAGGCATATCAATATTGCAGTGTAACGGAGCTAGAGATCATCCAAGCAGCCATTTTGAATGACAGTAAATACTGCAGGTTCTATGTTAGAGATGTCAGACATGTAGAGGACAAGTTTCTAGAGTTACCAGAAAAGGAAAGGGAGGAAAAATTGAAGGTTAGTATACCAGCATGTCTTCAAGCCAACTTCCATAAAACATGAATTAACAAAACAATACATATTGATAAATAGTTATCCAGTCAAATATTTGTTTTGCTCATTATGCCCTCTTGTACCACCCACCTAGATCCCAAGTTTCAATTTATCATTAGAGAGAATGTATTTTTTAATAATTTTCACATTGTTTGATTACAAAGTGCTTCTTGTGTTTAAAATGCATAATGTTCAATCAGCAGATTTTGTAATATATCAGGTACTGTAAAGTTTGTGCAACTTACATGCAGAATAAATGTGAAAGAAGAAAGTTAGGCCATTTAGATTTTGCTTCTGTTCATTCAGTGATATTGCACATCGTACTTTTTACAGGGGCAGAAAAATGAGTTTATACAAGCTTTCTTCGGCAAAAATAAAGCTGTTCATTGTTCCAAGGAATCTAGAAAGACTTTGAATATACCTGATAGTAGACTTTAAACCTGGATGTTTAATCTTTTGAAAATTTGTTTGAGGTACATGTATAGACACTTTTTGGCTTGTGCATGAGTGGTTAAAAGTTTACTGATTTTACTTGATGCTCTAGAGATTATTGTACTGTTTGCTATTTCATCTGGAACACGGCCAATGATTAAAAAAACCCAGAAAAATATGAAATGGATTTTGAAATTTGATATGTAATCACAATTACAAATTCAGAGCATTATGCTAGATAGATTTATAGGCTAAATGTAGCTTTTTGTGACATTCAAAATCGGGGGGGGGGGGGGTGTAGAAGGTGAAGATCATGTGATTCACTTCCTATTTGCCAAGTGTAGCATTTGTTTCTATCTGTGTTGCAATATTTGCATATAGTTCCCCTGTTGGGTGTTGGGTACCTCCCTGAAATATAATACATGCACAGGAACATTCTACATGTAGGGGAGACTGGGGTTAGTTGGAACATTTTTGACAAAAATGGCTGTAAAATCCAAATAGATTTTATTCGAGAAACAATCAATATATCAGCTTGAAGCATATATCTAAGGGCTTCAAATGTACCCATAAAATGTTTAACTCTAGGTGGTTTCAAACCGCCTCGATCACAAGAATCCCCGTTAAATTACGAGAACTTTTTTAGGCTGAAAAATACCCATTAATTATTCCTGCATTCACACCGCCCTGAAACATACCCTTCGGGATAAGTTCCTGAAGTTACGAGCATGCGCAGTATGGTCTGATAAGCAGCAAGGCGCGGAATTCAAAATCACTAGCCCAGCAGCAACCCATGCACGGCGCCGCACCCAACGACACGCTGGGCTAAAAGTTCCCGTAATTTGCTTTCAGACCGCCAAAATACCCACGACCTTGGAAAAATCCCCGCGAAAGTTCCCGTAATTTCGCCAAGTACCTACTATTTATCAGGTATTTTCTTTCGGGGATATTACGCGTAGTTTGCTTTCACACCGCCAAAATACCTGGTATTTTCTGATCGGGGTAAATTTCCCGATCAGAGAATACCTGGAACTGGCGAACTTCGAGGCGGTCTGAAACCACCTTCTATTATGGTTACTGAAAAAATCCACCTTGAACAAGACCATCGCAAACGTTCCAACTTACCCCAGTATGGAGTAAGTTGGAACATGGTATGGGGTAAGTTGGAACACTGCATGGTCAATTAAGAATTATACTAAAACTACTTAAAACTGTTAAATTACATGGTTTTAGCCTATTTGCTTTATTTTTTGCAAGTTCAAAATATTTAAAGCGTGGATTTGTTGAACTTTATGTTTTCTATTATACAGCCACTCACGCAAGTAGACTGTGTAGTAGAATTCCGCATATTTAGGTGCGTTTGATTTTACATGCAATTAAGTGTACTATCAGCAAATTCATGTACTTCTGCATCAAAATTACAAGACAAAAATTAATTGTTTATATTTTTTTCATTAATTAATTATGCAAATAAGCATATGAAATTTGCCTTCATTTTTTTAAAAATGTTTTTGCCTTTAACTCTATTTAAAAGCTAGTAGAATGCTAATTTTTGGTGAGAGTATCAATTTCAAATTTTTAACAAATATCCACCAAAAATTGCAGAAAATATAATTTCTTATGTATTTTTTGTTTTTTTCAAGTATTTCTTTATTTTTTCGAATCTTTGTTTTTTCCGATGAACTTTGTTGGGACTCTTTTGCGATCATAAATAGCATAAAACAAATCTATTTGAACCACAAAAGAATCATACAATTATGACTTTTGGTTGAAAAAACAATTTGCATTGACCTTGTACATGGAATCACGTTTTTGAGCAATTTTGGGTCCAACATGCACGTACAAAATGTTGTGTAATTTCGAAACCGCACACACAGGCATCGCAAATTTGGTCTCAAATGATGTGCAAGACTTGAAAGTAAAAAGTCAGTGATCAGTGAAGTCAACAAAATTCGCACGACGGAGTAGTGACGAAATTTCTTGAGGGGGGGCTCAAATTGACCCCCCCCCCCCCCCCTTTGATAAGAGCTACATGTAATATTGCATTAGGGGCCTACAATAGGCCTTAAATGCACACTCAGACCTAACTGATAAACAAAACAATCATGGTATACAATACATGTTCAAAAGAGTGTGAATACTTTATATATATTTTTTTCATATCCAATGTTTTTATTCATAATTATGTTTGGAGTAAGTTGGAACATGTTCCAACTAGAACCTTCAAGTTTGTTCCAACTAACCCCGGAGGCCCATTTGACGTTTATAAGCTTACAGCACAAAAAAGGGACTTCACCATGGCATATTAATAACCTTATTTTGTAGCTTGGTACAAGTGTCTATTATACCCCCAAACTGGCCAACTTGATCTATAAACTTCTCTGAGATAATAAAACATTTCTGAAAGAGAAAAAAATTACTCAGAAGGTCAAAAAACAAAAATTCCTTTCTAACTTCACCAGGCTTGTTGCACATGTGTTGTCTGTAATATGGTGGATGGCTGTTGATAATGACAATAAATAGAGGGCAGTATTGCAGAAATTTATTTAAAGACGTTAAAGAAAATTACAATGTTTCAACTTACCCCGCGTTCCAACTAACCCCGGTCTCCCCTACATGTACATGAAAATATGCTAATAACTAAGAAATTCGGCAAACTACCAGTAATAACAAGTTCTTGGGTGTCTCAGTAGATGAGAATCTACAATGTATGTATTAAAGTTGGATTGTACACATTAATGATTTGTTCCAAAATTTCTTAATATATTGGTGCAATGAATTAATGATCTTGCCACATATCATTAACTCTTGTATTGTATGGGGACACTGCCAATTTCCTATTAGATCGTGTATAAAATCTACAAAAACATGCCATCCGTATCATTAACATTTCGTTCCAACAAAGGATAGGCAGTTATTTAAGAAAATAAATTTGTATAATGTGAAAGTGGCTTCTGGTCCTTGTGTCATAAACAGGGGCCACAGAAACGGGGGATGGGCTGCGTGTACAAAAACATAAAAATTAGCATCTGATTATGATTTTTTGCATGGTTAACATGAAACATGAAAATAACTAATAAGCCTTGATTGAAACTCGAAGTACAGATGTTTATTACAAGAACATGAATATGTAGCAACCATGTACTTCATACAATTCAGTGATCTCAAGGATCCTTAGATCTTTAAAAAGATTAGCAGTGTGAAAATGCAATTCATGTTCTCATGATAAAAAAAATCTTGACTTCGAATTTCAATGAATCTTTATTGTCTTGCTCACCAGAGGTGTAGGTGAGACTTAGGGATCCAAATGTTGTCCATCCGTCCGTCACAAATATTATGACACATAACTCCACAATTGTAAGTCACTTTTCAATCAAACTTGGATGGTAGATGTACTTAAGTTAGGGGACCTGCATGTTTTGCTGCAGTCGGAGGTCACATGGTAAGGTCAAAGGTCATTTTCAGGTCAACGTAAAAGTTTACAATTCAAGACTCTTATGACACCTAACTCCGCAACCGTAAGTCACTTTTCACCAAAACTTGGATGGTAGATATACTTAGGGGACCTGCATGTTATGCTGCAGTTGGAGGTCACATGGTATTAAGGTCTTTTTCAGGTCAATGTTAAAGTTTACATGCAAGACTCTTATGACACCTAACTCCGCAACCGCAAGTCACTTTTCACCCAAACTTGGATTGTAGATGTAGTTAGGAGACATGCATGCCATGCTGCAGTTGGAGGTCACATGGTAAGGTCGAAGGTCATTTTCAGGTCAACATTAAAGTTTATGTGCAAGACTCTCCTATGACACATATCTCCCCAACCGTAAGTCACTTTTCACCCAAACTTGGGTTGTAGATCACTGAGGAGACCTGCATGTCATGGTGCAATCAGAGGTCACATGGTAAGGTCAAAGGTCATTTTGAGTTCAACATTAAAGTTTATGTGTAAGACAAATGTTATTCCATCCCAGTCATTTGATACAATTCTATTGCGTGCCCTCGCAAATCACAATATTTGTGGTTATTTTCATAAGTGGGTGAGACACAAATCGCTTATATGCCTTGTGCTTACTAGTTATTTCCATGTTTATGATACAAGAACCAGAAACCACTTACACTTGCCGAATGTTATACAAATAAATTTCCTCATACAACTCCCTATCCTTTGTTGGAACGAAATGTTGGAATGACATATCCAAAAATATGCCCTATAAATAATATAATTTAGCTTTATTATTTTATCATTCCAGTAATAGAATTATGATTGACACTGAATAACTGATATCAGTCACTCAGAGTCAAATAATCATTGCAAAACTGAAATGAATTGGAGGTCCCACATTTTACCTTTGATATGAAAATGATGCAGATTACATGAAATTGAGCTTTTTAGAAAATCGCCAAAGTATCCAGTCTTCCCCCTTGTATTTGCCAGTTCCTATAATTCAGATCAAAGGAGCATTTGAAATCCTTTTATCTGATTGGCTGAGAATAACATTGTCATTGAAAATATCTAATGAAAAACTTTTCATGAAATGTTCCCTTTAATGTACATTAAAAGAATGTACACTATATGGATATCAGGAAAGTGGTAAAGTATATAGACCATTTCTCTCTCATGTATGTTCAGCTCTATAATGCATCATATAATTGTCCCCTCCTTGCTCTTTCCTTCCACAGATGTATATGGCCGAGGATGAGGAAACAGAAATTAAAGTAACCACTTTGAAACAGAAATTAATCAACAGGGGTATGAAGATCCAATTTTTTCGTACTCCTGAAGAGCTTGGTCAGAAAGTACTGGATGATTGGATGGAAATCATTAATGAACTCTACCCACCTCTTGATGAATTACTGGGTGATGTTGGTAAGGTTGGAATAGTGGCTGAGAACTTCTTTTTTTTACGCATGAATTTTAAAGTGATGTTTTATGTTTTCAAATTAAATGGATACATGTATGGGGCATAAAGTACTCCTTGATAAGTTTAGTAATTGGAAATTGAATTGTTGTGAATTTTAGGATTCCATTTTGAGATAATTAGTTCAGATGTAAAAAGTTGGTTGTAAAATGTAGATCTCTCTTATTAGAGCAATCATAATGAACATCTTGTATGAAACAGAATTAGAATCATTGTACTATACATGTATATCTCTCTTGTAGAGTTAGAATAAGGGTGCAAAATAGCATGGCAAACATCAATGACAGGGACTTGATGTCACCCATTTCAATTAAATTATGAAAATAAAGAAAGTCGGTCCTTATTCATGGTTGTTAATCTGTTAAAGATGGCGAGCAGTTCCGAGAGTGGGCAGCCCATGAGGCATATGCAGAAACCCGTCGTCGAGTGTTTGTACTGACCCCTGAGATACAGAAGCTTTTCACCAAAATGACTGATCACTGTGAGGAATGGATGGACCCTACTACAACAGCTGAAAAGGTTGATGAATGGGTCATAGTCAAAGGAAAGAAGAAGAAAATGTAAGTTGATAAAACTGCAGCAAAGCTGTACTACTACTAGTTTTCAACATTCAGATTCTAACCCATCCCATGTTTATTACACAATTCAGCTGAACATGAGCTAATATAGAATGCTGTCAAAGGCCTACAATAATTTTACATAAAAATTGTGTTTGATATTTTTGGAACGACAAGTCATGAATGAATGTCTCAGAATTGAATAAAGGCAGGGTGTCACAAACCCGCTTGCCCGGGGTAATTGAAAATGACGTGCAGGCAAGCATTTCTCAAAGTCAATTGCCCGATCAGGCAAGTGGTTGTTTTTAAAATAAAACAAATAAAATTACAGTAAATTTAAATAACTTTTTAGATAAATCACAATTATCGGCTTATTATCTCTCATACGATGTCAAACCAGTCAAAGAACAGTGGAAACATGTAAAATCAGCGCCAATTTACCAATAATTTATCGCCAGGTAACTCGTTCGAAGAACCCTATGGGGGCTGCCATCTTACGTTCTAAAATACACCGTGTGCATGCGCTACTATCTCGCGCAATTTGCCAATGATTATTTTGCCCTGTGTGGACATGTTCCGTACATCGACACTGCAGTACATGAGCTAGCCAGCTGATTCTCGAGCTCGCTGCAAACTTTGTGACTCTGCCTCAAGATTCATGATTGTTCCCAACCGAGTATCGGCGATTTTGTTGTCGCGATCGGCAATGACTTAGTTTTATAGCTCTAAAGGTAGTGTGAGTGAAGCTACTAGTGAAACTGAGTAAAACTTAGCAGATCCATGTCTATGATGGCAATAAGAACTGATGTCATGACTTTACTGAAAATAGACTTATATGTGTGTTCTGTACTTCATGATTCTCATTTGTAGTTATTTCTCTTGACCTTTAGAATTAAGTTTAGACATTTTAGTACCATCATAAAAAATAATTATGAAAAAAAATTGGGCAAGCAGTTTTTTCTCTCGGGCTACCAAATTTCTTCATCACTTTCCTTGTCAGGCGAGGCAAGTGATGAAAAAAAAATTTGTAGAGGCCTGATTAAAGGTGTTTTTTCAAAGGAAAGGGAAATATTTATTGACACAATTAAACCATGAATGAAGTGGTGAAAGATGTTTCTTAGACAGTTTAGTTTTATTTTCACTGTGTGCTGTATGACTTGATACACAGAGAAGACACACCAGCATCCAAGTCTATTGTAACCTTAATAGGAGAGAGAGGGTGTGGGAAGACATCATTGGTTGCCAATTGGGTCAAGCAATTCCAAGGATCACATCCAGATATCAAGGTCTTGGCCCACTATGTTGGTTCTAGCGCCCTCAGTACTGACATCTGCAGCTTTCTCCGAAGAGTGACCTTTGAACTTAGAGGAGAGTTTGGAGGTATGTATTGATTTTTTCTTTATGTTAGATCAGGGAAGTGTTATAGAAGGAAATGAAACTCGAAAAGTTCCCTTTGTAGCATGCGCGGAGCCGTTGTTCTCCATAAATGGCTTAATCCCACTCTATCAGGCAAGCTCGTAAAATGATCCCCTCCGGTCGGTCGTAAAGTCCGCTCACGGTCGCGACAGCTGGCGGAAGTACAGGACTCGCGCAGTGCAATATGGGATAGGCTTATTTGCTAAGATGGACGCCGAACATAAACACAGTGACATTGACGATATTCTCGACAGGAATTGTTGTTAGAGCCCTCCGTTTGGGAAGTCAGCGACTTGGAATCTTCTGTTTGCACATGTGAAAGGTTTTAATAGCATTAACATAAATAAATTTCACATTTATTAAATTTGTATTCTTCGAAACACAATTCCTGGTTTCAAGATAAATAATTGAATTCAAATATCTTTAAAACTTAGTCTCCTGCATTGTCATTGCAACGAGACTTCGGGGACTGTATACACGTAAGCCTACGCTATCCCGGTAGCTGTGCAGCCTGAGCCGCACGCAAAATAGTTCCCATCGAAACTGAACTTAAAATGAAACTTCCCAAAGCCCACCAAACACAGCATTTAATGATTTAATAATGGAACATAAACTGAAATAAATCAATCATGGTCATTTCCATGCAATCCTATACCATTATTCAGCTGCACGAAAGTTGCTTTCAATGCACGCGTGGCGCTCGAATCGAGTCGATCGATGGCCAAACTGGAGATTTTGGTGAAAATCAACCAACTTTGAAGTACCATAACTTTTAGGGACGCGAGAACACGCCAATGAGACAACTACCATCAGAAAGATTTTTTATTCCTCTTCAATTACATATAACAGAAGATTAGCCAAGATTAGCGGGTCATACAATGAAATCTATATATCATATCATATACAAAAATGTAAACAAATAGATAACAAACCTTGTTACTCCGGTATACGAAGGGTGAATTTGATGAATGAGATATCGGCTGAATCGTTAGAATACACTGGGTGCGAATGTGATAACTACGCATGTCTCCAGCAATCAACAGCGTAGTGCGCAGCCAAAACGTGTACATACAACTTTTCACTCTGAACTCAGCTATTCAGAAATCATGTAAATGACGTCATGTTATCGGCTCCGAGGTAGTGAGATCAAAAGACGAAGTCGTTTGGCTAGGAGCGAGGCAGGGAAAGCGATAAAAGTAAGCCATGGTTGCGTAATCATTGCGGCCTGCGGGGGTAATTTGGGGGCTGGTGAGAGACTAATATCAGCAGTTATCAGCAGGGTGTCCCCTCTCAATTTCACTTCGGATTTGCCTAAAGGGGGCAATAAAATCTTACTTTTCGAGTTTCATTTCCTTCTATAACACTTCCCTGGTTAGATGTTTGCAAAGATTATCTAGCCACAACTGGGGTTATATTTGTTGCGCTTTGTATTCTCTGCAAGAGTGCTAAGGTATAAAATCCAGCAATTATTTATTAATTAGGTGATCTGTCAATCGACAGATCAACTCTTAATTTCGTACAAATTTTCTTTTTTATTTATTTATTATTTTTCTTTATTTTCCGCCCTTTTCTTGTTAGCACAAAATCTCAAAATCTACATGATCAATTATCTTCAGATATGGGGACTTATCATGTGATGTGTATAAAACAAGTTCAAGGTCAAAAGGTCATCATGACGTCATCTAGACGCCATTTTGTAAAATCACGTTATCAATCATATCTTCATTATCAATTTAAAAAAATAAACAATATTTACATCACATTAACTTCAGGTCAAGGGTCAACTGTCCATGTCATCAAAGGTCACGACGTGCGTGTACGTGCGCGTCAAAATTTTAAAATGCTCAAAATCACTTTTTGACCAAAGTAGAGTACGAATCAGGTCATTTTAAGCATTTCAAAAATTTGCGCGTGCGCGCGTTCTCGCGCGTAACGGCACTATACAACATAGGATCGGCATTTTTGTCTCGCCTGCGTAGCGAAGCGAGACATAGGTATCACTATTTCCGTCGGCGTCGTCGTCAACAATTGTGTTGTACACCCAATAACTTTCTATAGCTTCGAGGTGGGATCACCAAATTCATACCAGAGGTCCATCTCTTGAACAGTCAGTAGGCAGGTCCCAAAAAAGTGGCTTCTTTCATCCAAGTGATATTCATGACTTGAGAAGTTTTGCATATTTAATGAGCTTGATGCGAACCAAAACACCTCTTTTCATTCTGTCATTGCTGCTCTAATTGTGCATCGAATTTCATGATTCTGGTATCATTGTAAAGAAGAAGAATCATTCTTTCAGGTCATGTGTTTGAATTTATTCAAAGATTTTGTAATATACGTTAAAATTGTGATCTAAAATATGCTACAAAATAATTATTTTCACCTGACAAAAAACTGCTATTTTCACACTTTATTTTTGTTTGAGCCCAAATGATTTTTATATCATGATAAAGCTGAATATGTATGCTTTAAATTGGTATAGGTTTCAAAATAAGAATCGGTTTAATCGGGTCAAGATCACACTTTTCATTGTCCAAGTACATAAAGCAGCTTGAAAACAAGAATACTGCACTCTGATTGGTCAAATGGACCACACACTGGCAAATTCCAACGGTTCCACTGCCTGGGCTCATGGGAAGGTCACACTTCCCATGTGGTAATCTCCTCAAACTACCCGCGCCTGTTGTTCTGTGAACCTTATCCAGCCAATCAGAACTCTGGATTTCATGCAAGTACAAAATTTCAGAAATCTCGTCTTGTACCTTGGTGGGAAAAGTGTGATCTTGACCCGATTAAAAGGTGCCGCATATCAAGAGTGGCATTGTGAGAAAGTACAGAAGTTCAGCTTTATGGTGATATATATATCATTGAGGCTCAAAATAAAAAGTTTTGCACAATTTGCAGAAGAAAACAGAGGAAGAAAATTCAGTTTTGAGGCACATTTTCAGGCCAGAAATTCACTTTTTCTCAAACTATTGTATACAAAATAAATGACCAATGTGAAAGAATAACATTTACTCTATCTGATGGTGCAATGATATTTCATTTAACTAGAGGTTAAAACAGGTAAATTATTAGAGAAAGAAAATCTCACGAATCACGAGATTTTGCAAGGAGGAGGATTCAGCCACGAGATGATTTGGATGAATCTGGCCTTTTTGCTCATTAGCATAGGGACCTGCGGTCTGACTGTGAAGGCACAGGTCAAGTTCGAATATGAGTCGAATGTGAATAAGGTCAAAGGTCAATGAACTTTCCATGACTGGCACTGTGCTGTGTTGTACACACAATAACTTTCTATAGCTTCGAGGTGAGATCGCCAAATTCATAACAGAGGTCCATCTCTTGAAGGTGCAGGTCAAGTTCAAATGTGAGCCGAATTTGAATAAGGTCAAAGGTCAATGAACTTTCCATGACTGGCACTGTGCTGTGCTGTACACACAATAGCTTTCTATATCTTCGAGGTAGGATTGCCAAATTCATACAAGAGGTTCATCTCTTGAAGGTGCAGGTCACGTTCGAATGTGAGTTGAATTTGATTAAGGTCAAAGGTCAATGAACTTTCCATGACTGGCACTGTGCTGTGTTGTACACACAATAACTTTCTATAGCTTCGAGGTGGGATCACCAAATTCATACGAGGGGTCCATCTCTTGAAGGCACAGGTCAAGTTCGAATATGAGTCGAATGTGAATAAGGTCAAAGAACTTTCCATGACTGGCACTGTGCTGTGTTGTACACACAATAACTTTCTATATCTTCGAGGTGGGATCACCAAATTCATACCAGAGGTCCATCTCCTGAAGGCACAGGTCAAGTTCGAATATGGGTCAAAGGTCAATGAACTTTCCATGACTGGCACTGTGCTGTGTTGTACACACAATAACTTTCTATAGCTTCGAGGTGAGATCGCCAAATTCATAACAGATGTCCATCTCTTGAAGGTGCAGGTCAAGTTCAAATGTGAGCCGAATTTGAATAAGGTCAAAGGTCAATGAACTTTCCATGACTGGCACTGTGCTGTGCTGTACACACAATAACTTTCTATATCTTCAAGGTAGGATTGCCAAATCCATACAAGAGGTCCATCTTTTGAAGGTGCAGGTCAAGTTTGAATGTGAGTTGAATTTGATTAAGGTCAAAGGTCAATGAACTTTCCATGACTGGCACTGTGCTGTGTTGTACACACAATAACTTTCTATAGCTTCGAGGTGGGATCGCCAAACTTGTAACAGAGGTCCATCTCTTGAAGGTGCAGGTCAGGTTGGTTCGAATGTGAGTTGAATTCGATTAAGGTCAAAGGTCAATGAACTATCACACTACTTTGTTCCTCTAATGACATGAACTTTATAATTTTATACTTTTTAACTCTAACATTTTACTTCAGAACTCAGTACTCTCTATACCTGAACCAGATTTTGTATTTTACTTGTTTATTCTCTAAAAACTGTTGTTATTTATTTAATGAGCTATAGTTCTTGGCACCATTTATAATATTCACACAAATTTGCCAATTGTACAATAGAAAAGCTGTCAAAGTTTCTTAAATGTTACCCTTCAGATTTGACATGCAGTCTCTTCATGACTGCAATATGCAGGCGAGACAACGCTCGGCGTTTGCCTTGTTTTAAATATCAATGCATTGATAATATAATTTTGAGTAATTTGATACCTTGATCAACCTTCCACGACAAGTAATAACGGAATTAGCCGCGCGCGCACTAACCATTGACAATATATGTGCAAAAACATGCCTATACAAAACTCATTATAGCTCTTCAGGTAGTCCGTTGACCCCCAATTTTTTTTCATATTCGAATAGAGTATGGATGGGAGATATGATTTCATGTCACATTTGACCTGAGATTTTATCATGACGTCATCAAAATGGCGTCGGACCTCAAAATTCCCATTTTGCTACATATGACGTCATCATAATTATGCAAATTTGACTCTAACTCCATAAATATTGGTCAATTTTCGCTCAGTTTCTTATATATTGTAGCCGAGGACTCACTCTATCTAATGAGTTGGCTTTTTTACATTTTAAGGAACGGATTAACCCTGAAAATGTTGATTCATAGGGTATGTCATTTTCCCTCATTTTGTGTGCAATCTCTATGGGAAACTGGATTTTACATTCCTCTATTTCGCGAGCCATATCTCCATTTCTTTTGTCAGTTTTCTCTGAGCTTGGAGTATGTTGTAGCTGAGATTGTAAGCTATCGCTAGTGTGGTCTCCATTTTCTGATCAGATGCCGGGATCATGCCCGTATTTCACTTGCAAAATTGGATTTGAGATCCTCTTGTTTTGCTTATGTGTAAGTCTATGGGAAGTGTGTAGCTCAATGGGTAAGGCATGAGCCTTGCGTCCTCAGGGTCCAGGGTTCGAGCCCAGGGGGCCGGAGTAAACATGAGAATTTTTTTTTCTTTTCAACATTTCACAAATGGTCCTTTATGACCATTACAACGTATATTAAATAAAACATTGGACAATAAAAGAGATTAAAATCCCTTTTAATGTACAATGTTCCTGTACAATATAACTTGTGTATGACCTATACTTTTTCACACAACTTTTTAATTTCCCTCTTTTTCAAGAGTATTCAACACGTTCTTTTCGTAAGAGAAGTTCAGTTTTCATCATGATGATCATATCGATCTCAATAAACATGCTGATTGTCTTCCTGATCATGAAATCAGAGACAGAATTAAAATTCTAGTTTCCTATTTCTTTTTATCTTTATTTTTACTAATTATTTCATTATTACATGTATTTACCAGTGGAACTAAGTATCAAATTAGAGTTTTGGGTATAGGTCATAACATGTATGCTTGACAGATTGCATGATGATGTTTTCAGGAAGTAGACTGTCACTGTGTCAGGGTTAATTGGTCTCTGATGCTCATTGTGTATTCAACCAAAGAAAGTTTGTTGACCTACATGTATTCTGGGTTGCTTCCTGAAATAATAATGGAGGAGAATGTTAATTATTACTGATAGTAGAGAATTTCAATAAACTTATGATTATTCAATATGTAAGGTCAACTTCACCATGTATACCGAAGTATCAATTTGATTATCAATTTAATTTGTATTAGAGTAAATTCAAACATTAAAAATTCATTAAAATTGGTATAGAATGAAAAATGTATGGCATGTAGTCTTTACATTTTTCATTGGGCTAAACATACTAACTTTGGCAGTTTGTGCCTTGTGAATTTCATTATGAAATTTGAATTATTTCAATTTTTGCTTCATAAATGTGAAATACAGTTTGAACCCTCAAGCAAGATATAAAATCATGATTGTGAAAGCTATACATATCATCACTCCTACGAAAGTGACTTAATATGAAAGGAAAGGTAAATGTGTGAAATCATTTGCTTACTCATTTGCATACAGATTGATACATGTATATCACTGTTTGGAAAACTATGCAGAAATTTGATGACTCTAACTTTACATCTAACTTTAATATAAAATAGACCTGTTTTTATTTGTAATTTTTATGCCTCTGCCCACTGGTGGTTGCCTGAGGCATTATGTTTTCTGGTCATCTGTCTGCCCATCGTTGTCACAATAACTGAGTACCATTTGACGGATCAACTTATAACTTGGTCAAAACATACAAGGATTGATAATGATCTGATGCGTTGGGGAGTCATGAGGTCAAACATCACTTTATATATATATATATATATGTTATTATATATTAGAAAAATGTCATTTTCTCAAAAAAAGTGAAGAACCATTACAGGGTTTAATTTCAAACTTGGCACATATATATATATATATATATCAGTCCTTCACGTTTATAATTTTGTGGAGCTCAATAAATCGCTCTCCTTATTTTTTTGAGGAGCTCAAATGTTTCCTCAGAATCCCTCTCCTTGAGGAAAGAGGTGAATATTCTTCATTTTTGTGGCAGTTTCCAACTAAATCAAAATAATTTCAAGGAATTATGGAAAACAGAAGACTATTTCGTGAATATAAAGATGTAAAATGTGAAATTTCAGCAACTTTTTGTGAAGGCTTTTTTTTTTTTTTAGGAGCGCGATTTTTTGTTCTCCTTATTTTTTTTAGGAGCGCCGGCGCGATCGCGCTCCTAAAAAATGAAGGTCTGATATATATATATATATATATTTGAACTGATGAGATTTTGGGGTCATGAAGTCAAAGGTCAAAGATCGAGGTTATTACATCAAATATGTCGCTCTCATGATAACCGTAGAACTGTTTGAACAATCAAATTAAAACTTGGTTCATGCATATATGAATAATGATGATCTGAATAGATTTTGGGGTCTAAAAGAGGTCACAGAGATGTGTAATATATTCTTGATTTGGCATTTGTGCTCTCATAAATTTTGACTGTGTGCAGTCGAGAGCCTTCCTTTTTTAAATACACAGTTCGATGTGAGATTTATATTTAGTAATTGAAATTTCATATACATGTAATGTAGAGTCCTGATTATTCAATTTTATAGAATAAGTATCTTGTGTTCTTTGTTAATATTATAACAAAACCCTATGATAAAGCACTTTGAGTACATAACTGCAGAGCCTATACCTAAACCAATCATTATTAACCTATGCAGTAAGTATTGTAAAATGTGTTTGATCCAGATTTATCATCAAATTCTGAGGACTGTTTTGTTGGGTTGAAATCACACTTATGATGTATTTTGCTACAATTTTTTATTTGATATTTATAGCCAAACTAATTCTCATTATCCATGAAATTCTATGTTTCTGAACCTCATGATTTTTTCCCTTGTGTTCTGTATGATGGAAGACTTGGGACCTTAGTCTAGAAAATGAATCCAGTCAGAGTCACACATGCAGTCCCCTTCCTGCTCTATAAAATCTGTAAATTTGTTCTCACTGACATTTGTGAAAGTAGGAATACTACGTTTGATACATCGTGAGACAACTGGTTATTTCTTCTACTCAATCCTTCACCACGATGAACCTCTTCCACATCATAGGAATAAGGTATCAGGGTTATATTAAAGAGCCATGATTAAAAAGACTTGTCAATACATCAATATGTTCCTTGTTTATTTTTAAATGAATTTGAGCAAAATCCCTTTGAAATTCCCATGCACATGGAGTCTGCATTCGTATTTGCTTTGATGTTTCAGGTGACAGCCCAGCTGAGAGCAATGGTGATTCTGAGGAACTATCTAACTTTCATCGGATCTGTGAAGCATTTGTTGCAGCCATTGCTATGGGTCCTTGTGCTATAGTCCTTGATGCTGTAGATGAACTAAGCAGTACTATGGGAATGGGAGTACATCAGGTAATTCAAGTTGTGATCTATGAATAACATAGTGTCTTATGATATTATGAACTGAAATTTGATGGCCTATTTACTCACCTTGAACTTTGAAGACTAATCCCTTTTATCAGATCCTAACTATATATGTATTATGGTGGGTGTTTCATAAAGCTGTTCGAAAGTTAAGAGTGACTTTAAGAATGACTAGTGACCCTTTCTTAAGTGCTTAATAATCAACTATGAACATTTAATTGTGAATGTCATTTACGACAAGAAAAGAACTATAAGGGTTCTGAATTATTTGTTCTTTTATGCACCTGAACACGGAACACTCTAAACAGTGTAACTCCTGTTTCGGCACTCTGTGTTCTCTCTACAATAGGAGGAAATCAGGAAATTATTGGTTTATTACATATACTTATTTTTGTTAAATCTTACAAAGAGACAGACTGAATGTTACTCTAGGATCTAATCAGAAGAAACTATTAACTTTTTATGTTATATTTGCAGGTCAAAGAAATGAAATGGCTGCCTGATGTTCTTCCATCTCATTGTAAGATTATCATCACCACAGTCCGTTCTGATCTCACCTACAAATCACTGATGAATAGACCAGACTGTGAGACCTTATCTGTTCCTCTCTTTGAGAGCACTGCAGATAAAGGCACAGTCATTGAACGCCATCTTGCAATGCATTGTAAGTGCTTGGATGCCAGTCACCTCAAGAAAATTGTCAACTGCAAGCTTAGCTCAAGACCTCTCTTTCTCACAGTACTGGCAAATGAGTTGAGGGTATGTGGGACCTTCGACAATCTGCCAGATCTACTGAAGCGATATGTCAAAGCGCCCTCTTTTAGGGATTTGTGGAAGTCTATCATATCTCGATGGACCAAGGAATATGGATGGAGTACTGAGGGGAGACTTTCAGCTTCCATGTCAAATTTTGGACAAATTGATCGTAAGAACAATTTTATGTATTTTCTCAACAAAGAATCGTTTATGTGATATCTAATGAATGGAAAGGATTACAACAAGTTAAGAAAGGTTATCATGTGATAATTGAGAAATGTTCCAATTTCATTCTATGTAGCAAACTCTATCAATATTAGAAAACATTTTCTATTTAATGACCAATAGAGGTAGAGGGTCTCTTTTTATGTCTGTATTAAATTTTATAGAAAATAATATGCTGATTTCTTGTTTCTTTTTTCATTGATCTGATTTGAAGTATACACGTACAGTTGAGGCCAGAAGTTTACATACACCAACAAATTCAAAGAAAAGCTGACAATTGCCAAACATAAAAATTTACCCTATCTTCATATTTTAGACAAATTAAAATAAAAGCTTGACAAAGACATTTCATATATTTGAATGAATAGTTATGGTGGTACTAATTAGTTTTACATTATTGTTTTTGTACTGAAAATACATGTAATTCACTGCAACAACTTAGAAACATGCGAAACTGGAAATGGTTCAAATAATTATCAGGCAAGTTTTAAACTTCATCAGGGAAAATCATGGAATTTTGTCTTCTTGAAAAGCTGGGAACCCTGAATATGCTCTTTCATTTGATACCAAATTCGTCATGGTAGTATTTATATTTCTGAAGATTGGTAAATTTTACGATGTTTGGCAAGCAAACATATTTCACTGAATTCCATGGGTTTATGTAAACTTTTGGCCTCAACTGATTCATGGAGGTGTCAGCACTATTAATGGTAAATTTGCAAGAAGTAAAGAGAATTAGCAATGTAGTAAAATAGCTTAAGAAGAATGATGAGCGGTTAATGAAAATAATGAGAATGAAGATTTTAATTTGGCAGCCTTATAACTGATTTCTATAGCTTTTACTGGATGGGTAGCTGAGACCCTTCGCCTGCTTGCTTGCTCACGTCATGGACTTAGTGAGACGGATATACTCTCTCTCCTCAAGCAGATGGGATACAAAGGTCAATCAGCAGTTACTAGCTTTGACTTTGCACTCTTCAGATCAGCTGCCTTTGATGCCCTTGTAGAGCGACCTGGAGGATTATTTGGGTTCTTCCATCAAGACTTGAGAGATGCTGTCCTCAATTCTCTACTTGGTAAGTGAATGAATCATTTCTATTCTTGTGCTATTCGGCAATTCCATGAAGTATTACTTTAGACCCCCAAAATGTAGATCATACATGAAATAATTTGTCACTTCTTTATCCTGTTCTTATCTAAATATAAATAAAAAAATATTTAGAAAATAAATATTTTAATTTTAAATTCTTATGGCCTGAGCAGTTCTTGAGTAAAATATGAATGGAGAAAAATGGAGGTCGGATGTGTAAAAATGTTGATTTTTGTGGAATTTCACTAATATACTCTGTGGTGATATTATGAAAATTTAGATATTTTTATAATTTGCTTCTGCGCAAATGCCTAGTAGTATTATTTCCATCATCATCATCATTATTATTTTTGCCTTTGCAGTGTACTTGACCCTAAGAAAAGGATGGTATCATGATCCCTAGAATTTTTAGCCTCAAAGTTAGATTTTTTATAGTTGGAAAAATGTTTTTGATACTCAGGTTGTAGGTATGCAGTGTGGAAACATGTTTTTTTTTAATAATGATAACAATATGCATTTATATAGCACAAAAACTATTTCTATCTTGCATCGATAGCAAGAGCTCCCCAGAATCTGTACATACTACTGGAAAATAAATAGCTTTTTAATTTGAAAATTATGTTTAATTTGTTAAATTTCTATGTTCAAAGGGAAAGTTTGTTCCATAGTTGTGGGGTGACTGGAGAGAATTTTAGAAGACAACAGATTAAACCTGCACATTTCAGAAATAATTATGAAAGGATGTTTTTTCATATTCTTTCAAACCAGGTGTGATCCCAGGACTGACCAGTGACCAGACCTCATCATCAGGTGTTGGTTTCTTACCTCAGATGTTGAATGGTCAGATGCAGCAGTGTCATGAACACCTTGCTGACTTCTTCCTTCACCAACCTTCCTCCAGGAGAAGGGTAGAGGAACTCCCTTATCATCTAGACCGTTGCGGGGATGTCAATGGACTCAACAAAATTGTCACTAACCCTGAGTATGTAACACAAACCAAATCTCAATCTTTTCTATTTTCATTACCCATCAACTGCTTGTCATTCCACCATCCAATACCGACATGGTGAACCATACGTCTCTTCTATATTGTTTGTATCACCATGAAATCCTTCAAAGACCTTACGCAGGGCTTTGTTCTTCATTATTATTCTACAGTACTTTTCTGGCCATGCAAGCGGACACATCTCAGAACATCACCTTGAAGCTTGATCTCATTCATTACTGTAACCGTCTCTCCAAAGAGAACTTCAACATTACCACTTCTCTCACCAAGATGGTATCTGAGGTAGTTACTAAAGAAGATAATCCTAACCAGGTCAAGAGTAATTCAAGGGTATCATTTGCTGATGATGTAGGAGAGATGGTAATGAGATCAGCTACTAGAATGGATTGGGAGCTACCCGGTTTCAAAAAGAAACTTGATAAGAAGATGGGCAGTATTGGTATTCAGAGTGGTAAGTTTCATGGTTCATTTTCTTGTCTCCTTGGCTTGAAATTTGACTTGTTATCTGAAATACTAAAAGTCCATACTTTATCTGTTATTATCACATTTATTACCACATTAGTTTGTTCTTATTCTTTTGCATGACCAGAACATGTATTTTATGTAGGTAAAAAATTTGTCTTCGTGATTTTCTTCTTCCCAATATTTTTTCATGTTTGCAATGAAAATGCACTGAACTCCAGGGGCGTCGATCCGTTTTTCAGATTGGGGGGGCAAAATCATAAATCAACGTTCCAAAGGCGTTCGATCACACAAAATGAACAAACCACCCCCCCCCCCCACACACATAGGCCTATATATATATATAGGCCTACATATATATATATATATATATATATGTACATGATTCATGAGAAAGAGACACATATCTCACCAACAAATTAATATGCGAGCGCAAAGCGCGAGCTGAAATTTTTTAGTATACTGACCTGGAAACGGGAAAAAGGTACCTGTTTAGGACTTTTTGTAGTAACTCATGAGGACGACATGTATCTCACTAACAGATAATGAGAGTGCCGAGAGCGAGCTGAAATTTATTTATATTCTGACCTGAAAGCTTGATATTCTAAGCGTTTTGAGTACCAATAATTAAGATGGGTATTTAAATGAACAATAGATGCGAAGCGCGAGCTGAAAATTTTGACATTTCTAACTGAAAAAATGACAGTTTAATGGACGTTTTTAATAAAGAACAAGATATATATCCAACAAAAGATTGTTGCAAATCGAAGCAGGAGTTCTTTTGAGGTTAAGAACTGAAAAGGGGACAATTTCACCTATTTAATAACGAAAAGTATGGGTTTTTGCTACAAGAATGATGCGAGCGCAAAGCGCGAGCTGAAAAATTTTATATTCCAATTTGAAAAGCAGACATTTTGAGCACGATTTTAGATAAAGAACGAGTTGTGTATTTCAATCTCGCTTGCTGATTTCTGTGTAACATTATAATCTCATTATTTTATTTTTGCACATGCGGAATTATTGGGGGGGGCAAAACGATATGTTTGCCCCCCCAATATTTTCATTGGTGGGGCGATCGCCCCCCCTGCCCCCCCAGGATCGACGCCTCTGCTGAACTCCCTATTATATGATCTATAATACTGGTAAATGAAAAACTTCGAACAGAAAAGTTTTACAAGGTAAATTCAGAAAAGTAGTGATTTAGATTGAGTCTTCTCTGTAGTCATGATATATCAAATAAATGAAATATTGTTGCAATATGAGCTCTCTGTAATAGTTATGGTATAGCATGACTAATAAATGATTTATGTTCCAAATTTCAGACAATTTTAGCAGCCAGTCATCCAAGCCACCCATGATAGATTTGACTGCAGGAAAACAGGCTGCTCCTCCTAGTGCCTCTTTTGGATCTGGAGGCCATCAGAGTATCTTCAGTGACTTTGAAAGTATGGAAAGTAGAAGGACTATCGAGAAATCCACATTTGAGAGTGGGGAGGAGGAGTATATCCCTAGAGAGGATCTGACCATGAGTCGTGCCACAAGGACTGACCTTGATAGCATCACCAGTAAGAACGAGGCTACACCACCCCCACCACCACCTCCTTTGTCATCAGCTGCATTTAGTGGCATAGGTAACGGCAGTAGAGATGGGATGGAGAGTGGGTGGAGTGAGGTTGAAAGCAGTCGAAGTGGGGTGGAGAGCAGAAGAAGTGAGGTAATCATGAGTGGACAGTCTCATCCAGACAGTCAAGTTGAGGAAGTGATTGTCAGAGAAGAGTTCACTGCATTATTAGCTTGCCCTGATGATATGTCTTTTTATGGAAGCAACTACAGTGATGAGAGGAGTCCGAAAGAAAGTATACTAGATGACACAAAGACAGCATTGAGTTATAATAGAGAAGACAGCCAAGCAGAAAGCAGCATCCAAAATGTTCCTATAGAAACCAGTGATGCTGAGCTCTCAAGGAGTCTAGCTAGCTTTGTTCCTGGAGAAGAAGACATGCTGGATGACTTGGTGAAATCGCTTGGCGATGCTTTTGAAATATCTAACAAGAGTGATGGTGAAGTGGACAAGCTAGATTACGAGAAAGAGAAGGAGAGCGACATAGAGGCAGAACCATTTGATGAAAATAGGATACGATGTAAAGGGGCTCTTCTTGCAATGCATGTTGGAAAGTTTCTCGCAGAAAAATCAGCATTTGATCAATCTGAAGAGATGTTGATGCTAGCGTATGACAGGATCATAGATGTGAGTTGAAAACCTATTGTCTTTGATGATGTAGCATCAAATAATGAAGCTTTTTCCTTTGTTTTGAAGAAAATGACGATTTGATCCTTGAATATGAAAACATCTCATAAAAATGAACCTTTGAACTTTTATGAAGCATTATTAAAAATCATGATTTTGAATGTTTGAAACTTTTTATAACCTCACACAACAAGTTGATATGTGGAACAGAAAGCTGAACACTTTGATCAGATTCCAAGTAACTGAAAGATAAAATATGTACCACAGAATTTACTGTTGAATCCTTCAGCTTTTCTCAGTGAAGTGGCACTTATCACCTCTACCAGAAGTGATGTAATGGCAAATTATTATTAGGTCATAAACTTAAGAATTAGTATTCTTATTAAACCTAGTTTAAACCTAGTCTAGACTAGAATTTTAAACCACACTTCTTTGGAGTGCTAGGATTCATGATATTTCTTCTATATTCATTGCAATTATAATTAATATATCAATTAATTAATTAAAGTTAATCATGATTTAATCTTTTCCTATTCTATTTCACAACTCAATTTTTTGACAACTTTTTGCAGCAGAATAAAAATAACTTTTGATTTATGAATGAGTTGATAACTGGCACTCCATTAAAGTGTGGTCTAAGTTAACTGAACCCTGGCTATCAGAATACCACCAAAGGATGTTTGTAGCAGCTCCTTCACCCCCCCCCACACTTTTCTGTTGCTGTGCCCTTATATGACAAAGGCTTACTTGATTTGATGATTTGAATAAGTTGATATATTTCTCAGTCAGCTAATAACATATTAAAAATTGTTGTTTGTCCAATTTTTCTGTCTTATTCTAGATGTTCCCTTTGTCATACAAAGAACAGCTGCTGCTTGTTGAGGTTCAAGAAAGCATTGGTGATAGACATCTTTTTCAGTTACGTAAAGATGAAGCAAAGCGTTTCTTTCGGAAGGCTCTCAACTCACTGGAACATATTATAGAAGAAGAGACTTATGACAACATCAAACCAATCCTTGAGACAAAAGGTAAAGCAATCATTTAAAGGTCTGTGAGATGTTTTAAATAGAAGTTCAAGTTATTGCAATTTTCATAACTTGGGGAGAGAGGATGACATTTTTTCTGATGCATTGTCATCTTGGGTTATTGATCTGTTTCACGTTATGGGGTTTCTTTTCTTTTGTTTTGCCTGCATAGCAGAGCATAAGAGCAACACAAGAGCATCAACTATAACTGAAGATCCTGCCCGAGTTTCAGGTTATATGACCAAGGTCAAAGGTCATTTAGGGTCAATGAACTTAGACCATGTTGGGGGAATCAATATCAAAATCTTAACCAAGGTTAAGTTTTTGAAATGTTGTCATAACTTAGAAAGTATATGGACCCAGTTCATGAAACGTTAACATAAGAGCAATCAAGTATCCCTGAAATCCTGTGCAAGTTTCAGGTCACATGACTAAGGTCAAAGGTCATTTAGGGTCAACAAACTGGTAATGTTGGGGTTATTTGTGGAATTGTCATCATAACTTTAAAAGTTTATGGATCTAGTTCATGAAACATAGACATAAGGGTAATCAAGTATGAATGATTGTTTTGCAGTTTTGCACACATTTTAGGTCACATGATCATGGTCAAAGGCCATTTTAGGTCAATGGACATAGTATGTTATTATCATATGAATGTTTTCTTTCGTCAATAATTAATAGTAGTCAATAGCTGTTTTCAAAGTCAGCACTGCTGCTATTTCTCGTAATTCAGGCGAGACTGCCAGAGGCATTCCACTTGTTTTTGTTTCCTCTCTCTGAAAACCCTGTTCTGCAAAAACTATGATGATATTTTAGTTAATTGAAGTGTTCATGATTTCAAAGATTATCCTGGATAATATTGGTTTTAGCTTGAAACATAAAAGTTTACTCTGATTTCAAAATCTTATTTATAATGATTATTATATCCAAGGCTCGACATTAGCGGTGGCCCAGGGCCACCAGAAATTCACCTTGGGCAACCATTATTGAAAAATGTTAAGTTTTGGTGGCCCGAATCGGGCAACCAATAATTTTCAAAGTAGCGCAATTTTTCTCCCGATTTTGCACGCATTTATCAACTTTCTACAGTTCAAAGTGCAAGCCAATTCGTCATGCACCCTTTTTGTTAATCTACACACAAATACACACACACAAAGATTGCATAGTCATGACAGTATGTAGGCCTACCGCTATAGCATACAGTAACTATTATCCAGCCGGCCGTGCTGGCCGTCTGGCGTGAGCTTTGCATGCATGAAACCACTGCAGCTACATGTAGCTGTGCGCTAGCAGACTATTCAGACTTAGGGAGCTGCGATACGAAATGTTGCTGCTAAGAAATCTTCCACAGAACTTTGAAAATCTACGTCAAAGTCACATTTTACACCAATGAAATGCCCTTCTACAGTCCATATTACTAAAATCTGGTGTAACCTATTTATTTGCAAGCATTAAAAAGAAGAATTATGACCTCTCTTTTGACTCAAAAAGACCGATTTCCAAATGCATTAATACACATAAAACACATCTATAGGTGAGTACATCACAGTCCCACGTGTGCATTTGTATGTATGTTGATACTTGGTTTCTTTCGAAGCTGTGTCTTTTCTAGCCAAAAATAAACAGACAGTTTCTTTCTTTCTTGTTTATAAATGACTTCTTAAACCACTCTTGAGGAAGTAAATACTTTGGGAAGGCATTTCATTGATATGAAATGTGAATTTTTCCAGCACTTTGGCAAATATAGGGAAGGACTTTTCTCACACTGTTTTTTCCAGATATAACTTTTGCCGTTGTCTTATTTTTTTCTTTCATTTTTTTTATAGTGGTTAAACCATTTATACCCCTTCCCATTGAATATGCCTGATTAAAGACTATATTTCTACTGAAAAATAATAGTAATAATGATAATAATTTTCCAATTTTTTTTAATTCATTTTGTTTTATTCATTTTTCTTTCATTAGGTGGTCTGTCATGAAAATGACAGATCACCTTTTATATTCGTCAGAATTTTCTTTATTTTTATTGCCAAATCTTTGTCCCACTTTATCTCAAGATCGGGCATGTCAATTTCCTTGATTTTCATGTCATGTATGGACATCATTATGGACATGGGAAACGAAACTTTTCAAGGTTATCAAATCATGATGACGTCTTCTAGGTGCCATTTTGTAAAATTAAATGATTGATCATATCATCGCAACTAATCATAAAAAATCATCCATATTTGCATCATATCAAGTTCAGGTGACAGGTCATCAGGACATATCATAAGAGGTCATGCAAAGGTCACGACGCGCACATACGCGCGCGTCAAAATTTTAAATTTCCCCAAATCGACCGTGGTCAAGTTTGGGTACGTTTCTGGTCATTTTGAGCATGTCAAGAATTTGCGCGCGCACAGGTATGCGTGTGCGTTCTTGCACCTACCATCGGTATGCATCTTCGAGTCATCATTTATTTTATGTCTTTTCATTGTCCATTATCTTCTGATTAATTTGATACCTCATTCAGCCTCTTACGACCAATAATACGGGAATGCGCGTCCATTCAAATTTGCATTACTCGCGCGTGCAAACTTGCAAAATAAGTCATAAATGGGCAAAAATATGCCTATATGAAATTCACTGTAGCTCTTCAGGGAGTCCGTTTACCCCCAATTTTGTCTCACTCTTGGATATAGTAAATATCTCATTTGGAGATTTCGTAATTACGTCAAGATTAAGTTATTAGTGAAAATTATATATGTTCGCAACATACATCAACGTATTTGACTGTATCTTCGTTATTACTTGTCAGTTTTCTCCCAAATTTTGATACGATGTAGTTTAGACAATCCTCTGCAAATAATGTGTGAAAAATTTTCACTTTTGACCACAGCATCAATGTGTTATGACTTGTTTAAAATTGTTCAATATTTTTCTGGACCTAATTTCTTAGAAATTTTTAAAGGACATTTTTTATTGATCAATTGTACGGTCTTGCTGAAAATTTCGAGCCCCAATGCTTTGCGGTTTTTTATGTAGGACATTTTTTTGTAATTTTGCCGGAACTTTATAAGGGGTAATTTTAACATTGTAAAACATCATTTATGCATTTTTTTTAGGAAACGCTGCAATATTGAGACGCTATTGGGTTGAAAAATTTCATTCTGGACTTTTTGCGGAAATTCCTGGATTTTATCTTTTTGGTCATTTTTACTAAATAACGTATTTATAACAAATTTTCAGGTACCTTCTGTCAAATGAAACATTGTGCAATTTAGTTAATTTCACATTTTCCCAAATTTTTGCAGAAAAATTGCCAGTATTTGAATCTTTTACCTGACGTTTTTCAGCAAAAACCATCAAGAACGAATTTTCAAGTAAATGTCGAAGTCTTACACAATTAATATATGGATATTGAAAATTTTTGACGGAAAATATTAAGTGAAATGTTTAGAAATTTGCAGAGATTTTGCAAACATTTACCCCCAAAAATTCTACTTAATTCTTTATCAAATACATCACTGATGAGTATTGAAGTGAATGCTGTGAAATTGTAGCATTGTGAAACTTCTCTTAAAAAATGATTGAAATTAGCAGAAATTTTGAATGAAAATATTAAAGATATTTTATTTTTCAGAAAGTATCACCTATGAATTTTCAAGTATTCTGTGAAATTCATTCTCAATGATGTTGTAAAAATTCTTGCTTGAAATCATTAAAAAAATTGCTGACCGTACAAAGAATTAAAAAAAAATATTTTGCATAAAAACATTAAAGTACTGTCGATTAAAATTAGCTGCTGTGAAAATGAAGGCGCCTTTCATTGCGTTATTTTGGAAAACCAATAATTTTGGTAAGATCGTCTGAAGATTTTGAGGAGTTTTTAGGCCTTTTACGTGCTCCAAACTTCATTTCGTATTTACCGTTTTGCATTATCACCACCATCATTATAATCATCCGCGTTTGTCATCACCACATTAATAATCACATTTAGCAATGGTCAAAATTTATTCCTTTGATGTCTATGATGAAGATTATCAATCATATCTAAATGATTCATTCCATACAACATTAGCCGACACTGAATGAAAAATCATGACAGACCACCTAATTCGTCCGCATGACGAATTAAAATCTAGTTTTCTTTTGGTTTTTTTTTCTCTAAATTTTTTTTTCCCCTGTTCTTTGTTTTCTCTCTCTCCATTTTCTTTCTTTTGTTTTATTTCACTTATTTATTTTATTATTTTTGTTTTCTTTCTTAATATACTATTCTAAAAATTATTTTTGTTTGTTTCCCCCTTTTATGCATATTTTTCTGTGATTTTCTCCTGCTATAATATGCTGGAAAAGAGAAAATAAACTGGATTTGGGGCCTGCATAATCTACATGTAGGTTTTAGGATTCAAAAAGGAAGAAGGGAAAAATCATTGTTTTGTACATCTATCTGAGTTTGCTATGCACTATTTATATACTTTACTATTATGAGTGTGTGTCTATACAGAGATTTTTTTTAAAGTCCACACAACCTGGGAACAATAAAATTATTTTATTCTCTTTCAATCATTTCATATTTACAATGATAGAACAATTTATATATTACCACAAATCAATTAGCAAAGTAAAATAACAGCAAACAAGATTTACATACAAGATGTACAAAGTGAAAGTAACTAAGTGGTAGTGGCTGCAGAATAAATATTTTAGAAGTTTGTTTTATTCATTTTTAATTAATGTTTTTCTTTATATTTTTCGGGCCACCAAACTTTAATATCGGGCCACCCAAAAAAATTATTTGAAGGTTTTGGTGGCCCGAACGGGCCACCACCAAAAAAAGTTAATGTGGAGCCTTGTTATATCTATGTTACTTGTATTTTGTAGAGTATTCATTTTTTCAATAAAACAAATAAATCATGTGACACAATATTGAATTCAAAGGTTATCACAGATCAGTTAACTTGGTGAAAACTGAGAGGGTTTCTCCAGCCTAAAAATAATATTTTCTGTTTCAATTATTATTTATATGTTGTATTTTGCTTGTTCAATTTTATTCCTTCATTAACTACAATGTTGACATTTTTTATAAAAATCGTATGTACATGTTTTTGATTTTCCTAAAAGGCAGATAAGAAAAATCGAACACTGCTACTACGAATGTGTAATGCAGGCAAGACTATCAGGGGCACTCCACTTATTCATGTATAAATTACTAATAACTAACAGGTGTATAGTCATTCCTTCTCTTACTCATTCTTCTGTAAAGAGCTATTGTTTTCTTGAACCCTCTTTGTATGTTTTAACCATTAATTTCTTTCAAATGACAATTCTGCTGGTGTTTTTATTAGGCTAATCTTGATTAGCCTATCCTTACTTAGTTTTAATTGCCAAATACTATACATGTATATATTCTATACAATGATAACAAAAATCAATGCATGTCACTGAGTTTTGGTAAGTAATTCATATTCATTTCAATTATAACTTTGACAGGTCGGTTACTAACTCGGATTGGTAGCATGGCAGTCCATGATAGACATATTGAGGAAGCAGAAGAGATCTTAATGGAAGCCAGTCAGTGTATGAAACAAGCTAACAGTGTAGCAGGCATAGCTACAGCACAGTTCAATCTGGGATTTCTCAAGTATGTACCTTGCTATTAAGTGTAAGACCATCCATCCAAAATATGACACTTGGTGATATAATTCCTTTTTGCTGATCATACAGGAAGCTCTATATTTTCAATAACTTAACAGGATGCTCCAGGCTGAAAATAGTATGATTTGAACAGATAAAGAAAAATCAGACAAACAAACACTGAAAATTTCATCAAAATCGGACAAAAAATAACAAATTTATGGTATTTTAAAGATTTGCTTTATTCCGGTGGAACAGTTCTAGGCATGTCTTCATGAATATTCAATGAGCAAACTGATGATGTTATATCCCCACTTGTTCTTTTGTATTTTGTTATATGAAATTAGGTTATTCAATTTTTTCCTCCAAGAATTTAAAATATTGGATTGACAATTGATTCCGTGCATTAGACATTTATTGCTGCAACTTATATCATAAGACATTCACACATGTATGAAACAATATGATTTCATGTTATAATATAAGAAAAAGAAAAGTGGGGATGTGACATCATCAGCCCATGTAATGAATATTCATGATATTGTAACGGAATCACTAAAAAATAAAATAGCAAAACTTACGTAACAAACAAATTGTGACGTCATAATGCACCGTTTTTGGTAGCGTCGTTTAGTTAGTAATTTCTGTTGTGACGTAGCACTGGTCATGGATACTCCTGGTCAGAAACCATTAGCAACGCGCCTAAATTGCGTAATAAACAAAATGCGCGTTCCATTTCTTGCCCTATAAAAGTTACTTTTCATAACGAAAATTATCATTGATTCAGATAAAGATTTGTTGTTCACAGTGCCAAGGTTACTGTTATCTCGACTGATATATTTCTTCCTGACAACTGAGCAAACCTTTCAAGGTATATCTTAATAAAGATGAATTTTTGGAGCAGAAGGCTGAGAGCCTTCGTAACTTAGATATATGTCACCAGGGGTCTCTAGATGAGGCATCCTTGATCTTTTAAGAAGATCATAGTACTGTTAGGAATAGGACTTAATGTTAACAGATGAATATTAATTATTTTCGGATCTTACCTGATTATAGATCCTTGATCTTTTATAGGACAGATAGTTGAGATTAGGATTTTGATGAGTTCCTGATAGTTCAGGCAAAGTTGTAAATATGTAAATTATTCTATTATCTAGGATGCCTCCTAGGATAAAGGCAGTCATTTACTATTTTGAATAATCAAAGCCTTTACTCCTTTCTAAAAATAGACATGTATAGTAAAGGTAGAGGAATTATAGGGATGTATTGATTTTTCAATACAATCTTTTCATGAGACAATTAGGTTTACTGGATAGTTTTCTTTGAAAGGAAAGAATCCTTGGATGAATTCGGATTTTCCTGGATTTAAGTTTGTTTAAAAAGATGTCAAGTAAGTTCTGATAGTTGTGATAGGAAGGAATGTGACAATTTGAGACTTGTCCTATCTAAAGACTTAGGTTAGTAAAAAGTTAAATGATAAGCCGACAAAGTGAGCTATCATTGAATACTTAAGGGGCGGATAGGCCGGTTTGGAAAATTGACCCGTTGAGCGGTGACTCTGATGGATTGAAGTTGAAAGTTAGGTTATTTGAGTGTTTTAGCTCAAGATAGAGAAACAAAGAGTTTAGTGGATGGCCAAGGGCCTAGTTTTAGAAAGTGATAGAGAGGCTAGACGTAGCCGAGAATAAAACTTCTTTTCATGCTTTTTGCTGGAGTGATAAGTATATTTGTAGGAAGGAAACTAGTACAGTTCGATCAACTTACTTTGATCAGTCTCATAATAGTGGTAATTTAGAACATAGATAGAATTTAAGACATATTACTTGGTTTTTAAGAAAATTTATTGTCATATAGAAATGACGACAAGTATTTTGAATAAATTATGACGACAAAACATAGTCATGAGGTGTCGTCTGTAGATAATGTACATAGTATACATAGATCAAAGAAGAATTTATTGAACAGAACACAACTTGATATTGGCAACGATGCCTAGCTGTTAGTTAAATTTTATTATTAAAGAATACTTGTTATTGATTCAGTTGAACAATTACTGAATAGAGAGTTATTTATTTTACTATAGTAATTTCTGGTGTGAACGTTAGTTACAGAAGTGAAAACGATGATTGGTACATTTACTTCTACTCGAGATAGCAAATTTAGAAAATGAGATCATTTATAGAACGAAATCACTTTTCCATGTCATTGTGCCTTAGATTGCTCGCTACCATAAGGAGTTAGCACGAGAGACTGTGAGAGAGAGACCTTTAATGTATTGAGTCGTAGTGTATTGTTTTTGGCAAGTTTGACTTTGTAAGTAAGGCACTGAGTGTGCAGTGTTACACGTGTGTGCTATGCTGAATCATGTGTTGTTGTTGATGAATTTGATTGTTTGTGCACGTTTTAGTGTGCAAAATTACTAGTTTGCTTGTCTTGTTTGGTGGTGAGTTCTTAGATCAATTTATTAGTAAATAATAGAATCATGTAATGTTTCCACTTACCAGAATGGTTGCAATGAGGCAGATTTCCGTGAAGATGCTGGAGAGCATGTAAAATGGTGTACACGTGGGAAGGTGCAAATGTTTACGATTTTCAGTGTCTTGAGGTCAGGTGACCGATTACGAGTTGTGACGTATGTATCGTGTTGGTAAATAAGCCAATTGGAGTGGTTGGTTTTGTGGATATTTATTTTATTTATGCTCCAGCGAGCCTGGAGTCTCTTTATAAACGAATGTTGTAAAGAGAGGAGAATCTAGTGCTCTCATAAAAAGGCTAGATGGTGGCAGCTTACCGTTATGAATGATTGATTTATATTTGGTGGAAATTGATAAGAAATTGTGAGAAGTATAGAGTGCAAATGCAGAGACACTCCCTTTTCTTATTTCTTCTCTCTCCGCTCGGTCTCTCCTCTTCTCTTCTCTCTTTTTATCGCTTGTATATAACCCCCCCCCCTATCACGCCACAATATTGTGCCTATAAATATTTTCACAATATACATGTATTGCTTAACTTTAAAATTCATTAACTTCACTATGAATGAGACTCTGTGCTCTCAGTAGTAACTATAAAGAGGAGAGTGATAGTCATGATATACAGAAATTGCAAATGTTTTTTATATGAAAGTATTGAAATATATTAATATATATCTAAAAGGTCACTAGATATTTAATGATATTGATAATATGCATCATTTATATAGGACTTTAATATAAATGTTACAAAGTGCTGCATATTGTTATCTGGGATCTAGTATAGCTGGTAATAAGACACTTCATATTATTTTGAGGAATAAATTACTACAGGGTCTTTTCCATATCATCCAAATTTGTTAAAGTATACTTAGACAAATATTTGTCTTTTAATTCATGAATTTACCATGTCTGTCAAAAGTGCAATAATAATTATTTCACACAAAAAAAAAGAGTTTATTTTTATAAATACATGTGTATTTCAGGGATTCTTCTGGAGCATTTATATATTCTGCATTTCCATAAATATGTATGTCTGTCCGACCCTCTTTGTAGGACGTTCTTGATATATTTTGTCTCTGTTATCCTTATAATACTCTCAAATTAACAATAAAAAAGAGGTAAATATAGAACTGCTCTATGCATTTTGAGTATGATACTTCCTGGCATAACCCACACCCTCCAATCACAAGACCTAGGTTATGTTATCCGGGACTCTATCTGTGTGATATCTTTATAGGATGAAGGTAGAAGATTATCAGTCAGCTGAGTCTTGTCAACTTGAGGCTTTACAGACTAGAGAGAGATGGTATGGCTCAGCACATCCTCTGGTAGCTGAAGTACTCAATGAATTAGCTGGACTACTATGTAGATACGACAATGAGATTAGGTAAGTTCAGTCAGATAGAAGGGAAGCCACTGAGGGTTTTTTGATGTCAAGGCACTTTGGGTGACCATCCACACTTTATCTTGAGATTTTGGTTTATAAAAGGTAATATGCTGTGAAAGGCTTATATTCTCCTTCAATGTGATAGCTTTTCCTGAAAAAAAACTTATTGTCAAGAGAAATTAAGGGCAAATCTTGTTGTGTGTACACAACTAGAATGTTAATTCATCATGAGGACGAATTAGGTGATCTGTTTATGATTCTCATGATCACGAATACAATCACCATGTTTATTCAGATCAATATGATCATCATGATGGAAACTGAACTTTTATAATGAAAGAACGTGTTGAATACTCTTGAAAAGGGGAAATTAGAAAGTTGTGTGAAAAGGTATATAGGTAAAACACATGGTACATTTTATATGAAAAAGGGATTTGATATCTTTTATTGTGCAATATTTTAACTTATATACCTTGTAATGGTCATAAAGGACCATGTGCGAAATGGTAAGAAGAAAAAAAGTTTTAGAAATTACTCATGCTCACCCTGGGACTCGAACCTGTGCACCCATGACTGCTGGAGACGTAAGTCTGACGCCTTGCCGATTGAGGTACACTTTTTCCCATAGACTTTACACGTTAGCAAAATATGAGAATCGGAAAATCAATATTGCAAGTGAAATGGGCATGATCCCTGCATCTGATAAAAAAATGGAGGCAACACTTACGATAGTTTAAAATCTCAGCTACAATATACTCAAAGCTCAAAGACAAGAAATAATGGAGACATGGCTCGCGAAAGAGAGGAATATTGAATCCAGTTTGGAAAAAAAGTCATCTCCCATAGAGATTACACGCAATATGCAATATTTTCAGAATGTTCCGTTTCTTTAAATGAAAAATAAAGGCAATAACTCAAGTAAGGCCTCAGCTACATGTTATTGAGAATTGGGTGAAAATCGACTAATATTTACAAAGTAAGAGGTAAATTTGCATAATTACGATGACATCATAACATGCAAAATGAAAATTTTGGGTTGCGACGCCATTTTGATGTTGTCATGACATTATTGAGGGTCAAATAAGGCACAAAATTATATCTACGGTTCATACTGTATCAGAATTAAAAAATATTGGGGGTCAACAGACTTTCTGAGGAGCTATAATGAATTTTGTATAAGCATGTTTTTGCACATGTATGGCCTATGCCTAGAGCGCGCGTGCTGTAAACTTTAATGGAGGCTAATTCCTTTATTACTGGTCGTAGAAAGTTGATCAAGATATCAAATTGCTCAGAATTATATCATCACTGCATTGATATAAAATATGGCGATTCTATGTTGTGTAATACCATTACGCGCAAGAACGTATGTGTAACCGTTTGCGCGCACAAATTTTTGAAATACTTGTCAAAAAGTGATTTTGAGTATTTTAAATTTTTGATGTGTGCATATGTGCACGTCATGACCTCTACATAACCTTTGGTGACAAGGACAGTTGACCCTTGACAAGTAGTTAATGTCATGTAAATATGAATGATATTTGATGATTGATAATGAAGATATGATTGATAATGTCAATTTACAAAATGGCGCTTTGATGACATCACAATGACCTTTTGACCTTTAATTCGTTTCATGCACATGATATAATAGATCCGCATAAATGATTCAAGTTTGAATTAAATTGAAGGAGGAGTTCTGGATATTTTGTGCTAACAAGAAAAGGGCAAAAAAAATAGAAATGATGAATAAAAAAGAAAATTTGTACGAAATTAATAGTTGATCTGTCAGTTGACAGATCACCTTCTGATCATCATTGCCATTTGAAATATTCATTGTGAACATCGTCATTGATTTATTCATCTATTTATCTATTTTTTACTCTGAAAAAATGTGTTTAGGTTTATGTTGATATGTGGGGGCATCGTGGTCTAGTGGTTCTGACTCTCGCCTTTCACACAGAGGGTCGTGAGTTCGAATCCTAGCCATGGCGTGTTTTCCTTCAGCAAGAAATTTATCCACACTGTGCTGCACTCGACCCATGTGAGGTAAATGGGTACCGGCAGGAAGTAATTCCTCAAAAAAGCTGTGCGCACCAGAATCGGTAGACTAGCTTAGCCGGGGTAATATAGGAGCGCCTTGAGCTCCTAGCAAGGTGGATACGTGCACTATACAAATCCTATATTATTTATTATTTATAATATTTGTTAATACTATTACAAATGGAATGATTTTTAAAGTGAATTAAAATATTTGACAAAGAATTTCTCTCAAAGGCACAGACCAGAGGTAAAAAGTGCAATTGAGAAATGGGAAATGTGTAAGCTATACAGTGCGTCCCAGAAAAAACGAAACCGAGATTAATCGATGATTTATCATAACTTAATCAAAAATACAATAGACAAATGACCTACCAATGTAAAGCTTAGAATCTCTTCTTTCATCTGATATTACTTAGAGTATTCCCCATTCACGCATGAGTGAGCAAAAACAATTTGAAGAAAGGATACCAAATACTCATTTGGGGGGGGGGGGTATCTGAATTTCAAAAAGAAAATCACATGCCTAAAAAGTTCAATATCTGCTCTTTTATTTGATACCTTAATCACAAAAAATGGTCAAGAAATAAAAAAGTTATGTTCCCTCGAAACAATGCTTGTATTTCCATAATTTAATTAAATAAACGTGTTTTCACCGGTTTTCCACAGAAGCTATTGCACGGTTAACAAAAGACTTAATGCATGGCTGATCGTCAACAAAACGGAGTGTCGAGTGAGTTTGAACGCGAGCCTGTAGAACCTCTTAATTTTATGAAATTATTGAAATTCAAGCCTTATTTCAAATAACCAGAACTTTGTTATTTCTTGACCATTTTCTGTAATTGAGGTGTAAGATTAAAGAGCAGATATTGAACTTTTTAAAAATGTGGTTTTCTATTTGAAACCCAGATATAGCCCGCCAAATGACTTTTTGGTATCCCCTCTTCAAATTGTTTTTGCTCACTCATGCGTGAATGATAAATTATCTAAGTAACTTTAGATGAAAGAGGAGATTCTAAGCTTTACAATGGTAGGTCATTTGTCTATTGTATTTGTGATTAAGTTATGATAAATCATCGATAAATCTCGGTTTCGTTTTTTGTGGGACGCACTGTATAGTACAACAGTGTAAGTTTTATGCATATTCACAGCTTGATAGCTGAGTATTTTTCCTAAGAAAAACTGAAATTAACAGGTTTCACAGGGGATTTGGACAAAAGGCTTTCCATTGCCTTTCTCCAGCCTCAAGACCTGTGATGTCATGTTGTATTAGAATCTTTGTGATTTCATAGGCTTGTACGCTGAAAAAAGGGGTTAGTTTTTCTGCTTTTCAGATTCTGAATTCCATTTTTTTTTCAATTTGCAGAAAAAAAAAGACAATTATTCAGTGCTCAAATGTGGATGGAAACCTCCAACTCTTCACTAGATTTTTTGTGATTTCTTTCTTAGCTCTTATTGGGCATAAATTGCTATGTCAGGAAAACTTGTTACACATAATCTAAATGCAGATATAATTTGAAAGCTGTGCCAAATTAGCAGGAAATTCAAGCTTGCAGAAATATATATTAATGAAATCTCTATGTGATAGAAGGGAAGAAAATAAAATGTGCAATGTGAAAGCGGGGAAAATCACCCACTTTTCTGTGTACAACTCTATAGAATTACACCACTTCTGAACACATGACATCATGGTCTCCAGGCTAGTGAAAGCATTTACAAGCAAGTCTATTTTTTAAACCAGATAATTGGAGCTATTCTTAAGCAAAATACTCAGCTGTTAAGTGGTGAAAATGCATAAAACTTGTATTTCTGAAAAAAGGAGTTTATTAGCATTTGATTGGTATATGAATTGTCAATTTCATTATTGGGTCTGGTCTGGGTCTTTTAAGATTATCAGGAAATATCAAAGATTAATTCCTAATGAAGTATTGATCACAAAAAAAGTCTGTCAGAATCCAAAAGTTGGTCACTTTGTGAAAATTATGTGCCAAATTATTCTGGTAATATTATTTTCGCTGTCATTATCAAAATAAGTTTCAGTTGAAGTTCAGTTTGGTTTATTCTTCATATCTCCCAATATATACAGTATAACATTCAAGAAGAAAGAACAAACTTTAATGATAAAATAGTACATTACAATAATTCATTAACATTTGAAAACACAAACTGGAGACACATATAGAAAGATGAGAATATGAGAGTTTGGGTGGTTTGAATAAGCCAGGCATTCTCCAAGTAGACAGACGTTTTTTCAAGGTGGTAATTTTGAGCATAATATATATTCAGTCACATCTCATTAAATTACAGACAATTCTTGGATTGCTTAAAAGATCAACTTGATATTGAATACTTATTCAAAATTATTTGTCACTGCAAATTCTTGGGATGGGTTTGGTCATTGAGATCAATTTAAGATTGTAACCGATCCTATTTCATTTTGGATATAATTTTATCTTTAATTATGTTATCCTTCAACAAGGAAGAGTACATGCACCCAGTGTACATAATTTACTCATAATTTTTTTGTAAGAATTGTTTTTCACATCAGTGATAAGTAGTAGTTATGATATTGATCTACTTTTACAGTTATGACAGAATAAAGGCTGAGGTGTATTATAGGAGAGCATTGAAAATTCGTCAAGACGCACTTGGGAAGGATCATCTTCTGGTAGCAACCACTCTCTTTCATTTAGGTGAGAAAAAAAGTGTCTCATTAGATTGTCAATTTGTCATGAAAGTAATAAAAAATAGTTTTTAGGGTAAGGTTTTATTGCATGCAAGCTGAAGATACTGAATCTCTATCCTAAATTATTTTTTTCCATCATATTTTGTAATGTTTTTAATGTTGTGATTGTTATTGCCCCTCTAACACTCTTTAGAATGGATACATGTACGTAAGAAATGCTTATATTTTTATAATTGTAAGAGTGGCTTTCTTCATTTTGCAGGGAAACTTCTAAGAGATGATGGGAGTTTCCAGAGCAAGAAAGAAGCCCTAGAGCTGATGAGTAGAGCACTGGATATCCGTACCACCAAGTTTGGAGCTCACCATAAACTCACCTACGCTATTCGCAACTCAATCAAAGGATTACGAAAAGAACTGGATAGGGGAGACTATGACCGAGCTCCAGTCAAGCCTCCAGACAAGAGAACAAAGAATAATCCTAGGAGTAACTTGAGCTGGCGGGAGCAAGAACTCTTAAGTGTTGGAGGGAGGAGTGGTTCACCAAGCCGTAGGGGTTCTAGTTACAATGGACGTAATAGCCCAAGAAGTATTGACAGGAGTCCTTCTCCACGACCAGGCAGTAGGTATGGAGGAAGTGTTCGGCATGGAAGTATGCAGTACAATAGTCAAAACAAAGAGAGAGGTAATGGAGGAGGGATTCGCAGGGATAGAGCTCAGAGCTCACCACAACTGAAATACAACGGAAGATCTAGCTCTGGTTCTCCTCAAAATAGATCCTCAACTAATAGGAAAGTACATTCAGCTGCAACTGGAACTCAGCAGAAAGACTGTAGACCATCTAGTTCATCTTCTTCATCGTCGTCTTCCTACAAGGGACCTACTTTGAAAGCCAAGTACCTGTACAATGGCCGTCCTGATGCAAGAGAAGATGGTGTGTCCTTTGCAGAAGGCCATACTATACTAGGAAACAGTGAGATGAGTGATGAAACATGCAGCAAAATCAATGGCATCAAAGAGAAAAATCAGCCAAGGCAAGGAAATGGACGTACATATTCGTCTGTCAGTAGCTCTACGTGGGACAGAGGACCTAAGAGTTTAGGTAGTGAAATGTCCGGTACTGGTCACAGACGTGATATTCCATCTCCATATGACAGTAACCTCCATGGTCCAAACAGTAATATTACTTCACTTCTTGGAGAGCCAGCAGGACCTCGTTCTAATACCGTTGATCCCCTGCATGATGCTGCATTTTATCATGGGCCCGGTAGGTATCCTAAGGATCAGAGAGATTTCTATCCACCAAGAAGACATCAACAAAGGCAAAATAGCCACAAACTACCTTTGCTTAATCCTACCAACCAGGTTGAAAAAATAAATTAATAATGCATTTTAGGATTCATATGATATCTGAGTATGATACTGTGGAATTTGCTAGGTTGGATGTGATTTGCAATTAAGTTAGAGGAGATATTATAGAAAGTTGGGGGAGATGATGATTCTAATGACATTGTATTCTCGTATTACACCAATCACATTATAAATAATTATCTCTTTACAATATCAAATAAATTTGTATTTGAGATGACAAGAAAAGGCAATTATTCTTTCTTGAAATTGGGGTGTCATATCAGAGATAGGACTCTAAACTAGATGAGATGATTTTGATAAATGCAAGTGCCTTTAAAGTATATATCCTTCAAAGGAAACCAAATAATGAAGCTTATATTATCAGAGAACATATATTTTTAATTCTTCATGAAATAAAAATAAAAAAACAATGTCAAGCAGCTGAAAATGATGAATTACTTTTGTTGGCCATGTCTTGAGATTTAATAGATCATGATTTATAATATTTGTTTTATTTTGTTTAAGATAGAAAGTAACGGTTCTCAGGAATTAATGTAAAATTTCTGCTGACATATAAATCATAGAAACTATGTTTTATTTTTTAAACTAAATATCCCTTTTTCATTCATTTTTTTATTTCATAATTGTGAAGCTGATTAGATTTATATAATTCAGATATGAATATTTTTATATTATCCATATTTGTTATGTTTTTATACAGAATCAAGCTGTACAATCCTATGTGTGATGTCAAAAGAAATCTGCCAAAATGAAGATTTATATGCATATTATATTTTTTGATATTTCTATTAACATTTTGTTATTTGTTGTGATTGCAGTGATGTTTATTTTTTAATGAAATATGAAGGTAATTTAAGATTTGATATGAAATGTGTGAATATACTAACCTATAATAGTCTATGTTTAGACTATGCTACTTGATGGAAGAAGAGGAGTAAAACAATAATAGTGCCGAATATCACTCTACAAATCAGGGCGTCTGTCACAGACATGGGTATACTAACCACATATTTAATGTAATCATGATTTCTGACAAGGAAAATACACAATTTATATATGTATATTGTAAATGTATATGTTGCTTAACTGATGATAATCTAGCAACTTGTCCCTCTAGAAATTTACCCCTCTCCTTTTCCAAGATATCTATGTATGTACAAGCAAATGTTCGTAAATTGAAATTTGACAAACTTTCTCCTCACATAGTGGAAAACGTGTTTTGTCTTGATATATCATAGAACATGCTTGGTTTCTTTTTTACTCTCTCCTTGAGAGTATTTTTATGTAAAAATCGCTGTTTGCAACCTAATGAAAGATTTTCATTCAAAGTTTTGTTGCTTGTATGTCTTATATTAACCAGATGGCAAGTTTAGAATGATACTTCTTTAGTGTCATTCAACATTGTGATAGAGGACAAAGAACATCTCTTTTCTAATATCATTGATATTATATATTTTTTGTAGTTGCTCGATAGCAAGTTTGATATGTTTATGTTAGCTTAATTTTAAAGGTATATAAAGAAGTAAGTTTTGTGATGTATGTGTCTCCATATTTTGATTTTCCTTGAATGAATCAGTCTTTATGAAATCATTGTATATTAGTAAAATGTTTCATGAATTGCCTTATATTTTAGAGACTTTCATCCATCCAATATATTTTATATATCTGACAATTCAGTCATGAAACTATTGCATTCCTTTGGATTTTCTTGTAGGCTGCACTCCATGTAATTAGACTTTTATTTTATGTACTCTGCAGTCCAATCGTTACACCTGAATTTTGAATGACTATTCTGAATTTCTTCTTCAGAGTGAATATTGTATCAGTTTATTAGGATCGTTTGTTTGTATATCGTCCATTTTCAATTTGCTGGGACCTCAATCATTATTTATGTAATGCAATATTTTGTAAGATATAATGTATATTTCTGTCGATATGTACTAATATGATATTACCATGCCATACTGTACAATGTAGTTTTCAAAAATGTGCCCACTTTAGTCTTTATGCCCTTTTGAATTTGCCATGTCATGAATTATAGTCTCTTGATTTCCAGTTTTTCAATGTCAAGGCCAGTTTGATGCACTGATAATGTTGAATAGTTGCTGTCCCAACCTTGCTTATGAGTGTGTTTGTATGTAGGTGTATGATATAGATAAGTGAGAGTTCCATTCAAAGATTAAAGCAGTAAAGCAGAGAATATTATGCTTTCTGTCTCATTTAATTATCAGCAGGGAAACTTTTACCCTTCAAATATAAGATATTGACATTGATAATCAAATCCTGTCTCTACCGTAATCCATAGCATCCCTTTCACCCTTTTTAATGTTAGTATCTGTATCGTCATAGTAACAGTAAATATTAACAGTGTTACTACAGCTCAAGGTCAAAGCAAATGAACTCACTATTTGATTATGATCTTTTCAGTCTATTTCCACTCAGATACCCTGCAATCAAATTAACAGGTTATGTGGAACTATTGAGTTACATCTTTCCTATTATGACAGGAGTAAGATCATTGCAACAAACCATTATTGCATTACATATCACAAAATTAAATTTAGCGTTATTTGTACTTGAAAAAGAGGATGGGAATATATTATGGAGGAAGGGAGGGGGGTATAAAATGAGAGCTATAGAATTTAGTTACCCGTTATACATCAGTTTCCATGGCTCCGTATTTCTGTAGCTATAATGAATATATGAATGATGTACAACTATACCATATGGTGTATTTGAATATGCTGTAATAATGCCCTGTAAAGGTAAAACGAATATTCTGTATGATCCTCTTTGTGTAAGTCTACAAGGATATCATTATTTATGTTCAATATCAACATTGTGCAGTTAAGTTGGTATGTCGAATAAAGAGCTAAGACCAGAACATGCAAAGTAATGCATACCTTCTAAATATAATTTTGCTCAATCAATAATATTTCTGCACAATGATCCCCCAGATATTTGACTGAGGCAAGTTCTCCTGTAAAAGGCATAATGATTATATATCCTCCTTGGCTTGATAAAACCTTGTATCTCAAAACTCAGCCATTTGAGGGTAGCTCAGAGAAAATCAAATGTATTCCAGAATTATGGCAATAGTGGCAATATCATATTGTCTGAAAAGAATCACCTATTTCCTGTAGAGATGTTTTTCCTGGGAAAAAGAAAGTCATTATTCTAAAATCAAGGGTTAATTTTTTTTAACTGTCCTGAAGAATTTCAGATGCATATTTTCAATAGTGCATCAGTGAGGTAGTACATTGTCATAAAATGTATGTCTGAAAATGTAAATGGCTTGTCTAGCCTGTATAGATCATACAATGATGTTTTAGTCAACTGGCCTTTATTACATTCAGCATTGATCAAATAATCACATTGTAGTTTGTGCCTGTAGGTTATGTTAAATGTGTACAAAAATATGTGATCTACCTGGAATTATAGCTTGTCTTAGACTTAGGGCAAAGCAAGATTATTTTAGATTGATGTTTCCATTCCAATGCTATGGCAATTCTTCATAATATTATATACATATACCTCTTAAATTGTGAATTGCATTGAACATTGATGAGAAAAAAAAGGTGAAGTAATTATGTAACCATGGTGGTTTAGCATGAGTTGACACAGTTAAATCAATGAAACCATCAATATTTCAGAATGGTTAGAGGAATTACAGTCAAACCTATCTTAGTGGCCACCTGCTTATAGTGGCCACTTAAAATTCCCCCGCAGGAAATTAATGTGTTGTTGACCCTGTCAATAGTGGCCACCTGTTTAACGTGGCCAGTGGCCACTCATTTTGCATCCCTTTGTCAATAGGAGACCCGCTACAGTGGCCACTAAAAATAAGCTTCCCTGAAACTTCTGACTCCAACAGTGGTTCAATACTGTAACTAGTCTATGCGTTTGCAACTGCATCTGAACACAAATCTAACTCTTCAATTAACAATTATACAATCAACATAAGTATTTGGTTGAATGAAATAGATACATGATCAATGCAGTATTATATGAAAAAAGTTGAAGTGATTAAAAGCACTTACTGTATGTCCAGTACATTGCACAATATATACATTGAAGATGGCCGCCAACCCATCTATAGTGGCCACCTGTCTATACAGTGCGTATATAAAAAAAAACAGGAAAGTTTTGAAAAGTATTAAAGTTTTGTTTCAAATTATGATGTCTATATTTTGATGTCAATAGATGCTCTGAAGTCTTATCTTACGAATGCCATTTGCGCACATGGAACGTTTTTGTCAGGGGTTCAAAAAAGGCTTGCGCCAAATGGCAAAAATCAGAAAATATTGACAATCAGACATTTTGCTACTCAGCAGACTTCCTCTTAAGCTTTATATCTTTGCCCTAATTTTTTAATCATGCTTTCAAAATCCACCAGAATTATTATTTTTAAAATCCATTTACAAAGCATTAATTTACATGAATTGTTTTGTATATTCATTTTACTATGTTTTCTTTTAGCATTCCTTCATAAATAAGATAAAAAACTTGTTTGTCAACCCAAGTAAGGAGATTAGCATTATCAATGGGCGAGCTTGTAATTTATTCAAATCCTTTTGTCATGTTTGTTATATAAAACAAAGGTTAAGGTGCCATTATTGTGAAGGGGACATTGATTCCTTGAACAAGTTAAATTGTGTGCTTGACAGGGTGTGGGAGAATTATTTAATGGGATGCTGATTTGAATTTGACATGCAAAAAAGTTTTCACTAAGAAATGAAACTCCTTTCGATTTTAAAGCGAAATTTCAAAAGCAACAAAAAAAAGTTTTTGCTATAAAATTAAGATATTTTTTGTTCAATATTTACTTTTTAACATACATAACTAAATTTCCAGGGGTGCTGCCTATGATGAATAATACACGGATCACCCCAGGGAAATCTTGGGGGGGGGGCTTCAGCACTCTGCTTTCCAGGGCCATGGTGCTTGATAGGACAATATTAATTCTTACAGGAAAAGATTCATGTCTTTCAAATGCACCATAGCCTTTGTTTCACATAACAAAAGGATTTGGATAAATTACAAGCTTACCCATTGATAATGCAAATCTCCTTGCCTGGGTTGACAAACAATTTTTGTCTCACCTGCATAGCAGAGTGAGACTATAGGCGCCGCTTTTCCGACGGCGGCGGCGGCATCAACACCAAATCTTAACCAAAGGTTAAGTTTTTTAAATGACAGCATAACTTAGAAAATATATGGACCTAGTTCATGAAACTTGGACATAAGAATAATCAAGTATCACTGAACATCCTGTGCACATTTCAGGTCACATGACTGAGGTCAAAGGTCAATGAACTTTGGCCATAATGGGGGTATCTGTTGAATTACCATCATAACTTTGAAAGTTTATGGATCTGATTCATGAAACTTGGACATAAGAGTAATCAAGTATCTTTAAACATCCCGTCTGAGTTTCAGGTCACATGACCAAGGTCAAAGGTCATTTAAGGTCAATGAACTTTGGCCATGTTGGGGGTATTTGTTGAATTACCATCATATCTCCAAGTGTATTGGTCTAGTTCATAGAACGTTTACATAAGAGTAACCAAGTATCACTGAACATCTTGTGCGAGTTTCAGGTCAGATGACCATGGTCAAAGGTCAATGGACTTTGGCCATGTTGGGGGTATTTGTTGAATTACCATCATAACTCTGTTAGTATATTGGTCTAGTTCATAAAACTTGGACATAAGATTCATCAAGTATCACTGGACATCTCATGCGAGTTTCAGGTCACATGACCAAAGTCAAAGGTCATTTAAGGTCATTGAACTTTGGCCATTTTAGAGGTAATTATTAGATTGCTGTCATAACTTTCAAAGTTTATAGATATAGTGTATAAAATATGGATATAGGGGTAATCAAGTATCACTGACAAGTTTTAGGTCACATGATCAAGGTCAAATGTCAATGAACGTAGTATTGTATCATTATATGAATGGTGTTTTTTGTGAATAATTATTTTATAGTAGTTTTAAAAGTCAGCACTGCTGCTATATTGAATCGCGTGATGCAGGTGAGACAGCCAGAGGCATTCCACTTGTTTTTATATGCACTGTAGTGGCTACAAAGTTAATATGATTATCAACTGAGGTATATTGTTGCAGCTTAAAAGGGACCAGTTATTTTTTGTTTTAAACAGAGCTTTTTTCGGTTTGAGGCTATTTTTCTGAATAATAAGTTCCTCTGAAATATAATGATGAATCCAGGTAAATGTTTTTGTATCTACATGAAGATTGTGTAAATAGAACAGTATTCCAATGCTAAATAAGACTTTGGATTTGATTCTTAATAAAATAAACTGGTCTCGATCAACTTCTGAAAATGACATCCCTTTTCACTTATGTGAATGAAGAGGAGAATTTGTAGCATTACAGATGTGAGGAAAATAATTATCATTGTGCAATATTTACATTGCATACTTGAATGTGCCTATTTGTAAATATTGTGTGAAGTCAATAATTGTTAATGAAACTTTCGATTTTATAACCGGTATTCTTCTAGCAATAAAAACTGATTAATTAACAAACTATCTTTGGAGATCGGTGTTCTGTTGTGTTCATTTTTATTGTTGTTTATGATTTTATGAAAAAAAATGATTCTATAAAACTAAATCAGATAGCTGTTATGATCATACAGCCTAGATCATGCAATAAATTCCCAACAGTACTTCATTCTTTTTACAGCATTTTCAAACTTGTCAATTTTGGCTATACAGCTTACTAGAAATATTTCTTTGATATCTAAAATTTGTAGTATTTTTTTCTTGCATATTTTAATGTTTGACCTGATTTTTCTTCCTCCTTCTTATAAACACAACAAATTTACCCCCCCCCCCTAATAGCATACAGGTTTTTAATATAAAAAAATTTGAACTAAAAAAGGGTGTTGCTGTATTCAACCGTTTGTCTAAAAAAGTGTTTTATTATTATAATTATATCTAAATGAAAAGAGTCAAATTCTCTAAACAAAATGCTGAAAATTTATTCAAAAAACTGATAACAAATAACCAAGAAATTCTTGAATTTTTCCAGTTTAGTAAACGAGTGTGAAAACAGTTGTATGGCTGATTATGTCATGTCCACCTTCTTCCTTTCATACATGAAATCATAATTATTTGATATTTTCATACATGCATGTATGATATGTCTCCCTTGTAACAAAATAAGTTTCAGCAATGAATTTCTTAGCTTTCAATCAATTTTCATCCCATTTTTGTCTCGCCTGCATAACAGAGCGAGATCATAGGCACCGCTTTCAACTCAAAACTGAAAGTATATGGACCTAGTTCATGAAACTTGGACATAAGGTTAATCAAGTATTACTTGATATCCTGCCAGAGTTCCGGGTCAAATGACCGAAGTCAAAGGTCATTTAGGGTCAATGAACTTAGACCAATTTGGGGAATCAACATCAAATTTTAACCTTTTGAAATATAACTTAGAAAGTATATGAACCTAATTCATGAAACTTGGACATAGGGGTAAGGATCGAAGTATCACTTAACATCCTACTTGAGTTTCTGGTCACATGATCAAGGTCAAAGGTAATTTAGGGTCAATGAACTTTGATACCCAGGTTGGGGTATTTGTTGAACCATCATAACTTTGAAAGCTTATGGATCTAGTTCAGGAAACTTAGACATTAAGGGCAATCAAGTATCTCTGAACATCCTGTGCGAGTTTCAGATCACATGACCAAGGTCAAATTTCATTTAGGTTCAACAAATTTTGGTAATGTTGTGGGTATTTGTGGAATTGTCATCATAAGTTAATCTAGTTCATGAAACTTGGACATATAATAAGAGCAACCATATATCCCTGAATATCCTGTGCGCATTTCAGGTCACATGACCAAAAGCAAGATCAAAGGTCATTTAAAGGAGAATGAAACCCTTGAAACCAGCTGAATCCATATCAAAGAGAAAAATCAAAGAAACATATTGTTGAAAGTTTGAGGAAGATTCAATGAATAATAAGAAAGTTATGAGCATTTGAATATTGAGATCACTAATGCCATGTAGATCCTCCCATTGGCAATGCGACCAAGATCTGTGATGTCACACACGTACAACTCCCTCATTACTTAAGTACTGATTTCACTTATATTCTCACTTTTATAGAGTCTATCACAAGGTGAGGTGTTTTCTTTATGAGAAGACAAGTACAGAGGTTTCACAACATTATATTATTGATGAATCGTTTGTCATATGATTAAAATGAGCAAAAAGAGATGTTTTGGGGTATATTTTCAGTGTCCAAAAGGGGAGAGTTGTTCATCTGTGACATCATAGATCTTGGTCGCATTGCCAATGGGAGGATCTCCATAGCATTAGTGATCTCGACATTCAAATGCTCATAACTCTTCTATTGCTAGTCCTATTTTACTCAAACTGTTGTTGATCTTATTCTTTGATTTTTCTGCTTTCACAAAAGCTAACTTGCTCCAAGAGTTTCATTCTCCTTTAAGGACGTTCCACAGTTATGTTTGTGCGCATTATGATCTGCGCATATTTAACACTGCGCGCTGACGTCACAATGGATGAACAGGTGATTAATTAGCTGTGGGTATGAGCTGATTTTTCTCACCATCTGCACCCTAACTGCAGATCCGATGCGTTATTTTATGAAGCTAAAAAACTGGAATTATTCCATGGATCATTTAAAAAAATATTTCTACTATTTCAAAATACTTTACTCTGTAGTACTGCCAAGAATCCCGAATATGACCCCGAGTTTGAATAAATGGTAGAGTGGTTTTGATTTTTCTTCACATAGATACAAAGCATTTTGGCGCATTTTTGGTGTTTTAAAAAGCACATTTGCTCTAATAAAAATGCTGATAGTTTGAAAACAATCACATGAACCCCTATTTTTTAATGTTTGTACCTCTTTGGAATAGCTTCCTCTACAACTTTGCAAATTTTGGTGAAAATGACATGGATTTTGAATAAAGTGCAGCATTTATTGTACTTTTGTAGTCTGTTATTGAAATTTCACATTTTTGAGATTGGGTTTTTGTTATCTTTTACACCATTTTTAAGAACTGACAGTGCTGTTATACTTAAAATTGCAAACAAATAGCACTATAAATAGATTCTCCATTCTAACGATACACTTATTAACTCTCTTGCGAAATTTGATGACTTTTTCATGTATTTTGACTGAGTAATAGAGGTTTAAACTCATTGTAGTGATCTTGCGAGGTCTAAAAATCCCAAATTCTTTTGAATGCGCACATGGACTTATGTTAATTTTTGCATATTTCGAATATTCAGGTTCTAAAGTATCTATGTGCAAAGTTTGGTGAAAATGACATGGATTTCATTTTAACTGTGGAACGTCCTTAAGGTCAATGAACTTTGGCTGTGTTGGGGGCTGGTTGGGGGTATTTGTTGAATTGGCGTGTAATGCAGGCGAGACTGCCAGAGGCGAATGTTGTTAGTATAGGCTAACCGGGCAAACTTTTGCCAGGCACAAATCCGCGTTCCGCTAAGCGCATGCCCGCCCCCCCCCCCACAAAGTGTTATTCAGGGTACGCCTATGCTCGTTCCCTCACTTTGAAAGCACCCCCCCCCCCCCCCCATGTCTGCCAAAATTTCTGAACCCCCTTTTGCGGGCTTTTCCTGCCTTGGAGACTCCCCTAAATCCGGAACACTGCTCAATGTACCTCCCTATCTCAGGTGAGCTCTCATTCCAACCCCCTATCTCAGGACAGACAACTCCCCCCCCCCCCTTCATCTCAGGTCAGCCTGTCATTACAATAGAGGTTCCCGAGTCATGACGGAGGACCAAACAATAGCAAAACTATGAAAACAATGACTTTTCATATAGTCTGATGCACAGGTTTTTATTGTTTGTCCTCCAATATGGCTGCTTGTGGGAACCGGCCCTCTATACCTTAAAATTAGGAAAGATATGTTGATGTTCAAAGTGAGATCTCAGAACTCAATGCAGTCATAAGAAATTTAAAAAAAGAAAAACTCATGACATAAATGTTTGTTAATGGTAAGTCCTGTTAATAGCAGTTTCAACTTTTGTTACTTTCCGTGATCACTTGTAGACAGAAAGGACAGAATCACGAAGGGATAACATCGATATCCGGGTTTTTTATCTCTCTCGTAGATTTCGAGAAGTCCGTACCGAGTCTATTATGGGGGACTATGCTTTTACTTTTCAAAATGAAATAATCCTGACTGAGCTTTCAAAACTAGCAGGAATTTCAGGAATTTGATCCCAGGATTTGATCATTTTTTTCTATGATATTCAAGATATTTAATAACCCCTTTTTTAATTTCTGAGGAGTCCAAAGTGAGAGAGAGAGATATCGAGAAACCACCCCCTTTTTAAAGAAATATCTGGGTGAAAAGTCAAATACACTCCTTTTTTTACAATTCGCGAGCCGGACTTGTCCGTACCCCTTTACCGGACATTTTGGCATAGGCGGATCCAGGGGGGGCGGGGGGGCCCGCCCCCCCCCCCCCCTATTGGCGATGGAAAAAATGTAAAAAGGGGGGAAAAGAAAAAAAAAAGGGGGAAGGGGAAAGAAAGAAGGAAAAAGAAGAGGAAAATAAGAGGAGGGAGACGAGAGAATAAAATAAGGTCAGGGGAAGACTTGGAAAATTATTTTCTTAAATATTTCATGTCACTATATTAAATTTTCGCTCGCGCTTCGCTCGCATATAGGATGTTTGAGGGGATACATATCTTGCTCAATAAGCTGATATGTAGCTTAAAATATCAAGTTTTGAAGTCGATAAACAAAACATATCTCAGCTCGATCGGACATCGAGCTTTCATTATTTTGTTTGATTTACAAATTGATTTTTTGTTAATGCTCTGTAAAATGTACGTTTTATGGTGTGAATATAATTTGCAGCTTTTTGCGCTGTGCGTTCGCATAATTTATTTGCCAAGTAGGCCTACATATTTTCGGTTACACTTCGAAATTCCGAAGGTTCGTAATTCCGAAGGTTCTTATTCCGAACGTTCGTAATTCCGTAAATTGCCTATACCTCGATGTTCGTTAATCCGATAACGAAGAAGGGTTCGTTAATCCGAACATTTGTGGCGTTATTCCGAAAACGAAATAAGGTTCATTGTTTCGAAGGTTCGATAATCCGAAAACGATCTAAGGTTCGTTGTTCCGAAGGTTCGTTAATCCGAAAACGAAATAAGGTTCGTTGTTCCGAATGTTCGTTTATCCGAAAACGAAATAAGATTCGTTATTCCGAAGGTTCGTTAATCCGAAAACGAAATAAGATTCGTTATTCCGAAGGTTCGCTAATCCGAAAACGAAATAAGGTTCTTTATTCCGAAGGTTCGTTAATCCGAAAAATGAAAACGGGGAAAGCAGAGGAAGGTCAAGTGTGGTGGTGGTGGGGGGAGAAACACCGTTGCTGTTCAATTATTATGAGGATGGGAAGGCAAGGGCGGCCGAACGAATTTTCGTTTGGGGGGGCAAAGCCAAAAATGACACTCGTACGTCAAAATGGGCAATTTGGTGATCTTTTTCACAATGAAGTCATTGTGTGTTTTATAGTAATTAAGTAGAGAAAGGCCTTTTTTAAGTGACTCCTGATTATGGAAAGATGTATATTTAGGCTTTCTTTTTCCAGAGAGAGTATAATGAGCGAGCGGTTTGGAAAATAAAATCAAAGCTGAAGTTGTAAAACTCGTTTTTGGGGTCAATTACTGTTAAAATGTCATTATTGCGAGATGTTGCGACCGTGAATCACAAGCTCAAATTTTAGGGCATTTCAATAAGAAATGAAAATAGAAAATTCCGAGCCGGTTTTTGCTATCATTAAGCCATCGACCCTAGGGTCCATGATCTAACTAATGAGTTAACACGAGCGCAAAGCGCGAGCTTAAATAAACTGACCAGAAAAGGAACCTGTTAAGGACTGCATTTAGTGACCTCTTTAGGATACATAATTATTTTACCAATCGAATAATGCGAGTGCGAAGCGCGAGCTAAAAAATTTTAATATTCCAGCCTGAAAATTAATCTAAAATGTATACTTTTGAAAAGAGTATTTATTTTGAAAAAAGGGAATTTCCCATTTTGGAAAAAAGCATTTCCCTGTTATTTATTTTGAAGGTGCAAGTGCTCCCTGCCCCCCCCCCCCCAGCGGATCCAACTTTCGCCAATAGGGGGGGGGGCGAAAAAAAGGTGCACTTATATGCCAAAACGGGCATTTTGGTGCAAACGGATATTTTCACAATGAGATTATCATCTGTGTAAAGTTGTGTGTTTTGTTAGGTTGAGCAAAGTTTTGTTAATTGATTTTTGATTGATAAGATATATATTTAGGTTTTATTTTCGCGAGCATGCGTAGCGAGCAAGCGGTATGGAAAAATATCAAATCAGATGTTGTAAAACTCGCTTTTTTGGTCAATTATGGACCTAATTGCTGTTAAAAGGGCATCCTTGTGAGATATTGCGAGCGAATCACGAGCTCAAACTTTGGAAATTTCATGTAGGCCTAATAAGACATAATAATAATAATGATAATAATAATAATAATAATGGTATTATTTACCAAGGGAAGCCACTTCATTTCTGAAAACTGTTCTCCCAGCGGGCCCTACTATTATTATTACCCCAGCTTTAGCTGCATGGGTTGCCTAGGCGCCCAAATGAAGGCATTTAATTAATTTCTTCCTACCGGGTACCCATTCACCTCACCCGGGTTGAGTGCAGCACAGTGTGGATAAATTTATTGTTGAAGGATATTACGCCATGGCTGGGATTCGAACCTACGACCCTCTGTTTCATTGTCAGAAGACTAATCCACTGGGCCACAATGCTCCACATAAAAAGTAAACATTCCGAGCATTTTTTTGTAATCATGAAAAAAGGATTAACATTGTTAACACTAGGCGTAACAATCAATAAAATTTAATTACCATTTATATTTTCTATTACCATTTTTATCATGATCATCGTTTGGATTATTATGATCATCGTTAGTATTATTTTTATTACAAGCAGAAGCTCTTATTAAAAATGACATCCCCTCAAATACAAATCCTATTATCTGGAGGTTACTCGCGCGCGACCAACACACTTAATCCCCTGCATCTTTAAACCATTTGCTTGGGCAGCAATAATTATTGCTCAGATAAAATCGAAATTAAGCGTATGCTTGATCCGGGCGCCTATTCTTAATGCAATACATATTTTGGCCACAACACACACATGTATCATCGTTCGTTATTTTACTATTGCATAATATCCTGTTCTTGTTACCAAAATGAATTAATTTCATTTTCGGAAATACGAACCTTATTTAATTTTCGGATTAAAGAACCTTATTTCGTTTTTCGGACTAACAAACCTTCGGAATTACGAACCTCATTTCGTTTTCGGACTAACGAACCTTCGGAATTACGAACCTCATTTCGTTTTCGGATTAACGAACCTTCGGAATAACGAACCTTCGGAATATCCGAACCTTCAGAATAACTAATCTTTGGAATTACGAATGTATGCGCATATTTTCTTTGTTTATTCCATAAGATTCTTTATACATTAATTTTATAACAAACTACTTAAAATCCCCCTTTTATGACAGTTTATAAAAAATTTCGTCTCGCGATTTGCGCTCGCATTAATTGTTAAAAATATATCAACTCATGAATCCTATTCATGATTACAAAAATGCTTAAAATATTCAGTTTTCAGGCCTCAATGTAACCAAATCTCACTCACTCATTACACACTAAGAAATAAAGGTGCAGTTTAGGGTTCTATTTTGCGTTTAGCACCCCTATCTCGACAAGGGTTGAATATTCCACCTTTACGGGTTCACTTTGTACGAACCAGGGTTCAATTTCCAGGAAGGTTCAATTTTGAACCTTTCTGTATGGATTATTAGTCTTGTACAGAAACCTACAGAAAAGCGATTATTATATTGTTCACATGTTACAGCCAGTATCTCTTATAAAAGTAAGTTGATTCAAAGGTTATTGTTGAAAGAAAATGAAGTCAAATTACCAAATAATCAATATTAACTAATTTGCTACGTGAATCCACGCAAACGAAACATAAAAGTTATAATTCTCCGTAAAGAAGTAACCGTACATAGACTAAGTGGCTAGCCGGTGATCAACCAATCACGCAAACGGAGACAAGGCGTCAAATCGGTACTTCGTAAAAATCAGTAAGATCTACTTATTCTTCAGGTAAGAACTAAGATATGCATTTTGTATCATCCTGCACAGTGGCGTAACTACGGGGGGCATGGGGGGGGGGGCACGTGCCCCCCCCCCCCCAATCGGCTGACCAAAAAAAAAAAACGGAAAAAAGGAGAAAAAAGGGAAAAAGGAAGAGAAACGTAGTGGGAAAGAGGAAATTATTATTCATTATAATGTTATAATTATGTGACATAATAAACATTTTTTATCATAACTTAATGAAACATAATTTGATCAGGGCCTATGTCTTCATTGTTCCTGGTGCTCGCATTATCTGTATAACGAGATATACATGTATAATCATGTTGTACTAAAACCTCCCGTTTTCAAGGCAATGTACACCAAAAAATATATTTCCCGCACTTCGAGTTATTATTGTTTTACGTAGTGACATATGTTTCTTTTTCATGACTACTTAAAGTGATTGCCCCATGTTAAAGTCTTTATATAAACCATTTCCTGCCCGTGATTACGTTCGCATTAGTGGATTGGTGAGATATGTTTGCTCTTCATGAAATCCTAAAATCAGTCCTTAAAATGTCCCTTTTTCTGATCTGAATATCAAAATTTTTCAGCTCGCACTTCGCGCTCGCATCATTTGGTTAGTGAAATACGTATGGCTTAGTGAATTCCTACAAACAAGCCTTAAAATGCCCCTCTTTAGGTCTGAATTTCCTAAATTTTCAGCTCGCGCTTCGCGTTTGCAATATTTGATTAGTGAGGTGCGTATGATAATCATGATTATAAAACTACAAAAGTGCTTCATGTGCTTAGCACTCGCATTAGATGACTATGGTGAGATATGTATACTATTAATGGATTCCTGAAATATAGTCCCTAAAATCTCCCTGTTTGGGGTCAATATACACAAAAATTTCAGCTCGCGCTTCGCGCTCGCATTGTTTAGCGAGACAAGTACGTATCATGATTACAAAATTTTGATTATAATGTCCCATTTTAGGTCTGAATATAAAAAATTTCAGCTCGCGCTTCGCGCTCGCATTATTTGATTAGCGAGATGCGTATGTTATTCATGATTACAATGACTACAAGAGCTTCCTTAAAATGCCTCTATTAGGTCAGTATACCTGGCAACTAAGTGACTCAAAATTTTTGCTGGTGCCCCCCCCCCCCCCCCAATGCCGTGACCCATGGTACGCCACTGATCCTGTATGTTATCTTCATGAATTATCCGAGATTATATTGTGATTTAGTTGTACATTTGAGTTCGTTATAAGGTAACGACAGATTTTGGAAAACGTTTTCACCGTGGAAGGCTCTAATACCAAGGAGGTTTCAAATGAGATGGAGTAACAGCATATAAAATCTCTTTGAACAAGTTTAAAGCCGCCAGCAGAAAGTATGTCAGGCATGCACTTTGCTCAACATCTCTTGCAATTGTGTAGACAAAATAATGATTCCCGCATGACTCGCAGCTATACGTCATACATAAAGGGAAATATGCTTTTGTGATGATAATTAGGCCTACTTTTTCGCGCATCTTAATGATCTTGGTCTAGTTATATGTGTAGTACATATTTCGGAGGCATGCGAAAACAAACTATGCAATATGTCCTGAAATATGACTCAAATTTGCTCGACCTGGCAAGTGCGGGCACTCATCTGGCATATACAGTAATGAACAACAATATTCCACCGACCACATTTGAAATTTTTATTCGCCGCAAACGATCGGAAGAGTGTTAAAATCTGGTTTCAGTAAAGGTCAAATTATTTCTTTTTTTCACCAATTAAAGGTTAATTGATATAGTCTGGGCAAATATCTCGTCGTAATAGTGCTTGGTTATTGATGTTTTGTCATGCATTCAAATTTCAGTTTGTTTATTAATATGAAAGATAGAAAATTGATACAAATGAATATTCGTAAAATTTCACCCCTCGGATTTCTTCAACTATGAAACTGGCGGCTTCGAAGCTGGACATCAAAAGGGTCCTTATTGCCGTTCTTTCTTTTGTGCTTCTTTAGAAATGAACAGCTGCTTGAATAAATTTGTTGACTGTTGGAACTCCAGTCATAGAATCTTCTTGCTAATTAGTATTAGTAATACGCTCTTTTGGCCGCCCGGACGTGTTTCATAATAACCCCGCCTAAAATGAACGAGATCGCGACGAACAGAGGATCTATCTTGCGCTTGTACACGCGATATATAGTCTATGTGCTTTTAAATTTCATGCATTGCAGATTCAACGTTGACATTGTCTCACTTTTGTTTTACATTTTTTTAATGATTATATTCATATACTGTACTTCGTAGGAGTAAAGATCAATGGGCTTGCATGGTAGTTTGCTATCAAGATCAACAAACTGCAAGTACTCTAGGTTTTTTTTTTGTGTTATGGTGCATTTCATTTATATTGTATGTATAATGTGTTCCAGTAAATGTATCTTACAGCACAGTGCAAGATTGTGTGTCCATTCCCGTGTGTTGATTATGATTAATTTCGAGAGACCAAAGATTTCTCAATAATAAATTGCACACTCTATCATTCATACTTATATTTTCAAATGGACCTTTTTATCTGTTTTCTACTGTGGGTGTGAATGCAAAGAAGTGGTCTGTTTTCTACTGTGGGTGTGAATGCAAAGAAGTGGTCTGTTTTCTACTGTGGGTGTGAATGCAAAGAAGTGGTCTGTTTTCTACTGTGGGTGTGAATGCAAAGAAGTGGTGTAAATGGGGTGATTTGGGGTTCAAATGTGAACCAGGACAGTTTCAAATTTGAACCCCATGGGTGCTCTTATTGAACCCGTGGGGGCTATTAATTGAACCTTTCACAGTCTATTTTGCTCCCCAGGGGGTGCAAAATAGACTGTGAAAGGTTCAATTATGCACCCTGTAAGTTTCATTTTGGTGGAAAAATGCACCCTGAAAGATGAAATATATGGCTTAAAGGTTCAAATTTGAACCTTAAAGGTGCAGAAATGACTGAAATATGAACCTTATGGGGTTCAGAAATATACCCTGAAAAATGAAAGGTTCAATTATGCACCCTGTAGGGTTGGGTTTGGTGGAAAATGAACCCCAAAAGGTGCAAAAATATACATTTAAGGGTGCAAATTTGAACCCTATGGATGTTAAATTGAACCCCTAGGGGTGCAGTTTTGAACCCGCAGGGTGCAAAAATGAACCCCAACCAGGGGTTCAATTTTTGAACCCCAATCAGGGGTTCAATTTTTGAACCCATAAGGCTGATTTTGCATCAACCTTTCGGGGTTCAATTTTTAACCTTTATTTCTTAGTGTGTAGGCTTATTACATTAATAAATATGATTTTTAAAAAATTTCATGAATTCCTAATTACTTAATTGTCCCATTTTCAGAAAGGAATATCGACAAGTATCGCGATTAGGAAGAGGAATAGGAAGATAGTCATCATTTTCATAATCATGATGACAAAATATCCTTAGGCCTAGAATGTCCAGGTCCTAGGTCAAAAAATGATAAAAATTCGCACTCGCATCATTTATTAAGTGCTTTCCACATCCACGTCACAATTTCTCTACATATTGCTTTAGATAGTGCTTAAATTCACCCTTTTCATACCGCAATATCAAATATTTTCTACTCGCGCTTCGCGCTCGTATTGATTTTCATGATAAAAAAATAAATGTATTCAGAATACCCAGATTCGCTCTAACTATAAAACACGTGCACGCATATTTATTGAGATACGCAGCTTGATCTTTATTCAAAACGTGCTAAAATTATCCAGTTTTAGATCAGAATATCAAAAAATTTCTGCTCGCTCTTTGAGCTCGCATTATTAATGTAGGAAGATACCAAATTACCCATCCTTTTTCATGAATTACAAAACATGAAAAGATTGTCCCATTTTTTAGTCTGAAATCTCAATTTTTCCGTTCGCGCTTCGCGCTAGCATCAATCGTTTGGTTATATACCGTTAATGATTACAAAAAGTGCTTAGAATGTCAATATTTTAGGTCAGAATGCCAAATAATTTCAGCTCGCGCTTCGCGCTCGCATTATTTAATAGTTGAAATATGTATTGTCTTAATAGCTAACTACAAAACGTCCTTAGCAGGTCCCTTTTTTATTAAGTCAGAACCCATATTAAAAATTTCTGCTCGCGTTTCGCAGTAATTATCTAGTTACATACGCATCTTGTTCAGATTCACAAACATTGTCCAGAATGTTCAATTTTCAGGACAATATACATGAAATTCCAAAAATGTTTAGCTCGCGCTTCGCGCTCGCACTATTTAAATAGGGCTTATATGAGATCATTACACTTTTATATTGTTTAATATGTTGAAATAAAGCTAAGGAATGACTGTTAGGACCCAATGTGCGTTTTGGCCCCCCCCCCCCCCTTTCCCAATTTTTCACGACCAAGAAAAAAAAAAGAAAAGGAAAGATATAAGGGTGAAATATAGGCCTATTATTTTCAAAATGTTACGTCAAAATCTATCACAAACTGATTTTTGTAATAAAAATGTCGAAATTAGATTAATAAGGATGAACTACGAGTAAAATAACTTGATTATCAAAATCTATTGTTCCTACTCAATATAATTATAAAACAAATATACCAGGCCTTTATTTCGAAAGAGGGAATTATTTATCCTCGGTTGTACTGCCTTCGGGGCTTCGCCATCGGGGAAAATAGTAATGACAGTCCAACCTCGGACAAATAATTCCCGCTATACTTACTCAAAGCTTGGTATATTTGTATATTAACATTATAGGCCTAATTCAATGAATATTGAAATATGTTATATTTAACAAATAGTGAGTGGATGATGTAACTGTTTCCCTTGTTCCCTAATTTGCATATATACCAACCAGGATGTGCAAATAACTGCATGTTATGTGAAATTGACCATGCAGACAAGATAAAAAAATGACATAAACCTTTTATTTATGTACATTATTTTAATGAAATTTTCAGTGTTTAGCTTGTTCGATTTTTCTCCTTTTATTCAAATCGACTGTTTGAGAGATAAACTTTCCAGGCCTAATGATGGCGGGAGGGCTAGCTGCTGCAATGTGTAACTTAAGTAGGGGCTTAAGGGTTCACTGTAAAAAAAAATAGTCGACATTACTCAATAAAATTGTGGCAACATTTTTTTTCAAATATTTATTAGTTCGGCAGTTTTAAGTAAAATTTAATTATTTTCTTTGCATCCATTTTACTCAAGAAAATTAAGTTACAATAAATTAATTACATTAAGTAAAACAATCACCAAACAGGGACCTGGGAACGATTTTTTCAGTGGGGGTGCTGAAATCTCTCCTCGAAGGTGGGGGGGGGGGGACACAATTGAGTTTTCCATAAGTACACACACACACATCTAAGGGCATCACACCCACACACACCCTAACACACCCTCACACACACACACACACATATATATATATATATATACAAATATTTGCCAGTCACTTCTTAGCTATCTTCTTATAAAAGAACATAGATATATAATCAGATAACTCGAGCGCGAAGCGCGAGCTATTTTCTTTTTGGGGGGGAATTTCATGTATTTTGTCCTGAAAATTGAACATTTTGTGGTCCTGAACAAGATGCGTATGTAACAAATGATAACTGCGAACGTGATCAGCGCGAGCAGATATTTTTTATATACGCTCTGGCCTGATCGAAAGGGACGTGTTATAAGGACTGTTTGCAGTTACCCATTAAGACGATACATATATCAATAATCAAATAATGCGAGCGCGAAGCGCGAGCTGAAAAAATTGACATTCCGACCTAAATACTGGACATTCTAAGCACTTTTTGTAATCATGAACAGGATAGGTATATAAATCATACAATTGATGCGAGCGCGAAGCGCGAGCGGAAAAAAAATTGAGATTTCAGACCAAAAATCGAGACATTCTAAGCACTTTTCTAATCATGAAGAGGATAGGTATATAACTATACAATTGATGCGAGCGGAAAAAAAAAATCGAGATTTCAGACCAAAAAACCAGACATTCTAAGCACTTTTCTAATCATGAAGAGGATAGGTATATAACTATACAATTGATGCGAGCGCAAAGCGCGAGCGGAAACAAAATTGAGATTTCAGACCAAAAAACGAGACATTCTAAGCACTTTTTTAATCATGAAGAGGATAGGTATATAACTATACAATTGATGCGAGCGCGAAGCGCGAGCGGAAATAAAAATGAGATTTCAGACCTGTAAACAGGACATCTTAAGCACTTTTCTAACCATGAACAGGATAGGTATATAACTATACAATTGATGCGAGCGCAAATCGCGAGCGGAAACAAAATTGAAATTTCAGACCTATAATTGGGACATTCTATTCATGTTTTGTAAATCAAGAAAATGATGGGTAATTGGATATATTCTGACATTAATAATGTGAGCGCGAAGCGCGAGCAGAAATTTTTTGATATTCTGATCTGAAACTCCGCACTGAATGTAATATGGTTTGAACAGATAAAGAAAAATCAGACGAACATAAGAATAAAGATTTGATCAAAATCCGACAAAGAATATCAAAGTTATTGCATTTTAAAGATTAGCATTATTCCGGTGAAACAGTTTTAAGCATGTCTTCATTAATATTCAATGAGCAAACTGATGATGTCATATCCCCACTGGTTCTTCTGTATTTTATTATATATAATTAGGTTTATTCAATATTTTCCCTTCAAGAACCAAAAACAGTTAAATTGACAACTGGTTTAGTCCATTTGATATTTTTTGCTGCATCTTATTTCATTATAAGGGAGACATATCATTCACACTGGTATGAAAAAAATGAAACAATTTTGATTCCATGTAATAACACAAGAAACAGGATATGGTGGGATGTGACATCTTCAACCCTCATAGGCGGAAATCCCAGAGGGGACAGGGGGACGTGTCCCCCTAACAAAAATAGTAGGGGGACACAATATTAAATGTCCCCCCTATTATTTTTGGTCTTTCGTGATGGAGAAAAATACATCAGTTCACAATCGAAATAATATACATGTATTTTGGACTAAATGACCTTACATTTTGGGTGAAAACCTTTTTTTTTTTTTTTGGGGGGGGGGACTTGTCAAATTTTGTTAGGGTTAAAATGTGACCGTACATTTAGGGTGATTACCTTTTTTTTTTTGCTTGTCAAATTTTACAGGCCCTGGTCCCCCCCTACCTTTGGGGAAAGATTTCCGCCCATGTCAACCCACCTATTAAATATTCATGACGACATGCATATCACCATTTTCATAAAACATTGCTAAACTTTAGAATTAAATAACTATTTGTTATCAGATTTTCATAAAATTTATTTATTTTGATAAAATGTATTTGAAATAAATATTTTCAGCCCGGAGTACCCCCAAAACAAGCTGCGTATCTGAATAAACATGCGTGCGCTTGTTTAGAGTTAGACCTTGTATCTGCATGGGCATTCTAAATACATTTTTTTATTATAAAAGTCAAAAATGCGAGCGCGAAGGGTGAATAAGGGTGAATTTAAACCGGAAAATTCTGAAGGGGGGGTTCTACAAAACGTCGTTCATTATTATTACATTTCTGTCATTTATCATACCTACCACTATATGGAAAATAACACATGCAGCACACCCCCAGCACCCCCGCTTCCCAGGGCCATGGGGCAGGGCGAAAAAGACTGTGATATTTGATTTCTATTGTCTGACTTGTAATTGCTTATACAAAACATGGGCGGTCGGGCACGCGCATGCACACTTGATTCGACATAAAACCTGGAAGTGTCATTGTATCAACCACACCCTTAATATGTCCCTCCCTGCTATCGAGTAGTGTGTAAACTGTGGTTATAACGGTTACACTTCGTTATTCCGAAGGTTCGTAATTCCGAAGGTTCTTTATTCCGAAGGTTCGTAATTCCGAAACACGTAGATTGCCTATACCTCGATGTTCGTTAATCCGAAAACGTAAAAGGGTTCGTTAATCCGAACATTTGTAGCGTTATTCCGAAGGTTCGATAATCCGAAAACGAAATAAGGTTCGATGTTCAGAAGGTTCGTTAATCCGAAAACGAAATTAGGTTCGTTGTTCCGAAGGTTCGTTAATCCGAAAACGAAATAAGGTTCGTAGTTCCGAAGGTTCGTTAGTCCGAAAACGAAATAAGGTTCGTTAATCATTTCGTTTTCGGACTAACGAACCTTCGGAATTACGAACCTCATTTCGTTTTCGGATTAACGAACCTTCGGAATTACGAACCTCACTTCGTTTTCGGACTAACGAACCTTCGGAATTACGAACCTCATTTCGTTTTCGGACTAACGAACCTTCGGAAATACGAACATTCGGAATAACGAACCTTCGGAATATCCGAACCTTCGGAATAACGAAGCTTCGGAATTACGAATGTATGCGGGTTAGGTTGTATCGCGTGCGACCACGTCTGTATCGGAATGCCGGAGCTTGATTGAGTCGCGTTATAGGAGGGATGTTATAGGAATATGTGAAAGACTATTATGTAAATGATTTGCGATTGTGTCGGATGTGCTAATTATGTACATTATAACATATTTTAAAAAATATAGGGGGAACCTGATTTCGTGGGGGTGCTGCCTATGGAAAATAATACACGCGGCACTCCCAGGAAAATTTCTGGGGGTGCTTCAGCACCCCCAGCACCCCCGCTTCGAATTCCCAGGTCCTTGTCACCAAAGTATTTGAAAAAACCAAATGGGGGAGTGGATTATCGTGATTCGAAGGTCCCCTCCCCCATCGTCCAACTTTTGGTGGCATCATTTTCATCTTAGACATCTTTTATCCAAATATTAGACTTTGTGCTTTGTCACTTACCTGTACATATAGGTGTTGACATTGATATTTATACGCGATCGTTTCATTCTTACAAATAAAACAGTAAGAATGATATAAGCATTTTCCGAAAACCTAAAAAGAAATCTGAAATTTTATGCTAAATGACTATTTAATGTTGCTCTTTCTTTGATTCAACTAAAGAATAAAATAGTAGCACACCCTTATCCAAAACAATTTCAAACACAAATAGATATGACAGTTATTAAAAAAAACATTTACTTGCTCTAATGAATATTCATGCTTTATTTAAATAAGGCGTTAATTGAAAAATATAAGTACATTCGACATGATTTTATGAGTAATAATTATCTTTGCCTAATTGAGTTAGATTTACTCAATCGAAGCAAGCTAGCAATACGTGAATTTTCTTAAATGTATATTGAACCCAAATAAATCAAGTAAATCAAGTAAATTAAAAGATAAGTTAAAACTACTGAAAAAAAACGAAAACGATAACAAAATAAAAATTCTACTTATATACATTAAGTGTTAACTACTGATTCAGAATTTCTTTTTACAGTGTAACTTCTTGTCAGCTAGAACATGCAGAATGAAAATGGCAATTGGAGAGGAAAGTGAAGTTAGAGGAGCTCCCTACTGTCACGTAAATTAAGTCGCCAGAAATTAATTTTCAGTTGATATAAAAGGGATTATGGCTTTAAATTGATGTATCACTCATTATCATCCAAATCCTGATTAAAATAAAATAACTTTCGCATGGTATATTAGTTGAGAAAAGAAAGTTATCCAGTCCATTGAATCACACTTCCTCACTATTGTGCAAAGGTGACAAAAAGAGGATTAGATATCATAGAAATTTCCAAAGTCATGAAACTAATTAGGTACATCATGTTCATTATTATAAAGAATGGAGGCATTAGCTTATCCAGTTCTTCATTTATTGATGTTCAAAATAAGGGGATAATACTTTGGTTCTCATGCAGGAACTTGGCAGTCTCGCCTGCATTACGCCATTGAATATAGCAGCAATTAATGCTGACTTTGAAAAACAATTGATAAGTTATTTTAAAAAAAACCACACAATTTATTATGATAATAAAATACTACGTTCATTGACCCAAAACGACATTTGACCTTGGTCAAATGATGTTCAGTATAATACTTGATTAACCTTATGTCCAAGTTTCATCAACTGGGTTAATATATTTTTTAAGTTATGATGACATTTCAAAAACGTAACCTTGGTTAAGATTTCAATGTTGACGTCGTCGCCGCCGCCGGGAAAGTGGCGCCTATAATATTATAGTCTCGCTCTGCTATGCACAAAAAATGCAACATAACCCTCAAAAGGCAATATAATATTGACATATTTGTGTAATTAAACTATCCAAAAGGCTCACGATTTGGGGTTTGTTTGGTGCATCCATTATTTTATAGTGAATGGAATAAAGTGAACTCTTTAGAAATACTATTTAAACTGAAGCTTTTCTTTTCTTCTCTGGCATTTTTTTAAAAAAGTACAGTCAAAGTGCTTAGATTGGCCTAATTTTGGCCGTGACAAATCCCTATATACGTTTAGATTATTGCAAAGGTTATAATCACTGCATCATGGGAGTTTAGTTATAATAAGTCAATTTATGAATGTGTGATTCCGATGACTTTGAAATATGAGTATAGCTTTTATCATAAAAGAATAAAAACATAATTTAAATACACTTTCTTGAATATGGGAGGGGGTCATCTTGTTTGTGGAAGCGGGATTTTGTACGAAAAATATTTGGCCTACCGTATTTTTCAAAAGTATACGATGGGTATACGATTAGTTACTGAAGACATTGATCAAATAAATGCCGTCAATGAAACATTCAATTAACACAACAATGTAATAAATATTTCATAAATGAATTTTGCTCAAAAGTTTGAATTTTGCATCATCTCCCAATATAATCTTAAAGATTATTCGAAATCTTTCATTTTCGTATGCATCATTTTGATATCTCCATGTTTTGGGAAGTTTATATTGTGTCATGTGATGGCCTACGATCATTTTTTTCCTTGATAATCATAATCCTATTTTTGTTATCAATCTCATATCACCTTTGACCAATGAGCAAATGAGTTTTCATTGAACAAAACTCGACTATTTAAATCCCTATTTGTTCTTTTTATATATTTCTTGTTCATATCCTTCTAAATTTTACGTTATTTATATAATATACCCTTAACATCCTCTGTACTTAATGCATATTATTTTAAACGACTGAAGCAACTTTTTAAGGCTCGCTATAACTACGCTCACCGCCGCAATTTTTTTTTCCATAATTACACTCCCTCATGGGCGGAAATCTGTACCCAAAGGTAGGGGGACAAGCAAAAAAAAAAAAAAAAAAAAAAAGGTTGTCATAAAAAAAAAAAAAAAAAAAATCATTTTAACCCCCAAAAAATTTGACAAGCAAAAAAAAAGTGTTTTCACCCAAAATATAAGGTAATTTAGTCCAAAATACATGTATTATTTCGATTTTAAAGTGATGTATTTTTCTCCATCATAAGAGACCAAAAATAGTAGGGGGGACATTTGATATTGTGTCCCCCCTATATACTCTTTTTGGTAGGAGGGACACGTCCCCCTGTCCCCCCTGGGATTTCCGCCCATGCACTCCCTTGAAAGACGATTTAATAATCATTCTGTTTCTGTTTCTTCCAACTATATGGAAATTTTGCTCTCTCGCTCGCGTTTGGACAGAGGCGTCGACCCGGGGGGGAAGGGGCGATCGCCCCAACAATGAAAATATTGGGGGGGGGGCAAACATATCGTTTTTGTCCCCCCCCCAATAATTCCGGATGTGAAAAAAAATGAGATTGTAATGTTACACATAAATCGGCAACTTCTTTATTTAAAATCGTGCTCAAAATGTCCGCTTTTCAGATTGGAATATAAAATTTTTAATTTCTTTAGCAAAAGCTCATACTTTTCATGATTAAATAGGTGAATAGGGCTAGAATGTCCCGTTTTCAGTTCTAAACCAAAAAAGATCTCCCGCTTTGATTTGCAATAATCTTTTGTTGGATATAATTATATCTTGTTCTTTTTTAAAAACGTCCATTAAACTGTCAGTTTTTCTTAGATCGAAATATCAAATTTTTCAGCTCGCGCGCTTCGCGATCGCATCTACTGTTCTTTTAGATACCCATCTTAATTGGTACCAAAAATGCTTAGAATATCAAGCTCGCTCTCGGCACTCGCATTATCTGTGTAGTGAGACATGTATCCTCCTCATGAGTTACTATACAAACAGTTCTAAACATCTTTTTCTTGTTTTCAGGTCAGTATACTAAAAAAATTCAGCCCGCGCTTCGCGCTCGCATTAGTTTGTTGGTGAGATATGTGTCTCTTTCTCATGAGTCACATATATACATACATACATATATATATATATATATATATATATATATATATATATATAAAGGCCTATGTGGGTGTGTGTGGGTGAGTTTTTTCTGTGTGATCGAGCGCATTTGGAACGTTGATTAATGATTTTGCCCCCCCCCCCCAATCTGAAAAATGGATCGACACCCCTGCATTTGGATACTAACTGTAATCCAGTACGTCACATCATAACCATTACAATGTGGTGCGTTGTGGCCCAGTAGATTAGTCTCCGCGGACTTTGAAACAGAGGGTCGTGGGTTCAAATCCCAGCCATGGCGTAGTTTCCTTCAGCAACTCAACCCCCTCAACCCAGGTGAGGTGAATGGGTACCTGGCAGGAATTTATTCCTTGAAATTCGTGTGCGCTGTAATCTGAGTAATTACGGCTGCCAAGCTGCAGCTGGGGCAATAATATCCAAGTCTTTTGGAAGCGCATAGAGACATTATTCATAATGTGATATGCGCTATGCAAGAACTTTTTATCATTATTATTACAATATAATCACAATTGTGATAGTCCTTCAAGTGAAAGATGGTAGTATTATGCTCGCAGTTATAGTTAAGTACCCCTGTACATAACAGCCCGTGATGTGATATTACACTTGAAAGAGGTTTGGGGGCAACATTCTTGCACCAACTGAAAATTTGCTCGCTCGCTATGCTAATTCGCCCCATTATCATATCACACCTCATGAACATCGGATTTTGGTCATCATGTCTACCAACTACGATGGGCGGAAATCTGGCCATATGTTAATCCCCGATTGGCCGCTCAAAGATGATTTTTGTTTATTTCATTGAAGGAGTAGTCCTCATTGCCACTTTTTAGCTTTATTCTTATAATTCAACATAAATATATAATATCATAATCCTTATCTATATAATGCGAGCGCGAAGCGCGAGCAATTTTTTTTTTTTATTGGGGGGGAAATTTTATGTATTTTTTCCTAAAATTTGAACATTCTGGGCAATGTTTGTTATCCTGAAAAAGATGTATATGCAACTAAATAATTACTTCGAACGCGAAGTACGAGCAGATGTTAACTGATGGAAAAGGTTAGCCATGAATACGTTACATATTTTAACAATCAAATGATGCGAGCGCGAAGCGCGAGCTTAAATTTTTTTGACATTTTTGCCTAAAGAATGGAAATTCTTAGCACTTTTTGTAACTGAAACATATAATAGGTATATAACTAAACAATTGATGCAAACGCGAAGCGCGAGCGGAAAATTTTGAGATTTAGACCTAAGAACGAGACACTCTATTCATGTTTTGTAAATCATGAAAAGGATGAGTAATTGGGGGCCTTCCTTACACCCGGTCCTTACATTAATAATGCGAGTGCAAAGTGCAGCCATAAAATGTTTTTTTTATTTGAACTGATCGAAAAGATACTTGTTAAGGACTGCTTGCACTTAGCCATGAAGACGTTACATATTTCAACAATCAAATAATGCTAGCGCGAATCGCGAGCTGAAAATTGTTGACATTTCTACAAAAAGAATCGAAAATTTTAATCAATTTTCGTAATCGTGAACAGAGTAGCTATATAACTAACCAATTGATGCAAGCGAAGCGCGAGCAGAAAAATTCGAGATTTAGACCTAAAAACGGGACACTCTATTCATGTTTTGTAAATCATGAAAAGGATGAGTAATAGGGGATCTTTCTACATTAATAATGCGAGCACAAAGCGCGAGCAGAAATTTGTTGATATTGTGATCTGAAACTGGATAATGATCTAAATAGAGAACAAGTTGAATATCTGAATAAACATGCGCGTGTTTCAGATTTAGACCTAGAATCTAGGCATTCTACACTCTTTTATCATGAAAAATCTGAAAAAGAGTCAATTTCAGCTATATATTTCAAGCACTTTGTAGGAAAATTGTGAGGTGGATATGGATTGCACTTAATAAAGAGCTGATATTTGTCATTGTTATTTGAGTTTTGACATAGGACCGGGACATCCTTGGGACATGTCATATAAAAATGATGACTATCTTCCTATTCCTCTTGCTAAGCGCGAGATGAAACAAAAGGGACAATTTAATCGTTAAATTAATATCTTATTTATTAATGCCTAATAAGGGCGAGAAATCTGATGATATTATGGCCTGAAAACTGGACATTTCAAGCAATTTTGTAATTATGAATAGAATGCATCAGTCAAAATATTTTTAACCATTAATGCGAGCGCAAATTGCGAGCCAAAATCTTTGATAAACTGTCATGAAAATCAATATTGAGACATACATAAATCGCCAATTAAAATGCGAGCGAGTAGCCAGCGCTATCTGATACGTTTTGACAATCAGACTTGATTTTTTTAAAACTAAATGGATTACACAAAAATAATAGGTACTTAATAAATCGAAATTTGCGAGCGCTCAGTGCGAGCAGAAAATGTCAATATTCAGACCATGAAGCTGTCACTTTTACAGAGCACTTTAAAAAAATCAGTTTGTAAATCACACAAAAAAATGAAAGTTCGATTTCCGAGGTGAAATGTGTAATGTATATTGACTTCCAAACTTGATATTTCCATATTGAAAAATCACCTGACAGACAATGTGAGCGCGAAGCGCGAGCGAAAATTTCATTTAGTGACATGAAAGATTCTTTTTATTTTCCAAGTCTTCCCCTCATCTTATTTTAGTCACTCTGGAAAATTTGACAAGCCCCCCCCCCCCAGAAAAAAAGAAGGTTTTCACGCAAAATGTAAGGTCATTTAGTCCAAAATACATGTATTATTTCGAATGTGAATGATGCATTTTTCTCCATCATAAAAGACCAAAAATAGTAGGGGGTGATTTGATATTGTGTACCCCTTCTCAGTGGCGTAACAGGCGGGGGGGGGGGGGCAGGGGGGCAAGCTGCCCCCCCTGGCGGAGCTCACCGGGGAAAAAAAAACGGGAAAAAGAAAAAAAAGGGGGGAAGAAAGGGAAAGGGAAAGGAAAGAAAAAAGGGGAAAGGGAAAGGAAAAGGGAAAAGAAAACTAAGAAAAAACATAAAAAAGGGAAAACGGAAAGATAACGGGAAAAGGAAGGAAAAAGAACAAGTGACAAAGAACAATTCGCCCCGATATACAAATACATTAGCATGATTAGTAAGACAGGGAAATAAATTAAAGATGACAAAAAGGCAAACAAAAGCGGGAAATAAAGGCAGAATGGAATTAGCCAAAATCTAAATTGGAAAATAAAGAATAGGGACAAGATAACGTACACTACCGGGCTGCCGAGGATTGAGATAACGAGCGGGAAGAAAATGGATGGTAGCATAATGTCGTATGAAAGTCTATCATAAACTTGCTAAATCTCCAAAGGCTCTGTCCAAGAGTCAAGACCCCGTGCAGTGGGGGCTCTTCATCTGTAACCTCCAATGGGTTCTATAACGGGCCCCTATATGGACCTTTCCTGCATTAAGCTTTACGTTGAAGCACTGGCGTACCGGGGGGTGGTTCCACAGCCAAGGGGAAATAAAAGAAAATAAAGGAGGCAGCGAAATGAGATGAATGAAAAAAAATATATGACATGATATTTGCTATAATGATGTAAAAATCTATCACATAATTAGAATTTCATTTTAACAGGCCATTTTTTTCTGGCTCGCTTCGCTCGCTGGCGACTTGTTACAAATTTTCCCACATTTGCTATGGTGTGCCCCTCACAATATTTGGATGATTACGATACACAACTGCATTGAATTTATGTGTTGTGTTAAAGCTATATAAATATACACGCAATTTGATTAAAATAAGTGGCCATCTGTAAGGTTTAAGGACGTTCCACAGTTATGTTTGTGCGCATTATGATCTGCGCATAGTTTACACTCTGCGCGCTGACGTCACAATGGATGAACAGGTGATTAATTAGCTGCTGGTATGAGCTGATTTTTCTCATCTTCTGCACTTTAACTACAGATCCGATGCGTTATTTCATGAAACAAAAACATTGAATTATTCCATGGACCATTCAAAAAAATATTCTCTACAATTTCAAAATACTTTACTCTGCATTACTGCCAAGAATCACGAATATTACCCCGAGTTTGAATAAATGGTAGAGTGGTTTTGATTTTTTCTTCACATATATACTAAGCATTCGGTGCATTTTTGGTGTTTAAAAAATCATATTTGCTCTAATAAAAATTCTGATAGTTTAAAAACAAGCACATGAACCCCAATTTTTCAATGTTTGTACCTCTTAGGTATACCTTCCTCTACAACTCTACAAATTTTGGTGAAAATGACATGGATTTTGAATAAAGTGCAGCATTTATTGTACGTTTGTAGTTTTTTACTGAAACTTTACATTTTTTAGATTGGGATTTTGTTATCTTTTACGCCGTTTTTAAGAACTGACAGTGCTGTTAAACTTAAAATTGCAAACAAATAGCACTATAAATAGATTCTCCATTCTAACGATACAATTATTAACTCTCTTGCGAAGTTTAATGACTTTTTCATGTATTTTGACTGAGTAATAGAGATTTAAACTCATTGTAGTAAACTTGGGCGGTCTAAAAATGCCAAATTCTTTTGAATGCGCAATTCTTAAGAACATCAATTTGGGTGAACTTTGAAGCTCTATAGCAAAAAATCAAGCACATGGACCTATGTTGATTTTTGCATATTTCTAATATTAAGGTTCTAAAGTATCTATATGGAAAGTTTGGTGAAAATGACATGGATTTCACTTTAACTGTGGAACGTCCTTAAAATGGCTTTGATATCAAGAGGTTCCGGGGCTCTGCCCTGGACCCTACCCATAAAGCACTGTTATATGGATGAGTTTGGACCATGGCCCCCAAAAGTTCTACAACCAAACAAACAAAATGAGGAAAGAAAGGAAAGTGTATTATATTTTTCTGAATATCACGTTAAAATCTATCTTCATGTTAGATTCTCATGAAAAGGTGATTTTTTTATCTCGCTCGCTTCGCTCGCTCGGGACCTATATCAAGCTACTTCTTGCCAAAAGCGCCATACTCGGCCCCCTCAAGCATATAGAACTTCGCCCTGATGCTCACAATCATAAGTTCATAACAAAAATCCTGTTCACCGTGGCGTACAAAAAAAGAGAGAAAAAAGGAAAGAGAGGAGGGTGAATATATGATATCATCTTTTTAACATTATGTCAAAATCTATCACAAAATTGGATTTTTTGCAATAAAGATGTCAAAAACTTTTGCTCGCTCGCTTCGCTCGCTCGCTTATATATATATACATTTTCCCGATACGCCATATCGATCGCCCCCTCAAAATTTTTGCCTTATGACGCCATTGCCTGTTCAATGATATGACCGGGAAATTTTTGGCTCTTGCCCCCCCTGGCCACCGACCCCTGTTACGCCGCTGCCCCTACTATTTTTGGTAGGGGGGACATGTCCCCCCTGGGATTTCCGCCCAACTACTGAAAATTAGCTCGCTCGATCGCATTTGTACGTAGTTTATAACACAACGAATTCAGCAATTAAAAAAAATCCTTAGACTTAATTATAGAGGCCTTTAACTGAAGGATTATGTACACGCTTATATACCCCGTCCCCTTTAAATAGCCTTAGTTGTGGGGGCCGGTGTCCCCCGATTTTTTTATTTTCAGGTCAATATATAGACCAAAAGCTTCAGTCTCTGTATTTTGGTTGTTCCGCTGAACTGCGTTGGCTCACTCACCAATACATATAGTAAAATGTCAGAAATTGTTGAATAAATCCCCAGAAACGACGGTTATTCCTGTCTAGTCAATATATTGCTTTCATTCCCCCCCGCTCGGACCGGATTTACGCCAGTGAAACTTTTGTTATAGATTTCTCTGTCACGGCTTGAAAACATCATTATGACTATGCTAATTATGCTAATTTAAAAAAAATGCACAAGGTTGCCAAGGTGGCCATTAAGCTGAATTTACTTCAAATTTTTTTTAATGCCATGTTAAAAAACTTGTACATTTCCAGGTCGTGTAAACATGGCCATGCCCGAGGCCATGCAATCCCGGGGGGCCACTTCCATTGACGAGTGGATACCATGCGCGACCACGGGGTCTCGAAAAGCACCCTAAACACGTATTTTCCATGTTCTGAAAATGCACCCCTTAACAAGTATTGGCGTCTGAAACCCTACCCTTAACAAGTATTGGAAACAAAACTATACTCTTGGCAAGTATTCCCTGAAATGAACCCCTAAACAAGTAAATTTTATTGTTGTGTCACGGGTCCGTCGGTCGTCGGTTTTACCTAATTTACACACCATTTGGTTTAGTAAGGTCCCACCTTCCTCACCTCGCGCAAATCGGGACTCTAAACACGTAGTGTTGGGGCAAAAAGCCAGAAAAAGGACATCCTTTATACAACATTTTAATTTTGTTTTATCATCCCCGCAAATGTGACCCTAAACACGTAGCTTTCCTAGCGAAAAAGATACCCTTTTTTCATTATTTTTGTGTTTTTGACACCCTTATCACGTTACGTACGTAACGTGTCCTATCTTGAAAAAGACATCCTTTTTACGTGTTTTCTTGGTCGCGCATGGTATCCACTCGTCAATGTAAGTGGCCCCCCCGGGCATGCAATCCACCTCGCTACAGCAACTAGTTACAGGGAATTCGAATTGCCCCTGAGCTGAGCTAGCTGAATCATCCACGAATCAAACAAGCGCGCGCTTTTTGCACATGTATTGGACATGTATGCCCGACACGCGCGTTGATGGATGATGAACGAGACCGAAGCTACATGTTGCTACGCGGCAGCTAGCTGCGGAGGGACCACATGACACTTGCCGAGCTCGCCCGTCAGCTCTAGCGCCGGTCAGCAGCGCGCCATAGCGCATAGCAGCTCGCAAGGCCTCACTCGCTCATATATCATTGCATGCATCGCGCGCTATCGGCTCGCATCCGCATATTATATTACTATACGGTAGGCTAGGCCAGGTACTATTACACAATTTATTTCGACGACGATAACTGCACTGCATCGGACTTGCTCAGTCCTTGTTTGCTGATTTTTACAAGAAATTTCACGCTGAGCACAAAACTTGATGATATATTCTAGTGTAGGAGAATAGGATACCAGGTACGGTACCGGTACAATATTGACGAATTGGGTTGCCAAACAGGAAAAATGGCGCCTGTCGCCCGAGATCAGAAGGCCATTGTGCTGGACCATATCCAGTCCAACGATGTGATGATCTTCAGCAAGAGTTATTGCCCTTTCTGTGTGAAGGTTTGTGGATCTTTATTTTTGACACCTTCTATTGTATTATTTGCCTGCCTACTGACTTTCGACTGGTGTACAGTTTTGTAGCTTTAAAGAGGGTGGATAGTTTTGGTAATTCCTCAAAATCGGCATGTCACCATTCTAATTAATTTGTATATTATATGAATGTGTATGTCCTAAAACAGTCATGATGTGGATGATATGAAATGAAAAGGTGTTTTTCATGATAAATTATGCTCTTAGTCTTACATGTGTGGATTTTACCTTGTCGGGATACCCAGCTTTTTTAAACGTAGCTGCATGCAGACACTCAAAGTGCACACCACCGCCTCTGCCGTGCGTGTGCTACGCGAGAACGATAATGTAGTCCTCGCAATCAGTTTTACCATAGAGCTATTACAGCTCTATGGTTTTACAAAGCTCATAGTCGTAGATACATTGCCGTTTCCAGACTTTCCTTGCATGATTGCATCACATTACAACGAACGGCAGAGCAGACTTTAGATCTAAACAGCCTTGATCGATATTAGGAGTACGTACCTCATTCCTACCTTCCTTGAAGTTTGAACTTGCCCTTGGCTGGGGGCCGCTTGCATATATTATAACAAACCTCGACCGTCCCATCTTCCCCATTAACAAAATGCAACCACGATATTAGCTGTTGCAAATAAGTATCTGCTCTCTGATTGCTAATATAACACTGGAACAATTTATAAATCAGAATGAATATAACGTACAGCACAGAATTAGAATTGGAAAAACTTCTTTTTTTGGTTCTTCTCCGACTTCCCGCGTATTAGCCTCAGCTCATGTTGTTTCAGATTGACAAAAAGTTTTATTTTACGATTCTAATGATTCAAAAGAAAAGAAAGGAAAATGAAACCAACAGAAAGAACCCTTACATTCAAAGAAAATTCCAAGATTGTGCATCCTGTTTATGTTTTGGAAATGCATTGATTTAATTCTCACTAAAATGATATATAAACAGTCTTTGGGTTAATTGTGTCTGAATTCGTAGACTAGTACAGTGTGCGCGTTGGATTTATGTTCTGTGTATGCAGTAGGACTGGCCGGGAATTTCATTCACTTGTGCGTGGGTGTACGGTATGAGTGTGTGTGTTTGTGTTGAATAGTGCGTGTGGAGACGTTACGTAATAAGGTCAACAGATACATTGCATGCAATGATCTTGTATACCGGGCCTCCTAAAGGTCATGAAGAGTTCAGTTCACTGGTCATGTACATGGAGAGATCCTGCGTGTCCCGAGATAATTTGATTCAATCGAAACCATGGGCCTAGTATACAGCTCAGCATGCCAAGTTTCAGAAAACTGGCTATCCTATGGAATAAGTAATTTATTGGATAAAGTTCTGTAAATAATGTTATTCAGTTTGATCGTATATCTTTCCATAATATGGCCATTTCACATGGTAATAACCACTATCTCACTAACTAAATAGGCCTACCAAAAGAACAATAAAAATAATAATGTGGGTCGGGTGTAACGTTGATAAAGGGCCTCGATATCATTTTATATATTTCCCCATAATTTTATTTTTTTCCTGAATATGTGGAATAACCGCTGAGGATTATATCTATGGTTCAGTCAAGTTGGTCCTTATTTTCAAATCTCTAATTGAAATATAATTCAAACAAGCCAGGGGGGCGGTGGGGGCGGTCGCCCCCCCCCCCAAAAAAAACGTCCCCAAAAAGAAAAAAAGAGAAAAAAGAGAGGAGAAAAGGAAAAGGGAAGGGAGGAAAGGGAAGAAAGGTATAGCTTTGAGTTTTTTTTTTCTTTTTATTCTTTTTTTTTTCTCAAAAGAGAAACTCCTTCACTCTTGCTCTAGATTTATATATGAATTTTGCTTCCGCGCTGCGCGCGGTTAAATGACAATATTGAAGATCTCCATTGTTCCCCCCACCCTTTCTCTAACCCTGTTTTTCCACCTCAGCTATATATGTGTTTCTTGCCGGGTAAAGTTCAAATGTATACATTAGGGCATGGTTAGGCCGAAGTATATGAAGTTATCTTTTTTTTTAATTGTTCGCGCAACTTCTGGTCGGGTCGGCTCCGGTTGGGTGAAATCTTTATATCAATTTCTGCCGTCACCTCCATAAAGTCAACTTCTCCCGCTTTTCAGCTCATTACTAAACAACCATAATTTTGGGGGCAAACAGGTTCCTAATTTAAAAAGAGGAAGGTATAAAATTCGTATCTTATTAAATAAAAAAGTACAATATTTTTTATCAAATTCTATTTAACTTCATGTCATTTCCCTGCACATTCATCTCCTGTCCTGTTTTGCGCCCTCAGTTTGAAATTTTGAATGACACCAAAGTTTCTTTATAATTCAAAATGAAGCGCTTCAGGATAAGTCAAAGAAATTAGGTATCCTTTTTATATAATTTCAATAAATCACAGAAGTTTCAACTTTTTGCGCACTATTTTCCTTGTAATGAAGTTCAATAATCTTAGAAAATTAATTGAATTAGAGCCGATCGGGTATTGGAGATATCTGCATTTGATGAAACGTCTGCCCTTTGAAATTTCAGAGTTTCGTTGTTCTGCGCGGGGAGGAATATCTTCCTCCCGGCATATACACTTCTTCTCCTCTGTTTTGCGAGTTAAAGATATGCACTGTCGCTAAATTGTTTGTAATCAAATCTGATCTTTCCAAGGGAAGTATCCAATATGTGTTTGAGAATACCGTTTTCTCGGGACCCTTTTCATGGCAAAAAATTGATAAAACGCTTTAGTTTCCGCGCTTCGCGCGGGGTTATTATCATTTTAATTTCCTCCATTGTATTCCTTTTTTGTGCGTTCACAATCTTTTTTGAAAACAATGTTCAAAATCACAATATAGTCAACTGAATTGGAGCTGATATATAGGTACTAAAGACAAGAGAGACGGCTCCTTTTCATTTTAATTTATGAAACACCAAAAGCTTCGCAAGGGAGGGGGAAACTCCCCCTCCCTGCACCCACCCCCTAGGGAGCGCGCTTCGCGCGCTCTGTAAGTGTTGGCACGCTTCGCGTGCATTTACCGCCCCCTCCAAAATGAAATCCTGGCTACGCGGTTGGTAGTGATCGAGGGACATCATCAACTCTCATTTGCATAATACTGAGTTGTGCATATAACTATTTTGTGAAAAATAAAGGCTATGTGAAATTTGGAAATGCCATACTGATTTACTCATTTTTACATCCAATTTTGATGAATTTTTCAAAATTATGCTTGTTGGATTTTTTTCTATTGATTCAAATCAACATTTTTTTTTCTGGGGTGGACTTGACCTTTAATTAAACATTGAACTGTGGGAGAGATGCAAAAAAAATGGCAGGGACAATGATTTACAAGCCAAGCACTGATCGATTTTCAAGTCATTATCAGAAAAAGGAGGTGAAAGAACGGGAAGGGGAAAAAATGCAATGAAAGAAAGAAATTATATAGAGAAAGAAAGAACGTAGGGGAGGGGGGTTGGGTGGGGATCGAGCTGCATGGGAACGAGTCGTTGGGAATTTGTCTAGTCTGACAAACTTTATTATTGCAATTCTTTGTTTCTAACTTGACAACCAAACGATACACGTCCCTCATGAATAACCGGATATATATTGTCACTCGGACTGTTATGAGTGAGAGAAAAGCAAAAAACCCAAAACAAACATGTTGCGATATCGGCCTAAATTAATTGCATCATAATTCATAGTGCATTGAAGTAATATTATTTCTTCACACATACTTTCTTGTGAAAATGCCTATTTGTTCAACTGCATGGCCTATCCCTTCCCCAATAGGCCTACCCCCCCCCCACCTCACCAATCGCATAGGGTGGACAAAATAATACTGCACGAGCAAGTATTTGGCCTTCGGCTGTATAAAACGTGTAATTTTTGTTTGTCAACGAAACAAAGTACGAATCTCTTGTAATGAAAAGATCTCTGACTTCATAATTTTATAAAGTCAAATCTTATTCCCAAAATATTTTATGAATGTGAGAAAGACCAGCGGTCGAGAATACAGCATATACGCCAGTTTTCCCATAATTTTTCTTTCCACATGTAAATTGGCGGATCAGGGCTGGGGGCGACCAAGGTATATTTTGAAAATTGCTCATAGACATACATTTTTATTTATTTACTTTAATAATTGTATGCATTTATTCATTCATTCATGCATGGTCATTTATCATATATTCTGTTTCATTTCCCCAGTGTAAGAGAGTCTTGCACAATAGAGCTAAATGTACGAAAATTGCCATTATAAAATATGGGCCCGTCTGTTTTGCTGTTTCCACCAATTTTTATTTCAAAATCCAAAATGATACATTTTCTTTTGTTCCACGTTCCAATAAATAAAAAATCTTACTTGACATCTAACACGAAACGAGTGACCATTTTTGAACTTTCTTCACAACGTAAAATTTTATAAGAATCTTTTTACTATAATTGGCGACCTTGCCTGACACAGTCCAATTCGATATTGCCATAAACTATATAAATCGCTCTTGTACCATGATTGGTATACCCTGGCCAAATGGCACTGGATGCATGATCAGTTTCAAGTTTCCAATTTGCACCTTTCTAATGAGTCTGAGCAGAAACACAAGTAAAGAACTGTATATAGCTCCTTTATAGAGGCATATTTACAAATGATACGTTGGGTACAGGGGCGGATCCAGCTTCGCTGATATGGGGGGGGGGGGGATTTTTCAGTCACATTTTCCACAATCGGCCGCTCGAAGTTGATTTATGTATGTTTATTTGAAGAGGTAGTCCATTAGCTGTATTCCTATAAATCAACATAAATATTTAATAATCTCATAAGCCTTATATAAATAGTTCGAGCGCGAAGCGCGAGCTAATTTTGTATTTGAAATTTTAACATTCTGGGCAATGTTTGTGAGCCTGAACGAATCGTGTATATATGCAACTAAATAATTACTGCGAAGCGTGAACAGAAATTTGAAATATACGTTTTGATCTGATCGAAAAGGAACCATGCACCTGTCAAGGACGTCTTGCAGTTAGCCATGAATGCGTTGCATATTTCAACAATCAAATAGAAGTACATTTTTACCTAAAGGAGGGAAATTCTAAGCTTTTTTGTAAACGTAAACAGGATATGTATATCACTGAACTATTGATGCGAGGGCGAAGCGCGAGCGTAAAAAAAAGAGATTTAGACTAAAACGGGACACATCATTCATGTTTTGTAAATAATGAAAAGGATGAGTAATTTGGGATCTTTCTAGATTAATAACATGAATAATGCGAGCGCGGATCCAGGGCGAAGTTCCCGGGTCCCTCTAGGAGTGGGGAAAATAAAAAAAGGGAAAAGAGAGGAGAAAAAAAGGAGGAAAAGAGGAGGAAGACAAATGAAAAAAATAAGGTGAGAAGAAGACTTGGAAAATACAAAAAAAATAAGAATCTTTCATATCACTATATGAATTTTTCGCTCGCACTTGCATGTTTGATATCGAGATACAAATAATCCTCAATGGGCTGATATGGAGCTTAAAATATCACGTTGCTTGATTTACAAATTGATTTTTTTTAATGTGCAGCCGTAGTCCGTTTATGGTCTGATCGAGTATCAATGCAGCTCGCGCTACGCGCTCGCATTATTTGTCAAGTACCCAATCTCTAGTCTTCGTATTTACAATAAATTCTCAAAATATTCTTATTCAGGTCTGATTGTCAAAACATATCAGCTCTGATTGTCAAAACCTATCAGCTAGCGCTGCGCGCTCACATTTCGATTGGTTAGTTATTTATCTCTATAACAAACTATTTAAAATCCCTTTTCATGACAATTTATTTTAAAAAAATCGGTTCGTGATTTGCGCTCGCATTAATTGTTAAAGATATATCAACCAATGCCTTCTATTCATAAATAGAAAAATACTTAGAATATCCAGTTTTCAGAAATTGATATTACCAAATTTCTCGCTCTTATTGGGCTTATTAGAGTAATAAATAAGATAATAACAATAACATTTCATGAATTGCTAATAACTATATTGTCTTTTTTTATAATTGAAAGAATTTTCATCTCGCGCTTGGGTACACTTGATAGGTAGATAATTTCTATTTTCATATGACAAAATGTCCTTAGAATGTTCCCGTCCTAGGTCAGAATAATTTCCGAAAAATATCCGCTCGAGCTTCGCGCTTGAATCATTTATTGAGTGCGATCCACATCCAGTCAGTTTCATTTTCAGTGTTTGAAATAGTTTTCAGATTAGAATTCTGCTCGCACTTCCCGCTCGCATTACGTAGGAAGATGCCTAATTACCCATCTTCACGCCTTACAAAACATGAACTAGTGTCCCGTTTTTAGCTCTAAATCTTAATTTTCCCCATCGCGCTTATCGCTCGTATTGTCTAGTTATATACCTATTCAGTTCAGGATTAATGCTTAGAATGTCAATTTTCTTGTTGGAATGTCAAAAATGTTCAGCCCGCACTTCGCGCTCGCATTATTCCATTCTTGAAATAGGCCATCATAATTATATAGGCCTATGTATCGTCTTCATGGCTACTACAATCAGAACAGGTCCCTTGTTTATCAGGCCAGAATATATATGAAAAAAAAATCTGCTCGTGCTTCGTATTTGCAGTATAGTTATTAGTTAGATGTTTTATTTTCAGGACAAAATATGACATTTACGAAAAATTTTAACTCGCGCATCACTCGCGCTATATTGAATAGTACGTATAGGATTATACATTTCAGGGGTCGCGGAAGCGAGGGGGGGCTCCAGCCCCTGCTTTTTTCCATAACCGTGTTCAAAAAAGTAAAAATGACCATTTGATTGTGATTTTTTGCATGGTCACCCCCCCCAAAAAAAAAACATTTGACTCAGCCCCCCCTCACTTTGAAAACCATTCTGCGGCCCCTGCATTTATGTTGTTTTATAAGAATAAAGCTGACTGTTAGGTCTACACCTTCAAAGAAAGAAACAAACAAAAATCAACTCAGAGCGGTCGATCGTGGAAAATAATGGGTGAAAAATCCCCCCCCCCCCATATTCGTGATATTGGCCGCGAAATTGATCTGCCTCTGCTATCATGTTAGCTCGTTCCATTCTTATTTCCTGTTTCCCTTGCCTCATTTGTTCTTTCTTTTCCTTTACTTGTTATCCTCTTTTTTTTACCTTTCCCTTTCTTCTTTTCTCCCTTTTCCCACTTCCAAATTAATTTCCCTTCCCCAATGCATGCGCTGAAATATGACGTGAAAGACATGAACACATCGTACACGCAAAACTGTGTATGAACAGAATGCATAGAGTTGGATAAAGCGTGAGAGAATGTCAGGCCGAAGCGCCGAGCTGAGCGAGCGTGACCAATGTCCATCGCATCGCATCGCATGCAGCATGCAGTATAATGTATCTCGCAGTTTCAAGAACCATGAACCAATCTTGTCGCACGTGGAAATTTGTAGCCAAAATTTTGACAGACTCATCTCTAATACGTTTTCATGAACGTCAAAATAAACTACTGTAACATGTGAACTACAGGTTGGAGGGACAGCATAAGGGGTAAGTTAGTCCACATTTTAAAAAATAATTATCTAACCCATCTAACAAAAATTCAACGGTTTCCTGTGCTCCCCGCCGAACTCGCTGGGGGAGAAACTCGACGGAGGCCATGCTAAAACTAAGGAACAGTGATCGACGAGCACGTACACGGAATTAGCAGACTACGCTCGCAGGGATATTTTGGTTTGCTAAAAGTGGAACGGCTAGTGATCAACTAACAGGGGGAAAAATCAGTCGTGGACGAAAGTGGGCGCTATATAAGTGCGCATAAATTCAGCGAACTGTCTTTGAAATTCAGCCGAGGAGAATGATTTTATTTCTCGGAGTTTATTTAAAATTTAATATTTCCAAGAAGAAATTCTGTCAATTTCGCATTGAATCATCATCAGCAATCGTTATTCAATAGGAAAGATCCATTCAACTGGAATTTTTGTATCCTTTACCAACACTATCCACGAGCTTTAACGTTAGATGTCTATTTAGATAGCCTTGACTCTTGAGGACTTTGTGATGATATTTTTTAATATTTTGACAATGACATATTATATACCGGCATGACTGGTACTAGATCTATCTGTTAGATGATGACTAAGGGTGTGTTTATGCTTCCATTGCGAGGACAGAATCAGCGTTTTCAAACGTCGATTCAAAACGCCGATCGTAAACGTGGTTCTGGGAGTGCTGTTTATGCTTAACTTTTCAGAGGCGAAATCACGATCTCCAGCTTGCTGCGCATCGTAATTTTCGTTGAGCAGGAAAGCGAGGTCAAATTGGGCGCGCCCTTTTTCGAAAGTTTTTTTTCCGAGTGTTGTTATGCCAGGTACGTCGACTGTTATATAAACATCAAACAATTTCCGATATTTCAGTCATTGCATGGAGCTTCTCTTGATATAGCCATATAATCTCCACCATGGTGAGGATAATAGTAAGAAAAGATAAAGAATATTAAGTTGTATATAAAATATAAAATATCAATTTGTTTATGCTACTGGGGCATCTGGCGATGTCTCCTTATTATAACTCATGTTCCGGGTTTTTTTGGTGTAAATCCCTCAACGTTCGTCGTGATGACACATTGGAAGAGTAATACTAGTAATAGTACTACACATGCAAAACAAGGGAGATGAGAGGTAATTCCGTGGGGGTAACATGCGACCATGGAGCAATGCGACTGTATTTGCCCGCGGATTTTCATCTCACCGGAAGCATGTACCAAATGACGTCATTTAAACACGTTTACGATCGTGGTTCTGTTTATACTTCCCCAGAAAGCCTGATTCTGGTCAAACGACGTTTACAAACGCACCTTTTTGTGAGTTTACGATCGGCGTTTTGAAACAGCGTTTAAATGAAAGTAAGCATGGACGCAACCGTGTTTTGGACTAATCACGTTTGGAAACGCTGATTCTGGCCTGAAAAGTGGAAGCATAAACACGGCCTAAATAAAGTTACTTCATCAGACATCACAAGCCTACCCTTGAACCCCCTTCCATAGTCTAGACTCATAAGCGAGACCTACAGTACACACCCGGATGGATTTCCCTAGGAAATCCATAGTTAGAGGGTGAAATCGGTTTGTATGATGGGGTGACCATAATTTGCTCACATTTAAAAAATTATCATGAAGTTGATTTTCAATCAATATTTAATAATTTCTCACAGCTCACACAAAATTAATCAAAACCATTAATACCAAACGGAAGGCTAGATCCCAAAGTCCAATTCGCTTGACGGAATTATAAAGTAGGTCAAGGGTTTCGCTGGTATCACGATCTCAAAATTCCATGGCGATCGACTAGTGCGCGCTCGGCTGAAAAAGTGTCATAAAAGAGTGTGACCTTAATTTGCGCACGATTGTTTTGCAAGGATTTAGAAAATAAATCAAGCAGACAAAGGTAAGATAATTATATCAGATGGAGGTTAAAATGCCATGAATTCGGTTGGTACCACATTTTACTTACTTATATGGAGAGCTCTGCTTGCAAACTGGCGATTTCTTGATGCTTGTCGAGAAGATCAAATTTTCTCGGAGCGGACGCAAAAGGTGACAAAATTTGCTGATGTTTTGCCAATATTTTCACAAATAGAGACCTTACCTTCAAGAAAAATTACCATACTAAGTAATTTGAAGTCGCTCTTTCTGTTGGTGATATCAGTTTTTCAAGATATTAATTAGAAATTGAGATATTCAACCGTGCGCAAAATTAGGTAACGCACAAATTAAGGTCACACCACCATACAGGTGAATTTTATTTGTCTATGAACCTTCATACGCCTAATGCGTATAAAGGGATAAAAATTATTTCACCATAAATGGCAAAAATTAAAGGTTTCTTACCAGACCGATCTCGTGTAGATCCCTCGATCTGTTTGTCAACAAAGCAAATACAATAGGCCTGACCCTTGAATTGCTTCATTATGACGTACCTTCGATTAGCGATGTTACAAAGTGCCGTTTTGAAGAACTGTTTATAGATTAAAATTATTATTTAACAAATACTAAAATTGAATATGTGATTATAAATAGATCTAATTAGAACAATGCTGTATAAAAGGGGGAAAAGAACAAAAATAATTTTCAAAAAGTATATTACAAAAACAAAAAAATTAAAGAAAGAAGTGAAATAAAACAAAAGAAAAAAAATGAAAGAAAAAACAAAGAACAGGAAAAAAAAAAGAAAAAAAAGAAAAGAAAAGAAAAAATTTAGAGAAAAAAAAACAACAAAAGAACATGAAAGAAAAATGAATAAAACAAAATTGATATAAAAATGGAGAAAAGGTGAAAAAAATTGAGAAGCCATTATAACCGTCTATTCTGACTGGAATATAATCAAGCCAAGCAAATAATTTTCACTTACGGGAATGGCACATTTATATTTTTATATCCTTTAGTTTGTATTATTTTTTTCAGTAGAAACAAATTCTTAATCAGGCATATTCAATGGGAAGGTGGATCAATAGTTTAACCACTGTCAAGAAAAAATAAAAGAAAAAAAATAAGAAAACAGCAAAAGTTTTATCTGGAAAAAAAAACTGTGAGGAAAGTTGTTCCCTAGATGTATTTGCCAAAAATGTAGGAAAAATTCACATTTTATTTAGGTACTTTCTCAAGATTGGTTTAAGTTATTTATAAACAAAGAAAGAAACTGTTTATTTTTGGCTAGAAAAGACAGCTTCGAAAGAAACCAAGTATATGGTATCATGACACATACAAATGCACACGTCATGGACTGTGATGTACTCACCTATGTGTTTTTATGTGTATTAATTTATTTGGAAATCAGTCTTTTTGAGTAAAAAAAAGAGGTAACAATTCCTCTTTTAAATGCTTGCAGGTAATCAGGGTACACCAGCTTTTAGCAATGTGGACTGTAGAAGGGCATTTCATTGGTGTTAAATGTGACTTTGACTTGAGTTTTCAAAGTTCTGTGGAAGATTTCTTAGCAACATTTCGTATCGCAGCTCTCTGAGTCTGAATAGGCTGCTATTGCACAGCTAGCTGCAATGGCTTTTAGCAAAGCTCATATCAGCCGGCCGGATTTAGCTACTGTAGGCTATAGGGGTACGTACTGTCATGACTATGCAAACTTTGTGTGTGTGTATTTGTGTGGAGATCAAGGAAAAGGGCCAATGACGAACTGGCTTGCAATTAACCTTAGAAAGTTGATAAACGTGTGAAAAATCGGGAGAGAAAAAAATTGCTCTACTTTATTATTGGTTGCCCGATTCGGGCCACCAAAACTTATCATTTTTTCAATAATGGTTGCCCAAGGTGAATTTCTGTTGGCCCCGGGCCACCGCTAATGTCTAGCCTTGCGTTTAGGGTCCGATTTGAGTGAGGTGTGTTGGGTGGTACTAAACCCAATGAAAGTAACGTCCGTGACATAATGGATAACAATTATCGTTGTACTTGTTTAAGGGGTCAATTCAGGGAATACTTGTCTAGGGTACCGTTTTCTTTCCAATACTTGTTAAGGGTAGGGTTTCACATGCCAATACTTGTTTAGGGGTGCATTTTCAGAACATGGAAAATACTTGTTTAGGGTGCTTTTCGAGACCCCTTGGTCACGCATCGTATCCACTCGTCCATGGAAGTGCCCCCCCCCCCCCCCGGGCCTTGGCTTTTATAGATTCTTCACAAAAATGGCCCTGATGTTGCCCCATGTCTGCAACTTAATGCGCACAAGCACTTCAAGATTAACGTTAGAGCTAACCACTAGAACGTCTACAGTACATGTAAGAACTTTTTTACAATGAGAATCTGTAATTTGTGGAATAGATCTAGATTCTAGATCGAAATCCTGAGCTTGTAGTAGAGTCTAAGGATGTATTACAATTTGAAAAGAGGATTGATTTTTGGAGGCGTAATGCAGAATTTAAATTTGATTATAAGGTTACTCCCCAGGAGGGCGCCAATTCATCACTGTAACTTCTATCACCAGGAGCTTGACACTACCTAGAGGAACAGAACATCCTGCGTCAAGAACTGAACCTTATATTATGTAGTGTGTATGATGGGGGGACCTAAACCCATGAAAGCTACGAGCTTTGTTTACAAACAATAAAAACTATGACATTTTATATAATTTGTATGGATTGTTTAATCCTAATTTGTGATAAATATTCTAAAAAACATTGACCAAGAAGAAAATATCACAAAACTCACTAAAACAAAAATCCTGCCATGTTTTCCGAACACCTCTTATTTTCTCTGCCCAATGTAGAAGGGGTCCCAAAGCTACGCACTCGATTTTATCATGCTGTGACAAGAGATAATGTTTCCTGTGCCTCAAATTTCGAAAATATGTTCATATTATTTTCGGAAAATATAAAATTAAAATGACTATAAACTTTAAAATACCAAACAGTTGTAGGTTTTTCTCTGGATTTATTGTAGCCTCTGTAGAAAAATTTAATAGGAATTGTTCGTCACACACACACAAAGTGCGCATTATTTTTGCCATTGAACTTGCATGCGCAATGAGTTGTGCGTAAGTTTAGGACCCCCTTACATGTACCTAACCCAACCGAGAGAGCTCCAGCCCGCTTTGGTTGTCCGTAGTGCAGAAGGTATTCATAGGCTGCCACAGGTAACAAATACTGGGTACCTTCGAGGTTGGGTTACCAAAAAATAAAAAATGAAAAAATAAAGATATGCACCCACCTCATTCTATGGATGAAGGTGCAACGGACAGCAGAATCCTGACATCGAGGCAGTAGCCAGCCAGGCCCTCAAAAAGGGGGGAAAAGACCGCGCACATTCACTCGCTTTCAAAATTGCAAACAAATCTGGCTGATCGATAGACCGAGGGCGCACGCACGATTTTGGCAGAGTCTATTTTGTAGTTTATGAAACATACATGTAGACATAAGGGTTATCAGGTCATGTTGGGTCAATTGACATATTATTTTATTATCATATGAGTGTTTTCTTTTGTGAATAATTATTCAATAGCTGTTTTCAAAATCGGCATTGCTGCTATATTTAATCGCGTATTGCAGGCGAGACTGCCAGAGGCGTTCCAGTGATTGAGCCCTTAGTTTGACTAGTATACATGCAGGCTTTCAGACTGACTAACTGCATTGCCTACATTGTACATGTATGGGAAAGGGTTATTCCCGTCTACTTCTTTAAGGGATGGTCCGGGCTGAAAGTATTTATAGCTTAATTAGTTGAGTAGAATTGACTGAGCAAAATGCCCAAAATTTCATCAAATTCGGATAACAAATGACAAAGTTATTGAATTTTAAAGTTTAGCAATATTTTGTGAAAACAGTCGTCATGAATATGCATTAGGTGGGCTGATGATGTCACATCCCCACTTGTTCTTTTGTATTTTATTACATGAAATTAGGTTTATTCAAAAATTTTCCTCCAAGAACTAGAAAAATTGGATTGACAAGTGATTTAGTGCATTAGATATTTATTGCTGCAACTTATTTGATTATAAGGGAGACATATCATTCACATAAGTATGAAATAATGAATAAATTATGATTTTATGTAATAACATAAGAAAACGAAAAGTGGGATGTGACATCATCAGCCCACCAAATGAATATTCATGACGACTGTTTTCACAAAATATTGCTAAACTTTAAACTTCAATAACTTAATTATTTGTTATTCGATTTTGATGAAATTTTCGGCATTTTGCTCAGTGAATTCTACTCTATGTATGAAGATATAAATATTTTCAGCCCGGACCATCCCTTTAAGCTCTTTTTACTCTTAGTCATTCATAGACTTGTGTCATCTACATGTATGTATATTGTAAAGTATCTGTAGATGATTCCTTGACAGGTACTAGTGCATGTGAGTACTCCCATGTATTGGAGTGAACAAGGACTAGACGCCCTGTTCCTGGAACGCCGTGTGCGGCGCTCTTCACATCTTAAGCTTTTTCGGAACATTTCATATACTTTCGTTAACAGAATCTTTGTCGTCACTAAATAACGCTCGTTTTTTATGTTGGCATTTTTCATTTTTTGGGGGAAATACATTGATACAACACTTAATGGTTTAACCCAGGCCTCTACAAAAAAAATTCATCACTTGCCCTGTTGGGCAAGTGATAAAAAAATTTGCTTGCCCGATAGAAAAAACTGCTTGCCTGATTTTTTTTCAAAAATTCTTTTGCTCTTAATTATTCTTTTCTGTCCTGGCTGAACTTGATTTACTGGCGCTGCCCTTGGCATTTCTTTTTCTTGACTCTTGTTCAAGTTGTTCTGGTCGCCGATCACGACGACAAAAGTCGCCTATTTTAGTCTGACGACTCATTGTTTATTTGGTTTGAAGTTGAAGCCGAGTCCTGGCCAGGGTGACCAGATTTCACAAAATGAAATACAGGACAAGACAAAAAAAAAGATCAAGAAAGAAGGCTACACAGTGTTAGACTTGTGAAAAAAGTACAGAATTGGAAGGGAGGGTGAATGAAACAATGAAGGAGAGAAAGAAAAGAGATGAATTGAGAAGAAAGAAAGAAAAAATGAAGGGGAAAATGAAGGAAATAATAAAAAATATAAGAAAGTTCTAATAAAAGAAGGATGAGAGAATAAAAATAGATAAAAATGTTTAATTCCGTCATTCTTTGAATTGAATATAGAAAGAAAAAAAAAGAAAAGGGAAGATAAATAAATGTGTTAAAGTCAAAACAAAGAAGAGAAAGACAAAAAGAAAGTAAGAAAAAAGGAGGAGGAAAGAAAGAATGAAGGAAAGAAAATGTTTCCTTCATTCTTGGAAAGAAAGAAACAAAGAAAGAAGAAAACAGGAAGGAAGGAAGGAAGAAAGGGAAAGACAGTATAAGGGAAAAGAATAAATAAATAGTGAAAGGAAGAAAGGAGGAAAGAGAGGTAGGAAAGAATGAAGGGAGGCCAGAATGAAAAAAAAAGAAGAAAATAATGGAAGGAGAGATAAAACGAAAATAAAAACGAGTGAAAGGGAGAAGGAATGAAGGAAATAAAAAAAGGAAATGTAATAAAGAAGGCAAGAAAGAAAATGAACAGAGAGAGAGAGAGAGAAAGGATCAGGAAATAAAAATAGATATGTAACAAAAGGGCAAGAAGGAAAGATAGAAGGATAGAAAAGAAAGAAAGAGGAAAAAGTTCAAACTTCAAGCAAATAAAAACAATCCAATCATATAACGAAAATCCTAGTGATATTTGGTGTTTTTTTTATATATTAAAAAAAACAAAAAACAAATGTTTTAGAAATGAATAAAATACGGGACGTCTGGTCCTGGCCGAGTCAGTCCGAAGCTTGCATGCATTCAGCGCGATCTAGCTCGAGACTCAGCTGGCTTGCGATCGCTCGTGTACATGTACATGTACTGTAGCGCCGATGTATTAGAGCATGCGCTCAGAGGGCGAGAGAGGGGTTTCCCCAGCTAGCTCCTTCGTCGATAAGTAGCGCATGCGCACATTGTAGTTTAGAAAGTAAGATTGCAGCCTCCATCGAACGGGACCGCTGGCGATAAATTGTCGCCTTTTGTCGGTAAATTGGCGCTGATTTGACATGTTTCCACTGTTTTTTGACTGGTTTGACATTGTATGAGAGATAATTGGCCGATAATTGCAATTTATCAACAAATTATTAAACTTTACTGTCAATTTATCTTTTTCATTTTCAAAACAAACACTTGCCCGATCAGGCAATTGACTTTGAAAAATGCTTGCCCGCACGTCATTTTCACTTGCCCCGGGCAAGCGGGTTTGTCGCGCCCTGGTTTAACCTACATATCACTGACTTGAAATTAAAATAGTTGAAACTGATTACAAAGAAAATACGGTTTTTTATTATACGTCACGTGATTGATGACGTTTTTTTTACCTCTGTACCATAATACGTTCGGGGGAGCCACTTCCTTTCAAAGATGCACAACATGATTGTCCAAGAAAACTTGTATAGCCGGTTTAAAGGTAAATTGTGACATTGGTTTATTTCAAAACTTTCTTTTAGATTTCACTCTTCGCTTTTCACAATACTCATAAACAAGTTCTAAGTCCATAAAATGTATTGCATTGGCCAAAAGAACTGTTTTTATTCTCAAAAAAATATATATAAAGAAGAGAAATTTTGCTAAGTGAGCTTTCTTTTGATGCATATTTTGGAATTGACATAAAAAATGAAGAGCGCCACCTTGAGACCAAATGACATCAATACCTGCTCATGAATATTCATATCCATCGCCTCTGCGCTTGTCTCACGTGCCGATCTGTATACCGGCTATACAGTACAGTATCGGATTGAACGGCGGAGTCTATTTGCGACTTTTTCATTCATTTCCTGTAGGAGCGTGTGCATTCGCGCAGTCCCTCGACGGCAAATTAAATAACTTGGAAACAACCAAGGAACTTTTTTAAATGACCATCATAATAATTGTGATGTTATGCACGTTGTTTTTCAAATCGCGGAGAATAGGTCCTACATCTGGATATCTGGGCAGAGTACCGGGTACCGAGAGACGGCTTTCCTTCCCTTTCCTTGCTTTTCATCTTTGCTTCGTTTCTCTAGCTGTATTTTTTTCTTAACTTGTCCAGGGTATGAAGGGAGGGAGAATTATGGTTGCTTGTGAAAGGGCTATTCTTTTTTTTTTTCCTCTTTTTTCTTTCTATTTTATAATTATATTTACATACGCATTTTTGTTTCGATTCCGATTCACTGAATTGTTATCAATTTCTTCAGGTTCTGTATTTTGATTTGTTCATTATTATCACGTGTTGTAATAGAATAAGATAGTACATTTTTTTAAAGGAAAAGGAAATCATTTTGTATTGAACTAGCTTTGCCATCATTTTTCATTATTTTGCTTTGTGCGTTATATAGGCCTATAAGATGCTCTTTCTCTTCCACTGATTATATGTCAATATACTGCCTCAATGTATTTATCACTAAAAAATGACAAATACCGCGTGGCCTAGTGTTTCCCCTTTTTTTAAACAATATATTCTGGGGCGGATCCAGCTTTCACTAATAACGGGGCCGGGGTGAACAATATTTTCATCCACATTTTCCGATCGATCGGCAGCTCAAAGCTAGTTTTTGTTGGTATCTATAGTCGTAACAGTACTAAGCCCTATAAAAAAAATGCGAGCGTGAGGTATTATTTTCGGACTGTGTATTGTGTCCTGAAAATTGATCTGAGCAATATGATCATTAAACAAGATGCACACTGACGGATAAGGTGCCCAAAAATTTGAATTAGTAAAGGCCTATTTAGTTACCTTGTTCGTTTTACTATAAGCCCTTCAACAATGTTTCTGTGTTTTGTATTACATTGATCTTTATGTCTCATACTATTTTGATATGAATTATACCTTGTTATTGTACTTGTTACTATGATTTTATATACTAATAACTCTGAACTTGTGAACCTGTTTAACCATGACTGAATGAATAAATCAATAAATGAATTGGTATAGATGAATAGATGTTCCATCGAACAGGCAATGCGAACACAAAGCGCGGGCTAAATTGTTTTTATACATGTGTAGTGACATGATTGGCTCCCACCCCTCCCCAAGTCTGAATTCCCCTCACCTTTTTTTATTCATTCTTCCTCTTATATATATATATATATATAAATATATATATACTTATATATATTTATATATATATATTTATTATATATATATATAAATATATATATAATAAATATATATATATATATATATATATATATAGATATATAAGCATCTTGGTTTTCCACGTATTGGCAATAATAATAATAAGACATCAGAAATGCGAAACAAATTCACGAGTAATGCAGTTTTTGAAGTGCCAACAGTTAAGTTCTTTTATTCAATCTCCAAAATTTCGGTAGACATCTACCTTCTTCAGGGAAGATTCGTATATATATATATATGCAGCAATGGAGATACACACCTGAAAGTTGACCCTGAGTCAACCGACTTGAAGTCAATTTACTCAGAGTCATGTTCAGGACTTAGAATTTTTTCGAGCTCAGAGAGTGTACTGCGGGCGGCAAAGGAGTGCTATATCACGATTGCAGTTTCTTTCAGTTGATTTTTCTAACGTGTTGTCTGTTTTCTTGATAACTGTTCAACTGGTTTGAGTTATTGCTTGGTTATTCATCTCTATTTGCGTTTCCTGTATTAATTATAATGCCTTAATAACAAAATAATGAGTCTAGATTTATCATTGTAATGTTCCACGCAGAGCGATTAATGTGGGGTTGTGGTCGCTTATTAGAACAGCCACTATACGTACGTGCATAGACCTACTGCGTACTCTGCGGAGCGAGAGCCGATTTTGAGTAATTGTGTAGTCTTATTCCAGGAATAAATAAATAAGTAAAATAATAATTATAACAATGCTCTAAAATTGTTTGGTTCTGTTTTTGTTGTTCAAACTGTGGTGTGATATTATGGTTCGACGCTTATTTTCCAAGATTCGTCAATTTTGACATCCAATAAAGTGTACTGACAGTGGCGTAGGCCTACTTCTGGTAGGGTTTGTGTCTTTGTGGGGCGCGCTGCTGTTAACCCATCCCCCCCCCCGCCCATCCCCCATATTTTCTTCAAAAGGTTTGTGTGTGTATGTGTGTGTGTGTGCGCGCGCATGTTTGAAAATGTCGATTAATTTGATTTGATTTGATTTGTCAAGTTGAAAATGTAGATCTAGGCCAGATGAGGCAATTCTTGGTAGATCTATTGACATTGAATTGTACTTTTTTCAACATAATTAAAATACTAGATCTAGATCTATATGGTAACTATGTCAGATTTCGATACATATCACCCCGCAACGCTAAAAAAATCCACAAAGAGAGTCATAACAACTTGAGGTAAGATGAATACCACCATTATTGACCTGAAGTCAGCAAACTAAAATATATCATCACTTTGAGTCGATTTTAATGAGGGATATATTACTTTATATACTTCATATATTTTAGGTCAGTTTCACGCTAAAGTAAGATACCAACTGCTCCACCCCCCCCCCTCAAAAAAAAAAAAAAAAACTATTATATTAAGATATGGACAGGATATGAGAATAGCGTAATGTCATCTATTCCTGAATATCCACAAAGAGAGTCATAACTACTTCAGGTAAGATGAATACCACCATTATTGACCTCAAGTCAGCTAAGTAAAATATATCATCACTTTGAGTCGATTATATTAAGGGATATAAGGTAATGTTATCTATTCCTGAAAATCCACAAATAGAGTCATAACAACTTCAGGTATGATGAATACCACCATTATTGACCTGAAGTCAGCAAACTAAAATATATCATCACTTTGAGTCGATTTTAATGAGGGATATATTACTTTATATACTTCATATATTTTAGGTCAGTTTCACGCTAAAGTAAGATACCAACTGCTCCACCCCCCCCCCTCAAAAAAAAAAAAAAAAACTATTATATTAAGATATGGACAGGATATGAGAATAGCGTAATGTCATCTATTCCTGAATATCCACAAAGAGAGTCATAACTACTTCAGGTAAGATGAATACCACCATTATTGACCTCAAGTCAGCTAAGTAAAATATATCATCACTTTGAGTCGATTATATTAAGGGATATAAGGTAATGTTATCTATTCCTGAAAATCCACAAATAGAGTCATAACAACTTCAGGTATGATGAATACCACCATTATTGCCCTCAAGTCAGCAAACTAAAACAAATCATCACTTTGAGTCGATTTTAATGAGGGATATCTTACTTTAGATACTTTATATGTTTTAGGTCAGTTTCACGCTAAAGTAAGATACCAACTGCTCCACCCCCCCCAAAAAAAAAACTATTATATCAAGATATGGACAGGATATGGGAAGAACGTAATATTATCTATTCCTGAAAATCCACAAAGAGAGTCATAACAACTTCAGGTAAGATGAATACCACCATTATTGACCTCAAGTCAGCTAAGTAAAATATATCATCACTTTGAGTCGATTATATTAACGGATATAAGGTAATGTTATCTATTCCTAAAAATCCACAAAATAGAGTCATAACAACTTCAGGTAAGATGAATACCACCATTATTGACCTCAAGTCAGCAAACTAAAACATATATTCTCTTTGAGTTGATTATATTAAGGGATATAAGGTAATGTTATCTAGTCCTGAAAATCCACAAAGAGAGTCATAACAACACACAGTCCCATTCGCACGAAATCGCGTGGGCATTGCTGCGTTAAGTCTCCATGCTGCAGAACTACTGGCGAGGAATGTGCGTCTTTAAATATCAACTCCCCCCCCAAATAAAAAATAAATAAATGAATAAATGGGAAAAAATAGTATGAGTAGGTATGATACGTGGATGTCGGACATGCCGGGATAAATTAAATGTCTCTAGACAATGTACACACATGAAAACCATAAAGTGACCCAAAACTTCAAGTAAAGTTAATACTACCCACAAAACCCTCAAGTCATCTAATAAAAAAACATGTCATCACTTTTAGTCAGTTACATGAAGGAATATAATCACACGACTGAGGTTGTTTTATTGTTCAGTTTTATGCAAAATCATCATATCAATTCCCCCCCCCCCACCGCTGGAAAAAAAAAAGTCATAGACAGGGTATGGGATTAGGTAATGTTATCTCAACATGAAAATCCATGAAGTGAGGCATAACAACATCAAGTTAAGTGAATACTACAGACAGTGACCTCCAGTCACCGTACAAAAACATTCCATCACTTTTAGTCCATTATATCAAGAAATATAATCATAATACTGAGTATTATGCTATATTAATATATCAACTGCACCCCCCAAAAAAAAAAAAAATTGAGACATGGACAGGATCTATGATATGTTATGTATACATCGAAATCAAGTCGATCTACCTTTGTTTTCATTTTTATTGTTAATTCAAATATCAACTGCCCCCCCCCCAACTGCAGCCCTGGAAACCCTACTAATCTAGGCGTCAGTACACTTAATTGGATGTAATCCAAATTGAATTGAATGAACAAATATTTTGGTGATTAATATTGGAACCATATTATTCAACTACAAAAAAAAAATCAAAATTTTACTCTTTTTTTTAAATAGTTATTTATTTGTTCCTGGAATAAGACTACACTATTTCACAAAATCAGCTCTCGCTCCGCAGAACACACAGCAGGTCTATGAATGTACGTAGTGGCTGTTCTAATAAGCGATCACACCCCCCAACTGTGTTTCCCATCGTGAAAGCACTCCATTGCCGCCCGTAGTACACTCTCCGAGCTCAAAAAAATTCTAAGTCCTGAACATGACTCTGAGTAAATTGACTTCAAGTCGGTTGACTCAGGGTCAACTTTCAGGTGTGTATCTCCATTGCTGCATATATACACAACAAAAAAAGTAAGTCCCCCCTTAAACAAACATCGATAATTTCCGAACCCATGCGAGTTTTTAATACATTTTTACATGAGCGTGTAGGTAATTTTATAAGCTATCCTCTGAGTAAATGTCATGGACGTATTTTACGTCATGCTTCAGTGAGCACCGTCAAAAATGTCACTTTTCAAAAGTCACAAGCCAAATATCATTACTTTGATTCCATTTTATTGAAACGAATTCCACATTCTCATCATGAAAAATAGTCGGAAGGTTTGTAAAAGGTACTTTCTAAAAGACGATACAACTTTTTTGCTAAATTTCACGGTTGAATAAACACAAGTCCAAATTTGCTATAATTGGATTTTTTACACATTTCTATCAATAAAAATGATAGAATATGATGACAGTTATTTTGGGGAAGAGTATCTTCAACAATATTCATCGTTTCACGGTTCAATGAACATTTACTGAAAACAAAAAAGACGATTTTCAAATATAATAGGCATGTATTGTTTCATTTTGGTAACTGAAAATGATCTTTTCTCAACTTTTTCGTTATGTTCATGACAAATTAACATGCTTCAATGATTCAAAGGCGTTTGATTAAACATTCACGCTTGAATGAACATGTGGGAGGTGATCAGCTCTTTTTTATGTTATTGGAAAAAATGCAATTTGTAACTTTGGATATCTGTCACAAACCTCCTTGCATAGTTCATTTGATTTGATTTTTATGAAAATTCTGATGTTTAATGCATCAGTGAGCACACAATATAAAAAAATTATGCAAATGAGAAGAAAGTTCAAGGCCTTGGCCCCACTCTGTGCCGTATCGAATGGTTATTTTGGTGTGCGCGCCTTTTGGATAGTGTTATTCTGAAGCCATGTGCGAAGTTTCATGAAATAACTGTTGGCAGAAGTAACAAAAAATAGTCCATGAAACAAACCCTCATTTCATATATTTGTTAAAATGATGACTTCCTCTCTCATAGACTTGTGTACATTATGGGTGCATATGTTTAAGAATAAGTAGCCCCTTATTTAATAGGGTGGAACTTTTTTTCAAGGCTGTCTTTACCAATGTAATTTGGCAGTAATGTTTATCAATCTATGGGCAGAATTCTGTGTAAAAATCAGATCGATTTGTTTATTTATGGATGAGTGAGCACGCATCAAAGAGGGAAAATTTGTATTTTCAATGTCACAGACTCATTATAAAGGGTAATGAGGTGAATATTTGGGGCAAATTCGGTTTCAAATGTGACTTTAATAGCTGTTGTTTTTATCATCCATCATTTCTATCACCACACACTTTCCGAACTTTAAACATTTTCATGGTTGAGCGAGCACATTCAAAAACTTAAGAATGAATTCTCTTTATACTGCATAAATGTATTCTTTTCATAACAATTTCTCATGATCAATTTAATTTATGGACAAATCAGTGGTGGATCCAGAATTTTAAAATGAGGGAGGGGGCTAATCGGGGGAGACACCAACATTTTCAAATTTTAACATGATCTAACAAGTTGTAGAGGATACAACCATAATCCCCTATGAGGATACGTCACAATACAGGGGCCGCGGAACGGTTGTCAAAGTGGGGGGGCTGACCATGCAAAAAATCACAATCGTATGGTCATTTCTACATTTTTGTACATGCTTTTGGAAAAAAAAGTGGGGGGGGGGCTAAAGGCCCCCCCCTCTCCCCGCTTCCGCGGCCCCTGCAATACATTGTGCTCACTCAACCATGAACATACGATATCAAAACTGTGTATGGAGTGGCTAAATGATGGATAGTAAAACAGCATAACACCATAAAATTCACCTAAAAACAACTTTTGCCCAACTTTGTATTAGCACAATCTGAAAATCGACACTTGTGACTTTCAAAAATTGTCATTCTTAATTCAATCTTTAATTACTCATGCATGACTCAACCGATCAATTTCATTTTTCACCAGGAGTTGCTTAATGAGTGTAGAAAACCACCTGCGAAATATCATATCTCAAAAAAATTATGTTCAAAAGTTACAGCAATTTGATTTAGGGGGGACTTACTTTTTTTGTTGTGTGTATATATATATATATATATTTATATATTGTAAAGAAATGGATGAAGAGAACAATGGTAGGCGTAGCTTAAATCAAGGTTCCCCAGAGCTATCTACCCTTTGGAAAAATTGGTGATGCCGAAAAAATGTCTCTGCCGGGAATCGAACCCGGGCCCCCAGCTTTGAACGCCGGTGCCTTAACCACTAGACCACAGAGACGGGTTAGTGGCTAGGGCGACCCCGATCCGTTTGACCGTCAGATGGACAGATTTTCGACACTATACCAATTATAATTTCCTTTGTCGGGTGAAGGTGGGTTTCGAACAATGACAAGCCGCCATGCTTCAGCTGGATCAAAGCTATTGCTTTGATACAGTACACGTATGGGAGAAAGTATACAAATGTGTTAAGTTATACATGTACAACAGCTTTGGCAACTCTTTTATTTAAATATTGTAAAGAAATGGATGAAGAGAACAATGGTAGGCGTAGCTTAAATCAAGGTTCCCCAGAGCTATCTACCCTTTGGAAAAATTGGTGATGCCGAAAAAATGTCTCTGCCGGGAATCGAACCCGGGCCCCCAGCTTTGAACGCCAATTTTTCCAAAGGGTAGATAGCTCTGGGGAACCTTGATTTAAGCTACGCCTACCATTGTTCTCTTCATCCATTTCTTTACAATATTTAAATAAAAGAGTTGCCAAAGCTGTTGTACATGTATAACTTTACACATTTGTATACTTTCTCCCATACGTGTACTGTATCAAAGCAATAGCTTTGATCCAGCTGAAGCATGGCGGCTTGTCATTGTTCGAAACCCACCTTCACCCGACAAAGGAAATTATAATTGGTATAGTGTCGAAAATCTGTCTATCTGACGGTCAAACGGATCGGGGTCGCCCTAGCCACTAACCCGTCTCTGTGGTCTAGTGGTTAAGGCACCGGCGTTCAAAGCTGGGGGCCCGGGTTCGATTCCCGGCAGAGACATTTTTTCGGCATCACCAATTTTTCCAAAGGGTAGATAGCTCTGGGGAACCTTGATTTAAGCTACGCCTACCATTGTTCTCTTCATCCATTTCTTTACAATATTTAAATAAAAGAGTTGCCAAAGCTGTTGTACATGTATAACTTTACACATTTATATATTTATATATATATATATATATATATATATATATATATATAATAAAATTGCAAATTTTATTGCAAAAACTGCATTACTCGTGAATTTGTGTTTTGCATTTCTGATGTCTTATCAAATATATATATATATATATATTCGAGGACATACAGCTAGGCGGAACTATTTGGGGAAAGGGGTCTTCTATCTCTGTGTGATTCCGAACTTCCGATGATGGTTCAGAGAATGTACTTCATGCAAAATCACGTTTTGGCATGACCTCTCAGCGCTGGGCATATTGACGGACAAAAAAAATGCAAACATGTGATGGATAGAAATGGTAAAAAATATATATTTTAAAGAAAACCATCGTTATAAAATGCAGTCATACCAACATTTTTTGTTAATACCAGTTTGAACTTAGATAAAAATGATAACCCGAGGCTATATTAGCAGCAGGGGCGGTGGAACCGGGGGGCGGCAGGGGCACTTAACCCCCCACATAGAAAATCCCAGTAGGAAAAAAATGCCTTTTTTAAATGGAGAGTGCACTTATTTCAAAATGATGTACATGTATGTCCCTTTTCAAAATAAAATACTTTTTTGAAGTCAAACGATACGTTTTAGGTTGGAAATCAAAAAATTTTGGGCTCGCGCTTCGCGCCCACATCATTAATTTTTTTAGGAAGGCACTCACTTTGTTTTGGTTACAACTTGTGCTTATAATGTTCAATTTTCAGGTTGAAATGTCACAAATCTTCAGCTCGCGCTTTCCGCTCGCATCAAAGGTACACATTATGTTCTTGGTTTCAAACTGCTTAGAATATCCAGTTTTCAGGTTGAAATATTACAAATTTTCGGCTCGCGCTTCGCATCAATTATTATTTATTAAGACACACAATTAAGTTCTTGGGTTAAAAAAAAGTGCTTAGAATGTCCAGTTTTCTGGTTGGAAGATCGCGCTCGCGTCCATTCTGCAATTAGATGAACATCTTTTTCATAACAAAATTGCTCGGACTGTTTGATTTTCATGTCTTATTAGTCATGTTAGTACATGCAATGTCTGAATTTATAGCTCGTGATTTGCGTTCTTAACACCTCGCAAGAATGCTCTTTTAACAATAATTTGCGCGATTTGACCAAAAAGCGGCGAGTTTCACAACTTCAGATTTGAAAATGTTCAAACTGCTTGCTTGCTACGCTCGCTCCCGGAAAAATAAAGCCTAAATAGATATTTTATCAATCAAAAAAGACTTTAAAAAGGTTTTGCTCAATTTAATTACTACAAAACGCACAACTACTTAACACAGATGATAATCTCATGGTGAAAATATCAGTTTGCATAAAAAATGTAAATTTTTGCATATAAGTGCCTTTTTTGGCTTTGCCACCCCCCCCAAAAAAAGATTGAAAATACGTTCCGCCGCCTATGATTAGCACCTATCGCACTCGCTGGTATTTTAATATATCATCATTTACACCCTCTCAAAGAAAGCAGACTTACTTTTGCCCTTTATTTTGCCTACAATGGAACTTACAGGAAAGCATATCAAACAGGATGCAAATGGAGGTCTATTCAGCCGGGCGTTATCTATACGCTTTGGAGTTTGGATTCTTGTTTGCCTAGAAAACGTAAAGTATTTCAAGAGTTTTTATATTTTCATTACATCTTTGTCTTTATTTCTCTATATCCGTAGCTCTACCATGCGCGTATTCGGGGGCGCCAAAATAGGGAGAAAAGGGAAGGAAAGAAAAGGGGAGGAAAAGGGAGGGAGAGAAGAAGAGAAAGGGGGCAAGAAAGAGAGGAGGGAAAAAAGAAGCGCCGCATTGGTGTTCGACCTGGGGGGGGGGGAGGGCGCCGAATCGATAATCGACCTAGGGGCGCCAAATTTAAGTCCAACATAGATAGGGGAGCCGAATTGTGGTTCGAAATAAGGGGCGTCGAGTTGATATCCGACCTAGGGGGCGCCGGATTGATGTTCGAGCTAGGGGGTGCCGAATGGATGTTCACCACACGCCAGTTTGATATTTGTCTCGGTGCATCAAATTCAGGTTCAATTTACCTAGGGAGGGGAGGGGGTGCCAAACTCATGTTTGCTCCCATCAATTACCAATCCTGTTCATGATTACCAAAAGTGCCTAGAAAGTCCTAATTTTAGATCAGAATATAAAAACAAATTCATCCTACTCTTCGCGCTCGCATGAATTGTTTAGTAAGGTGGCGATCCTGTTCGTGGTAAGATAAGTGCTTAGAATGTCTGACTTTGCATCAAAATATATATAGATTTTTAATCAGCTCGCGCTTCGCGCTCGCATAAACTGTTTTGTTACTGATCATCCTTTTCATGATAACCGAAAATGCTTACTCAAATGTCCAAATTTTAGGTAAGAATATGAAAAAATTTCATCTCGCTCTTTGCGCTAGCATCAATGTTTAGTTAGATGACAATCCTGTTCATGATTACCAAAAGTGCTTAGAATGTCCAAATTTTAGGTCAAAATATCAATCACTTTTTAAGCTCGCGCTTCGCACTCGCACAAATTTTAGGTCAAAATATCAAAAAATTTGAACTCGCTTAGCGCTCGCATTAATTATTTAGCTATATACCCATCCTGTTCATGGTTATAAAAAGTGCTTATGATGTCCAGTGTTGGATTGGGAATTCAAAAATTGTCAGCTCGCACTTCGTGATCGCATAAAATGTTAATAGATACCCATCCTGTTCTTGATTGCCAAAAGTGCTCATAGATTTTTTTTCTCCAAATTTTAGGTCAGAATATAAAAAAAAAATTCAGCTCACGTTTCGCGCTCGTATCAATAATAATTGTTTAAATAATTCATATACATATCATGTTCATGGTTGCAAAAAGCGTAGAATGTTTGATCAGAAAACAGATGAAAATATCCCCCTCCCCTATTGGCGAAAGCTGGATCTACCCCCGGTTAAGAAATTACAGCTCCCGCACATAATTTTAGTATGGTCTACCACTCTGATGAAAAGTTGAACTAAATTGAAACCCCAAAACGCTTAAAAATTCTATGCTTTCTGGTCGCATTTATTCTTTTCAAGAAGTGGATACAACTTTGATCTTTTTTTACATGAACACAAATGGTCTTCGATTGCCTTTTTTCACGTGGTTGTGGAATAAGACAATTCAAAATGCATTTAGGCACTTTGATTGCCTGACTGGTCGGGTCGGGGTGCAATTTTCCGAATAGTTCACAGGGGCGCAAAAATAGTGACCCCCTCGTGGTGCAAAATCCTGGATATGCGCATGTCCATCGGGCATCGTTTCCACTTTTGTACCTCTTTATCTATAGCGGTGTGATACTATATAAGTCCATGGATCAGATCAGTTACTTCCATTTCGTCTGATGCCAAATCGTCAAATTGCCAACTCGCCTACTATCATTAAAGTCTACCATATGTTCATCCACTATCGTCTAGTAACCAGTTGGTCCAATAGCCATTTAGTCCATATACCATTTGGTCTAATTGGACAACGTGCTATTGTGCAAAATGAATGAAAATGAATTGGATACTGGACCAAATAGTTGTTCGACGAAATATTGATGGACGGAATGGCTATAGACTAAATTAAATTAGACCATGTGGTGAGTGGACAAGTTGGCACTTGGCAGTCGACGACTTGGCAATTTACCAATGGACCTACTAGGCCACTGAATTGAACTTGTCCGAGTGTGCCATAACACCTAAACTGCATGCTTCCTCATATCCGATACCCCCCCATCCCCCGCCGCCCCAAGAAAGGGAAGGGGGCATGGAGGAGAGAGAAGAAAGGAAGAAAGAAGTAGATTGTTGAAAGGGAATCAAAAGAATATGAATCAAAGGGAATGTAAACGCAATATAATACTCTGTTTGAATCGCTTCTCTTTCATGGAATTTATATTTTGAATAGATCGTTTCATTTCAGTCTTTCTCATTATTTTACTTTCAACCCTCTATTTCATCAGCTTTACTATCAAAAGCCTGCGTAGCGAATTACAAAACGTCCCATCCTTGTTTCACCACCCATGACATTACGTAATTATCATTTTATTATTATCATCATGTAATGAAATTCATACTGTGTTTACACGCTGCATCTGCTGTCAGTTTGACTACCTTGTAAATATTTACAAGGTAAAGCTTATTTCCAAGGTAATATTTATTTACAAGGTAAAGCCCATTTCCTCACTGGAAAATAGCTTTAGAGCTTTCGTGGGTCATCCTGTGTAAGCCTGTTGTTTTTAATGCTACTGTATATATATTATGGTGACTTGCGAAATAAAATCAATCAATCAATATTTTTTGACGATATTCAGTTGAAATCAGTGGCGTTCAAAATAATGGGGAAGGATTGGGGCTATTGGATTCCCAAATTTGTCACGGCCAAGACAAAAAGAAAGCGAGAAGGGGAACTATTATCTGAATATTATGTCAAAATCTATCACCGATAAAAAATGATTTGTGCCCGACACATATTATATCTGGCCCCTTAATTCATATTTTTTACGTTTATTATTTACGCCAATGGTTGAAACTATGTATTCATGAATAGTTCAAGCATGGTTCCTAACATCTTTCTGTATTTTTTGATGTTTACACAATTCCTAGCCTTGGGTTGGGGGTTGTGTGTATTCCTTATGTTCGCATTTTTCAATGTTATTTTTCTCTTTATTTCAATATTATCCTCTCCAACTTTATTATGGTATGACTATTCAAGGAATTATTATTACTCGTTTGCTTGCATGCTCCATGACCGCTTTGCCTTCACTCCGGGGGGGGGGGGGGGGGGGGGGGGGGGGCCACTTACATTGACGAGTGGATACCATGCGCGACCAAAAAAACACGTAAAAAGGATGTCTTTTTCAAGATAGGGCACGTTACGTACGTAACGTGATAAGGGTGTCAAAAACACAAAAATAATGAAAAAGGGTATCTATTTTGCTAGGAAAGCTACGTGTTTAGGGTCAAATTTTCGGGGATGATGAAACAAAATTAAAATGTTTTATAAAGGATGTCCTTTTTGCCCCAACATAACGTGTTTAGAGTCTGACTTGCGCGAGTTGTGGAAGGTGGGGCCGTACTAAACCAAATGATGTGTAAAGGTAAAACCAACGATCGACGGACCCGACATAACAATAAAATATCGCTGTACTTGTTTAGGGGTTCATTTCGGGAATACTTGCCAAGAAAAAACGTTTTGTTTCCAATACTTGTTAAGGGTCGGGTTTGAGACGCCAATACTTGTTAAGGGGTGCAGTTTCAGAATATGGAAAATACGTGTTTAGGGTGCTTTTCGAGACCCCATGGTCGCGCATGGTATCCACTCGTTAATGGAAGTGGCCCCCCTGGCCTTTACTTCTCTCAGTGCATATTCAGAACTATTACTGTATTCTCATTGATCCCCCTGGAGTTGTAAAACACCCATAAAGGCAAAATATTATATTTTCATCGGCAGCACATGTGCAATTACATCATCATGAATTAAGTACATCAGGGTCCATGATCAGAAAAAGCGTATACCCATTAAACCTCGCCAGATGGGGCTTGCCCAAAAATAACAATTTTATTTTTGTCTCGTTTCATTTCATTTTTGTTTTGGCTGCTATGCTTCAAGCACATATTTGCTTATATATAGTTTGCCTCTGCATTTTACTCATTATATATATTTTTTTATATATTGTATTTCTCCAGTCACTACATATAAGATTGTCACTTGTATTATGATCATGTCTCAAGCATTGTAAATTTGTTTTGTATATTATTCCAATCAATGCAAAAAATCCTGCAAAAAAAGCCACATCACCACATAGTTGAAACATTCCAACACTTTCTACGATCAATACGATCGCCTCGACTGATCTGATACAATTAATTATTCCGCGATTGATGGCCCTTGGAACCGGGGATGCAAAGCACCCCCAAGATTTTACAATGGGGTGCGGCGTGTATTATTTTCCATGTAGGCAGCTCCCCCTGGAATTCTGGTAGGTGTCGAATTGGATAAATGTAGGAAAATTACCAACATTTTGTATTGGAACCTTTTTTAATGTTTTTCTTTTGCTTTGTCAAATTTTCCTCAGCACCGCCACCAAAAAAAAATCGTGACAGTTAGAACTTGGCACTTTTTTTTCAATCATAAAAAATGATTATATTATTTTCCCGCATGAGTTTTGAAATATTGACACGTACGCCAGAATCTCTTTGGTCCCAATATGAAGCATAAATTTCCACGTCTATAAAACAACAGTTATCATTCGTTTTTCCTATAGTTATAGCAGGAAATGGGAGTTACAATTCCATTGATAAATAATTCTAAAATGTTATGCCAATCAAGATGCAAGTCCCGGATGCAAGTAATGCCGGAAAGTAATGTCTTCGTCCTGCTCATGTCGCAGTCATTCACATTTTTTCAACGGTTGAACCATAGAGCTATATGGTTGAACTGCTCGTGCACACTGTATGCGTGGGCCTTTCCTGGAGGCCTTTCTTCCTCTCTTTTGTTGCAATAAAATTTCATCTTTTTATCAATTCTTTCTACTTGTTTACTGTCTATGAAGGGGTAGCAAGTTGATCTCCCATGGGGTGCCCCTATCTATTGCTGCATCATTTGTATCCATTTCTCTTTGACCATCCATTTCTAAAATGTTATGCCAATCAAGATGCAAGTCCCGGATGCAAGTAATGCCGGAAAGTAATGTCTTCGTCCTGCTCATGTCGCAGTCATTCACATTTTTTCAACGGTTGAACCATAGAGCTATATGGTTGAACTGCTCGTGCACACTGTATGCGTAGGCCTTTCCTGGAGGCCTTTCGTCCTCTCATTTGTTGCAATAAAATTTCTTCTTTTTATCAATTCTTTCTACTTGTTTACTGTCTATGAAGGGGTAGCAAGTTGATCTCCCATGGGGTGCCCCTATCTATTGCTGCATCATTTGTATCCATTTCTCATTGACCATCCATTTCTTGGGAAAATACATCAATTGGATGATCCATTTATATATGCCTATCCATCCATTCTTTCAGTCATCCATCCACTGGTCGTGCTGATGGTTTGATTATAGCATGGACCTAATAGGTCCATGATTGTATAAAGTATAAAGCGCCCTACAAATGTTATTATTATTATCATTATAGGCTACCCCCACCCCCTCCCCATACTACATAAAAACTCGGCGACCCATGGACTGGTCGTGAGAGTGTGGAAATGTACACATTTCAAAGCAGACGTAATTCCCTTGTACATGTACGTTTCTGCTTCTCCAGGTTTGCTTAGTCTTCTTTCACATACGTTGTTGCACTTTGTCCCACGGCGTGCCTTGTAAAGTTCTGTTGTAAGACTCTTACATGCTGGTCGGCCCTGGAAATCACAACTCTGAATACGTAGAGCGGTTCTAGACCATAGCACCGCGCAATACTCAACTTCTCATTTTTCCATATCTCGATGCAAGCTTTCTTGTGTGGATGCAAAAATGAGAGTTTTCCCAGAAATCTTGTCCCTGACGTCATGTCTGCCCCCCTCATTTTTTGGACTCATGACGCCTTTACTCTGCTTGTTCGACCTTAAGCCGTTGGTCCCCTGGTTGCTTGCTCACAGGCGTTCGTGCTTTCTTAGCAGTCAGGTAAATACCTCGGCAACAGAAATAACAGAAATTTGCAACTTGATGCGTTGGTCACATTCATGCTATCACGGTCTACACAATGTAGACTATACGTACGTACTTCGCATCAACAGGTTTCTCAGCTCACCTTTTGACCTCGCGAGTTCAATCTAAACAAACGAAGAGTAGTCAAGTGTTGCATTGGGGTTGCATCTTCGTTATGTTTTACTATAGGCCTATATTCAACCCCGCATTGGGGTTGCATCTTCGTTATGTTTTACTATAGGCCTATATTTAACCCTGTAGTAAACAAACCCTGTTTTATATCGTAGAACCCGCCCTGAAAGTAATCGTTTTTCTCTTCGCCCTTTCCCTTCATGCTTGGCTGTAGACAGAATGGTGGTGGCCGTCTGTTTAGAGTTTTAAATATTTTTGGTATTTTTTTTCCAATTTCTCCTCTGTACTTTGCGAGTGGATCTAAATAATCTGAAACTGACTGAAACATTCAGGAAAGATAAAAAAAACACCAAAATATCAAATTAGGGTATGTTGTATTCAGATCCCTTTATGATGGCTCTCCTGATTCTCTTTCACCAATCCACTTCTTTCTTTCTTCTCTCTCCTCCCTCCCCCTTTCCTTTGGGGAGGGCCAAGGAGTCAGTAAACAGAGAATACAGTAAGCTGCGCTAGCGCCTCGCTCTAGTTCCCGTATATGTAGCACGCCAAGCTATACATGAAGGGTGCATAAAAGAGCTACAATCCACATGAATATAGATCAAACTCGGAACTTGGCCCTTGCCCATCTCTGGGATTCTCGTATCTCTTTTAGTCTTGGAGTACTTTCAGATTCATGACATAAGATTCCGAAAGTAAGCCGTATTAGGCAATCCTTTGTTTCGTCATTCACGTCAGATAATCAACGTGTCTGAATCCTTTTTCACGCGTACGATACAATCATGGAACTATAGCTCAATATAATATTCTTATCCCGTGTGTGCTATCGCAAATAGTGGATTATATCTGAAACTAATGCAGAGCGCAAGCATGTCGCTAGCCGGCTAGCATCGGCTCATTGAGCTTGCACGCACCGTTCGCTGTTTGCTTTCTACTCAGCTACACACACAGAGTACTGCACTTTGTTGATACGGGGATTTCTTGATACTGCGCATGCGCCATGACGTATTTCATCAATATGCATGAGTCGTAATGAATATGCATGATTCAAACGGTGTTCTAATATCAATTTATTTTTTAACCCGAGAAGGCGTCAACAAGAAAGTTCCAAGGGATATCGATTAACCGACATTTGTTATAATATATGTTTCACCCCTCAATATCATGAAAATATAAAAGTTATGCAAGTTTCTTTTCCGTGATAAAATAAAGCAATAATATAGGTATCTAATGAATGTAATAATTTCAAAATTGATTCATTGCCCTTGTCTGAGATCAACCAATCATACACTATACCTTTAAGTTTCATCGTCGGGCGATATCTGTGCATACAAAAGAATGGGTATCAATAGCAACTAATTTATTATTCTTTATTTTCAATGAATACTCAGGCGTTGTTGTTTTTAGTAGGTTTTCTCATAGTGTAAACAACGTCCCCCGGGTACAGAGGTTTTGTTGCTCTCGGGTACTTTCCGATTTGAGAATTATCTTGTTTGTTTTGATCATCGTACACGTTTTTTATTCGGAAATATTCGGAAAAGAAAACGCAGCTATATTTAGTGCATCACATATGTGCACACTGCATATCGCATATGTGGGTCATCATTGACATTGTTCGCCATATTATTCAGGGTGATGGGTAAATGAAAAGTATGGTCGTATGACCTAACTTCGCGCGTGACCATATTTCGTGGACGGTCGTATATCTCAGAAAGTACTTAATATCGTGAAAATCTTATATCACAACCAGAAAAAGCGGTCAAAAATTATCCTGTAGTGAAAGTTTCTAGTTGATAAGATTGGAATTTGTTTAAGCTAGGGCTAGGCGATTGGGCAGGCGCGCGCACCTGCCTTGGCCGATCCTCGCCCATGCGCCCACCACTAACTTAGCACTTAGCAGGCAGGGTAGGACTTCAGACACATCCACACATAAACATCTCCAACTAAAGTGAGTACACTAACTACCCCAACATTCACTTCCAATCTAAAAAAACACAAGGTGAGAGGATGTATTCCCTGTATGGGCAATGCATCCTCTCACCACTCAATTTTCTGATCAACAACTGTCCTTTTTCCAGCCAAACGTTCTCTGCTCTTTAATTAATGATTAACATGGGCAGTGAAACCTGATCTTATCCTCGGCATCCTAACAAAGCTTCAAACCACTACCTCTCTCTAAAAAACGCCCATTATCAACCACAATACAATCCATGAAATAAGCACAATTTGAACACAAAACAAAACCAAAAAGCCTGTGTATCCATTGACATCTTTTATGATTGATAAGATATCCACGCATAAAGGATTTGGACATGTTCAAAACCATCACCCCCACCCCATGTGCGCCACAAATTCTACACCCTACACATACTATAATAGCCCCCTTTCAGCTCACCAAACATATGTTATATCTGGTTCCAAAATACACTGATTTATTTTACATCTAAATACATGTATACAGAGATATTCTGCTTAAAGGAGAATGAAACTCTTGGAGCAAGTTAGCTTTTGTGAAAGCAGAAAAATCAAAGAATAAGATCAACAAAAGTTTGAGTAAAATAGGACTAGCAATAGAAGAGTTATGAGCATTTGAATGTCGAGATCACTAATGCTATGGAGATCCTCCCATTGGCAATGCGACCAAGATCTATGATGTCACAGATGAACAACTCTCCCCTTTTGGACACTGAAAATATACCCCAAAACATCTCTTTTTGCTCATTCTAATCATATGACAAACGATTCATCAATGATATCATGTTGTGAAACCTCTGTACTTGTCCTCTCATAAAGAGAACACCTCACCTTGTGATAGACTCTATAAAAGTGAGAATATAAGTGAAATAAGTACTAAAGTAATGAGGGAGTTGTACGTGTGTGACATCACAGATCTTGGTCGCATTGCCAATGGGAGGATCTACATGGCATTAGTGATCTCAATATTCAAATGCTCATAACTTTCTTATTATTCATTCAATCTTCCTAAAACTTTCAACAATATGTTTCTTGGATTTTTCTCTTTGATATGGATTCAGCTGGTTTCAAGGGTTTCATTCTCCTTTAATGAACAGAGCTGGTGATGCACGCATACATTCGTAATTCTGAAGCTTCGTTATTCCGAAGGTTCGGATATTCCGAAGGTTCGTTATTCCGAAGGTTCGTTATTCCGAAGGTTCGTATTTCCGAAGGTTCGTTAGTCCGAAAACGAAATGAGGTTCGTAAATTTACTATCAATAACTGGGATATACTCATTTGATTTGCTTGTTCATTACGATGAACCAGCACGCCGAATATACAGTACACAATTTTCCTGCGCGCGTGCTGCATCTCCCTATGAACGCACTATCCCAAGATCATCGCGCAATTTGGCGTCCATTTCCTCTTTTACTTTCGCCTGCCGGCGTGATCAGACGTTAGCTAAGTACACTCCCACTTTTCTTCTTAAAAGTGTCCGTTGTTTACATATTTATCTATGTATTTACAGCCTATTTCAATCCTTTGCCTTTCGGCTTTAGATTGTTTTCATTTATATCATAGTGCATGGAGCTTTCGGGTTATTATTCACGCTTTTCTTTAAATAAACTTGTGAGTTCCGAACCGTCAGTTTCGTTTTCTCACAGACGGGTTGCTTCCGCTTCCCTTACCCGTAGCTCCGCGCACTCTTCCTGCGTGCCGCAGGCATTGATACGACGCCAAATCCTTTTTGTCTCGCCTGCATAGCAGAGCGAGACTATAGGCGCTGCTTTTCCGACGGCGACGGCGGCGGCGTCAACATCAAATCTTAACCTAAGGTTAAGTTTTTGAAATGACATCATAACTTAAAAAGTATATGGACCTAGTTCATGAAACTTGGACATAAGGTTAATCAAGTATTACTGAACATTCTGCCTGAGTTTCAGGTCACATGACCAAGGTCAAAGGTCATTTAGGGTCAATGAACTTAGACCATGTTGGGAAAATTATTTTCAAAATCTTAACCGAAGGTTAAGTTTTTTAAATGACATCATAACTTAAAAAGTATATGGACCTAGTTCATGAAACTTGTGCATAAGGTTAATCAAGTATTAGTGAACATCCTGCTCGAGTTTCAGGTCACGTGACCAAGGTCAAAGGTCATTTAGGGTCAATGAACTTTGGTTAAGTTGGGGGCATTTGTTGAATTACTATCATAACTTTGAAAATTTATGGATCTAGTCCATGAAACTTAGACATAAGGTTAATCAAGTATTAGTGAACATCCTGCCTGAGTTTCAGGTCACATGATCAAGGTCAAAGGTCATTTAGGGTCAATGAACTTTGGCCAAGTTGGGGGTATTTGTTGAATTACCATCATAACTTTGAAAATTTATGGATTTAGTTCATGAAACTTGGACATTAGGTTAATCAAGTACCACTGAATATCCTGTGTGAGTTTCAGGTCACATGACCATGGTCAATGGTCATTTAAGGTCAATGAACTTTGGCCGTGTTGGGCGTGTATGTTAAATTACCATCCTAACTCTGAAAGTTTATGGATCTAGTTCATAAAACTTGGACATAAGAGTAATCAAGTATCACTGAACATCCTGTACGAGTTTCAGGTCACATGACCATGGTCAAAGGTCATTAAAGGTCAATGAACTTTGGCCGTGTTGGGGGTATTTGTTGAATTACCATCCTAACTCTGAAAGTTTATGGATCTAGTTCATAAAACTTGGGATATAAGAGTAATCAAGTATCACTGAACATCCCCTGTGAGTTTCAGGTCACAAAACCAAGTCAAAGGTCAGTTAAGGTCAATAAACTTAGGCCATGTTGGGGTAATTGTTGAAGTGCCATCATAACTTTGAAAGTTTATGGATAGAGAATGAATGAAATGTGGACATGGGTGTAGTTGACAAGTCTTAAGTCACCGTTCAAATGTCATCTATGGTCAATGAACGTGGTATTATATCATTATATGAATGGTGTTTTTGTGAATGATTATTTTATAGTAGTTTTCAAAGTTAGCACTGCTGCTATGTTAAATTGCGTAATGCAGGCGAGACTGCCAGAGGCGTTCCACTTGTTAATTCTTTATTATTCTTGACTTGCACCTTTGCCTCGTCTTGAATTGAATTGATTTTATTTCCTCCCCACAGCTTAGGCTATGGGACAGATAGGAGCGTCGTCCTTGTTTGTTCTCAAACTTGTTTTCAACTTGTTCCTTTGTGAGTCGGTTGATTGTCTCAATCAATCTTTTGTTTTTGTTTGATTAATTGATTGATTGATTAATTAATGAATCAATTAATTGTTAATTAACCATTTGGTTAATTGTTTAATTATTAATTAATTTTAATAATTATTTTTGTATTGAAATTTTTTTTTTTAGACTTATTGTCTTAAAAAAAATTTTCTCTTAAAATTTTTGGGAAGCCCCCTTGTTATCTATTAGCGTCCTTTAAAAAAGTTTTCGCTAATGAGTTTTCGGCTTTCCAGTTTAAGGGAAGTAAGTTTTTACTTCTTCCTTTCAGATCAGCTCCTTTACTTATTTCTTTTGACCCTTGTCAAAAAAAAAAAACCTTGTGTTTTTTTTCTTAGCTGATCCTGCTCTTCGTCCTTGGACTTAGACGTTTCTGTTTTTAATTAATGAACGTCATGTATACGTGTAATTGATTAAAAAAAAAATTGATTTTTTTCTCTCTTCAGCTTCTTAACTTTGTTTGATCTCATGTTTAAGAAGTCGGTCCTGTTCCTTCCGAAGTTATTAATTTTATTATTAATATTTCTGATAAGGATCTTGCTTTGTCACCTTTCTTGTCCACCCACCCATCCGCCCCCTCTCTGTTTTCGACCCTCCTTTTGTTCTTTCAGGCTAAGAACTTACCAGGTAGATGAGCTCTTTTGACTCATCTCCTGATGACTCCAAACCTGCCGCTGGGAGAGAACCAGACATGGTATTACAGAGCTTCCAAGTCTCCCGGATCCTGCGGGAGAATACTGGATTGCGATCCAATCTCCCGTTCTCCCGACCCCATGCCAAAATTTCCCGGATAATCAGGATTTTTAGCTGTTAAATTGTAAAATTCATACAAACGACTGTTTAACGAGTCTAGCATGTTCAACTCCCTTACACCCACGTGGAACCTCCTTATCACATTTTCATTTTACCCAGTAACTTCTACCAGTTTTTGTATAATCGTACATTGATTTCCCGTGTAAATGAAGATAATTTTACTGAACGACTGGTGAAGTAGTCTAACAAGCCATTTTATTTCCGGGTTGTGCAATGTGTGTGATGAAAACTCTTCAGCGGTACTCCATGCACATGGCCCCCGATGCGGCACGGCTCCAGCCGGCCGCGCTGCGCCAGGAAGCTCCGAGAAGGAAAGTTCACGAGCACTGCGAGGCATTTTTCGTAAGCTTGCGTGCACCTTATTCGAGCTGAAACTGTGGATCAACGATGGGATTAACAAGTGGATTACTTTTACACCTCGACTTCAGTTTCAGGAATAATTTTATTGACAATCCTGAAGAATTAGAAGCAAAGTGGAGATTTTTTCGCCTACTTTCACTTGGGTTGATCGAATTCGAACATTTTCTCTTTCGTGAGCGAGCTAGCCTGGCGCTGGCTGGAGCTGGCTGAGCTGTGCGAAGCACGCCCCGTCCCGATTCATCCACATCGCCAGTGACCATGGAGATCATGGAGATGGAGTCATCCAAGACCAAGACGACAAAATACTTGTCGAATTATACAGATAATTTTCACGCAGAATGGGACTGTGTGACAATTTTCACAGGAAACCCTCAGAGTCAGAGACTTTAAACAGTCCACATATAAAGCTTGTTTACCACTACTGCAGCCCCTTCCCCCTCTGGCCAATTAAAGCCAAAGGTATTTTCATGTTGAATGCATTCTTTTATGAATTATTTTAAAAATCTACTGTATTGCCTGAAGTGTGTATTTATTCAATGACAATTCATGAATTCTCTCTAATGTGCATTTAATCTATCAGAATTTTTTTTGATGGTTTAGACAGCTGTTGGTTACTATCAAATGTTGTTTCTTAATGTGTTTTGCTACCCAAAACTCCCATCCGTGGGACAACGTTCCGCCGCTCCCTCACAAAATAATACCTCCGCGAAATCTACTGGATTCTATCATCCCAATGTTGGCAGCTCTGGTATTATTGTTCCCGTGATCAGCGGCGGTGAGTATGAGGGCAAGAGAGTGAGACCCTTTGCGATGGGCTCTATAAAGGGTGGAACCGTGGAGTTGCGTCCACGTGCCTTGGAAAAAGGAGGGTGGAACCGTGGAGTTGCGTCCACGTGCCCAAGAGGGTGGAACCGTGGAACCGCGCCCACGTGCCCGAGCATTTTAGGGTGGAACCGTGGCGCAGCGGCCACGTGCCTGAAAGGTGATAGCCAAGGCTCCCTCGACGGGACGTGAACCTATTTTGGGTAGTGTTGTACTAGTATAGAAAACTTCACTCCTCCAGGGCTGCTTTACCCACCGGCTATCGGGTCCAACAAGTCCGGGTTAAGAGCATGGGACTCTTTTCCTGGCACAGACTAGGCTCGATGCTTTGTCAGTCTCCTTCAGGGAGCATTAGCAAAGGGCTACCAGCCCCTAGTCGCTAGAGACACGTGAGCTCGACTCCGTCAATCTCACGATTATCTGATCAGGGTGGAACCGTGGAATCGCGTCCACGTGCCCTTAAAGGTGGAACCGTGGAATTAGCGTTCATGTGCCTAAACGGCTTGATCAGATTTGGGTGACTTTTCTCATGCGAGATATCACGTCCCCCCTGTCTCTTGTGCCCTCTTCTGCCCCCCGGCAGGGGCCGCATAGAAGAGGAAGAAGAAGAAATTCTAGGTTGCTAACCCCGCTTCGCGGGCAGACCCTTTCTTTCTAATTCTTGTGCCGATGGTCAGGCGTCGTAACTTTATGTTACAACAGAACGCCCTCGAGCATCACGGATTTTTATCCTCATGCTCTCTGTCAGCTAAAACCGCGGTGTCAAACACCGGGCAGGTCAAGCAGACATTCGCCATCTCACACCTCGGAGAGTCACCGGCAATTTCATGATTCGCCGGCGCACGCACCTGCAAGGGAAATTCCCGCTAATACACAGGTGTTATCGACATACGGGCATCGCCCCCCATTATGTCACCAGACTCCCGATAATTGTGGGTCACGCGTCGCAACTATCATGTTACTTCACACGCCCACGAGCAGTGCGGGTAAATTCCCCCACGCTTCATGTCAGCTTCAGCCGCCGTGTCAAGCACCGGGCAGGTCAAGCAGACATTCGCCATCTCACACCTTGGAGAGTCACCGGCAATTTCATGATTCGCCGGCTCACGCACCTGCAAGGGAAATTCCCGCTAATACACAGGTGTTATCGACATACGGGCATCGCCCCCCATTATGTCACCAGACTCCCAATAATTGTGGGTCACGCGTCGCAACTCTCATGTTACTTCACACGCCCACGAGCAGTGCGGGTAAATTCCCCCACGCTTCATGTCAGCTTCAGCCGCCGTGTCAAGCACCGGGCAGGTCAAGCAGACATTCGCCATCTCACACCTCGGAGAGTCACCGGCAATTTCATGATTCGCCGGCTCACGCACCTGCAAGGGAAATTCCCGCTAATACACAGGTGTTTTCGACATACGGGCATCGCCCCCCATTATGTCACCAGACTCCCGATAATTGTGGGTCAAATTGTTGGCAAGCTCTCGATGACCGACGGCTGGACGTTGCATCCTTACAGGTTGCATCAACACGTCCCGAGCATTACGGGTTCTTACCCTCGTGTTCTCCGTCATTACAGACCGCCGCTACGCGACGGCCGGGCTTATCAACAGCCTCGCACCAGCCACCGGCCCTTTTCTTTGAAATTGCCGGCCCTTTCACCCGCACAGGTGTTTTCACGATATGCACAGGTGCTGCTGACGTATGGGTCTCACCCAGCAAGTCGGCAAGCCCCCGTATGTTGCTGGTTGGACGCTGCAGCCGCTTGGCTGCTTTCTGTCGGTCTTATTGCCGGTGACGGGCATTGAGCGGGTTGAGTTTCTCCCGCCAGCCCGCACTCCGGGGAGCCGTCGGCAAGTTCACCTGCATGGGTATCCCCCATTAATATGCAGGTACTCCCGAATTCGCCCTCTACGTCAAGCCTCACAGTTTGACCGGGCATCGCTTACGGCAACGGCTCTTTCAGCGGTAACTCTCTCCATTCTACCCCCTAGGCGGGCCTGTAGATTGGAGGTAAGAATTTCTAACATACCGCATGCCTTCTTTCTCTCATGAGAATGTTTGGCTGTTTTTGAGAGGGCAACCTATCACGCCCGTGGACCGTCCGCCCAGGCGACGGGACCGTCAGCTTTTGGCCTGAACCTCACTTTCTATACGAAAGTAAGGGTGCCCTGTCTTTACTTTTAACTCCTTCTCTTCCTTGTAAGGTTAGAGTCAGGGCTAGTACAGACACCCGTCCTCCAGCGATGGCCGCTGTAGTGAGGGCGACTCCGATATTAGCACCATCACCGCTCAGCGGTATGTCTCACTATCTCGTAGCTCTGCTGAGCTTATGAGCATAAATATCGGATCTGAATGTCATGGCGATTAATAGTTCTCCTATATTTAATAATCGCTATGCCTTCACCACCCGGTGCATTATGGTTATTTTGTAACCTATTTGTCTCGTATTCGGGCGGCTCGTGCGAGCCCTGCCCGAGCTGCCATCATCGGTCGTCCCCCCGGACCCCGCCGGCAGCACCCGCACCGAACGCCGGGAGAGAATCGGCTATTTATATGCCAGATACCCCTCCTGTTGACATTCACAACTTGTTCCCCGAGTCTTTCCCGGTCGGGTAAGCATCATCTCGGTGGAAAGAAACAGCCATATATCTCTTTAGATTGTCGGCTGTGTGCGTGCGTTCTGGCTTGTTTCAAGCCCCAGGTTTTTTCTGTCGGCATTTCTATGCCTACTTCCTGGGCGCACCCACCGTGCCGGGTCGGCGAGTTCACACCAAACTGTCCGCCACCAGGCCATCGGTCGAGCTCAAACAGTCTATCCGATAGACTGCCCTCTATGTGGGTCAAGCTTGCGGGCGGGCGTCTCCGCTGCTTCCTCGTGTGGAGTGGGCTACGGTCGATGCATTTACCGTGCCCGTGTGTCGAGTTGTCTTCTTTTTTAGAAGCTTTTTCACTCGGCACACTTGAGTCGCCTCGCAGGCTGCTTTCATCCTCCTTCCATGCTATGTATGTGACCATGGTCACTGCGTGACCGAGGATGATGTAATCGTGGTGGATATACATTTATGTATACGTGTGTGTATGCATACTTATGCCTGTCTAACCACGATCACCATGACCCGCTTTCTCTCGGGCCGACTGGATGAGTCCCTCCATGAAAGTGATTTACTTCACTGGAGTTCTTCTTTTTAGAAGCTTAGATTCTCATCCCCCGCTGCTTAGGGCGTCAGTTTTGCCGCCCCCCCCCCCCCCCCCGCAGCTTCTCGGAACTCCTTATCTTACTGATATCGGACTGTTCCATGCTGTTGCAACCGGCGCCGGCGGTGCTTGCCCTTGCGATCACCAGAGAAACCAGGCCTTGTGGCTGTTTTCGTAAACAACTGGTTCTCATCGCAGACTGAGGGAAATATTGGTGATTATTTTCCTCAAGTCGCCTTTCTCCTCCGCTTGTTTCGTCAAGCGAGGACTTAGACACTCTTAGCCAGTTTCCGTCCCTAACCTTGAAAGGACTGGGCCGTTGTTACCTCACTCGATTCCGTCGGGAACGTAACTGTTGAGGTATCATGTCTGGTGTTGTCTGTTGGTTCAGAACATCTTGACCGACATCTCTTGATCATCATTTACACGTAAGATCATGACAGAGACATTGTTCGCCAGCTCATCTCTGGCGTACGCTTGCTGCGACTAGGGATTACTCCGCTCAGCGGACATCCATCGTAGCCTAGCCTTACGGGCCCTCTCGGCGATGGTGGCTTCAGCCAAACCACCGCCCACCTCTCCCGCCGCGGGCACTGCACCCTCGGGCGGGTGTTTTATTTAGTACGGGAGAAAAGGGATCCGCTGTCTATCACACTTATTATGTCGTGATGCGTGCCGCGTTTTGCTCCAACACGCCCGTTTTAGCTGCTTTGACCAGACTGTTCTATCCTACATAGACAGCAGGTCCGTGGCATTTTCTTATTAACAGGATGGCACTCAGTCGCTTTTCTTGACACATTGACTGCCTTACGAGTGGTTTACTTCAACCTTACTCTCTGTCGTTCCATGTCCTTTTCGGACCGCTGGAAACGTCCTGCCACAGCTCTCTATCAGAATTCTGCAGATGTTCTGCCCTCACGCATTTGAGACAGATATCGAATTCTGGGCGCCTTCTCCCACGCGGGGGCTTCTGAGATTTCTCGCATTCCTTACGTTTGCATGGTTGCGGCTTGGCTTAAATTATTAAGCCGGTGAATTGACCGTGGCTTTTATTAGCCCCGCTATCGCCTTCTCAGATTGATTGATTGATCACTTACTGAACCGTACAAGTTTCAGTCTTCCGATCACGATTCTTGTCGAAATTTTCAACAAAATCGGATCGTTTTTTGATCATCGGCAATTATCATCCCTCCGGTTACGGATGATTAATACCTTCAATCCGAATCTTACAACCTCTTAAGTTCTTCTCAAACGTTGAGCTTGTATGCCGTTTACGGCAGCTTCTCGAGACATCTTTTCACGCTTGATTATTTAAACGATCAAGTCAGTTGGTGATGATGTTCTCCTTCTGACACTAGGCCGAGAGCCCATGATACTATAGTATCATTCTTCTTGGGCTCTTTCTATGGATTCGTCGTATACGACATCTTGAGGACCGCCTTTTTGGCGCTCTTCTAATTCCTTGTTCTTAAGGACCTTTCTTCACATGAGGCCTTATTTGCCTCCTCTTTCCTTAAGGCAGCGGCCTTTCGTGTCTTCGTCTCCCTATTTTTGTACGCACTTTCTTAGTCTAGACATGCCTCCCTTCACGTTGAATCCATGTTGGTCTAGCAAATCAAATGAGTATATCCCAGTTATTGATAGTAAATTATGAAAATACTTACGTTTATTTTCTTATTTACGAGATAACTGGATATACTCATTTGAACCCTCCCACCTACCCCTGACTTGTCTTGCGTGCAGGCTCATGAGAGGAAATGGACACCAAATTGCGCGATGATCTTGGGATAGTGCGTTCATAGGGAGATGCAGCGCGCGCGCAGGAAAATTGTGTACTGTATATTCGGCGTGCTGGTTCATCGTAATGAACAAGCAAATCAAATGAGTATATCCAGTTATCTCGTAAATAAGAAAATAAACGTAAGTATTTTCATATTCCGAAGGTTCGTTAGTCCGAAAACGAAATGATTAACGAACCTTATTTCGTTTTCGGATTAACGAACCTTCGGAACAACGAACCTTATTTCGTTTTCGGATTAACGAACCTTCGGAACATCGAACCTTATTTCGTTTTCGGATTATCGAACCTTCGGAATAACGCCACAAATGTTCGGATTAACGAACATCGAGGTATAGGCAATTTACATGTTTCGGAATTACGAACCTTCGGAATAAAGAATCTTCGGAATTACGAAGTGTAACCGGTGATGCAACGTCAGGAAAGTGAGAGAACTATCACTGACTCTTGATCTGTGGATTCCTTATGAATAGTTTTACCAAACTAGAGGCTTCTACACAAGATATGGCAAAAAATCCATCTCTTTCGTAGTTTGTAGATATAATTCATTTTAAGTATTTTCATTGTAAGCGCTTTGGGCCTTATTGGAAAAGCGCCTTGTGCAGTGTTCCCGACCTTTCGTTGGAGAACGCGAACGCTTATTTGCGACGGTAGTTGATTTTGGAAGAGACTTTTGGGCCCGTCGTCATGGTCGTAAAACTCTTTCCTGCAATGCAAATTGTGTGACATGAGATTTTTTTTCGTTTCGCATCTGGAACGGAAACATTCAATCTCCGTTTCGTGTGCAAAATTCTGGTTGCTACTATGGTAACAGCGATATATCCGATTTAGGACGACTTTCCAAAGCCACATTTGGTTCCTCCCAGAGCTTGAAAGGCTGCCCGGGGGGCCCACTTCCATTGAAGAGTGGATACCAGGCGCCACCACGCCTAAAAAGGGAAAGAGTGGGCAAGTACGTTACGTATAGGCCTATGTAACGTTATAAGGGTGTCAAAAACGATGTTTAAAATACTGAAAAGGAGGATGTGTTTTCAATACTTGATTCTATTGACTATAATGTACAATCAATCTTAAAAATCAAGTGTATGTTTAAGCGTTAACTTTTGTGTTAGGGGACCCTAATATTAGCGTCCGTGAGGTTTGCGAAGGGTCCCAATTAACAAAAACTAAGACCAAGTTCGGTTATTGACTGTAGTGTAGATCATTGTGTGTGATGATTTGACTGACTGAGTCAATTGTTTAGGTTGGCTCTACTTGGGTTAATTTGGTCAGCAAACCTATTGTTTAGAGGGATGAGCTATTTCCCACTTTACTAGGTTGGTTCTCAATTCTAATAAATGTAGATTTTTAACATTTTGTTAGAGAGATCTGTTTAATGAAATTGATGACAATTAAGACTTGGTGATAATGATAATCAAAACTTTTGTGTTGGCATCAAAAGAAAGATGAGACAAGTCATATTGCTAGTGTGTGATCATGTTTAGTTCACTAAGAGTGTGTGTGCTTCTGTACCATCCATACAAAGAGAAACAATAAAAGACAGAAGAATATGACATGGTCTATATAGGCCCTTCCTACTTGGCAATAATGCATAGAACGATAACAGTTATTGTGGAACAGGAATTGATTTGATTGATTTATTGATGATAAACATGACAGGTATAAAATACATTTTTGTCTCACCTGCGAAGCAGAGTGAGACTATACAGTGTAGGCGCCGCTTTTCTGACGGCGGCGGCGTCAACATCAAATCTTAACCGAAGGTTAAGTTTTTGAAATGACAGCATAACTTAGAAAGTGTATTGACCTAGTTCATGAAACTTTGCCATAAGGTTAATCAAGTATTACTGAACGTACTGCCTGAGTTTCGGGTCACATGACCAAGGTCAAAGGTCATTTAGGGTCAATGAACTTAGACCATGTTGGGGGAATCAACATCAAAATCTTAACCTAAGGTTAAGTTTTTGGAATGTCATCATAACTTAAAAAAATATATGGACCTAGTTCATGAAACTTGGACATAAGGTTAATCAGGTATTACTGATTATCCTGCCTGAGTTTCAAGTCACATGACAAAGGTCAAAGGTCATGTAAGGTCAACAAACTTTGGCCAAGTTGGGGGTATTTGTTGAATTACCATCTTAACTTTGAAAGTTTATGGATCTGATTCATGAAACTTGGACATAAGAGTAATCAAGTATCATTGAACATCCTGTGCGAGTTTCAGGTCACATGACCAAGGTCAAAGGTCAATGAACTTTGGCCATGTTGGGGTATCTGTTGAATTACCATCGTAACTTTAAAAGTTTATGGATCTGATTCATGAAACTTGGACATAAGAGTAAGCAAGTATCATTGAACATCCTGTGCGAGTTTCAGGTCACATGTCCAAAGTCAAAGGTCATTTTAAGATCACATGACCAAAGTCAAACGTCATTTAAGGTCATTGTACTTTGGCCATTTTGGAGGTAATTATTGCTGTCATAACTTTCAAAGTTTATAGATATAGTTTATAAAATGTGGATATAGGGGTAATCAAGTATCACTGACAAGTTTTACATATGTAGGTCGCATGAACAAGGTCAAATGTCATTTATTGTCAATGAACGTAGTATTGTATCTTTATATTAATGGTGTTTTTTGTGAATAACTATTTTATAGTAGTTTTCAAAATCAGCACTGCTGCTATATTGAATCGCGCGATGCAGGTGAGACTGTCAGAGGCGCTCCACTTGTTACCATTACCAAGTTCTTTTGATTTTTTTCTAGGAAATCTTAAGATATTTAAATTGTTTTATAGCCCACTTTTGAAAAGTGTTATTTCCACCTTGAAAATTTTGATTAAAGATTATAAGCAGTTTTAAATTTTGCACTTCAGTATTTGAACCAAATGCATGTATGTTTTGTTGATTTGGGGGATTTTTTCAGAGTGTTATATGCATGCAACTATTGATACCAGGTACAGTGATATAGAAAACTAGAACTCCAATCGTTTCAGAACGATGTGCATGCATTGACGCCTGCGATTTAATAGAGGGCAAGAAACAGAAGGAGATAGAGAGAAAACTATGGATGATATACATTTTCAAAATATTAGAGGGCGCTATTTGTTAAAGGAATGGTCACTGAAGCGTAAAACAAAGTTGGATTATGTGGAATGATACAATTGGCAAACCCTGAAAATATGAGACCAAAATAATTGAAAACAAAGAAGTTATGGCCATTTTACTATTTTCGACTTTTCAATAGAGGGCGCTTTTTCTAGGGGTAATGGTCACTGATGCGTAACAAACCAGTGAATTATGAAGGATGTTACCATTAGCAAACCCTGAAAATACTAAACCAAAATAAATGAAAACAAGGAAATTATGGCCATTTTACTATTTTGCACTTTTCAATAGAGGGCGCTATTAATTTGAATAATGGTCACTGATGCGTAGAGAAACAAATTAATTAGTGAACATGTTACCATTACAAAACCCTGAAAATGTCAGACCGAAATGAATGAAAACGAGGAAGTTATGGCCATTTTACGATTTTCGACTTTTCAATAGAGGGCGCTATTTCTTAAAGGTAATGGTCACTGATGCGTACAAAACATATGGATTATGTGGAATGATACAATAAACATACCCTGAAAATGTCAGACCGAAATGAATGAAAACAAGGAACTTATGGCAATTTTAAAATTTCTTTGATTGCAATAGAGGGCGCTATTTCTAAATATAATGGTCACTGATGCGTAAAAAGAGAATGGATTATGAAGGATGATATAAGCCAGCCCTGAAAATAAAAGACCGTAATGAATGATAACAACAAAGTTATTGCCATTTTACTATTTTTTGACTTTACATTTCAATAAATATGAAGTTTTTGAAGGAAGGCTATTTTGGATTTGAATTTAGGGCATGAAGATGGCATTTTGAAGGTCAGGTTATATGTCGCAGATAATGGAGCGACTCTTTGACTATCTGTAGCGATTTTTTTGTTAGAAGTCTGTAGCATGCAGGACAACGGAGATATGAAAGAATAAAGAATGGTATGCAAATGGACTTGAAATGGACAAAATGTCGCCTGAATGGTAATGCATGAGTGATTTTGGAAAATAAAATAGGAGATGCACAACTAGGGGTGCTGGGGACTATGCCTGCCAAATTTGGATGAGGAAGGTGGCCTGGGCAGAGTTAACAAACTCTATGTGTTAAGTGAATGGGGTTTTTGGCGGAAGACGAAGAAGAAGAAGAAGATTGCGGAATACGAATACGGAACAACAACAATGCATTGTCGCCATTGATGGCGTCAATGCAATAATTGGATTTATGATATGTATCACGTTTCAGATGTGATATACTGCACATTTCATTTGAATACTTCACTGCTTATTGACTACATATTATCTTCAAATACAAGTTGACAGTTGATAAAGGTTTATAAAGCCCTTACACATGTTTGCTTCTAGAAGCTGCCAAATCGACCTGTGACGTAAGCAATATTTGTCCAACAATACACTATTGATGCCTGGTCATTTTCAATAAAGTGCACAGTCATTGGGTGCATTGTGATAAGGAATTTAGTTTAAGGAGCTGTCAAATCTTCTCTGGATCTTAAATCCAATGGGCTGTGGGTAGATATTAAATCAGCTATATAAAATTGTAATTTATATTTAGCTCTTTAAGGTTTAATTAGAAAATAAATAAAAATAAGGATGTTAATTTTTGCAAGTATTGAATTTACAATAGGTATAAATAATGTAGGGACAGTGATTTTCCGTTTCAAAAAATTGCCTTTTCCGTTTCAGAAAATCTCAAATTCCGTTTCAGCATGTCAGAAAACGGAAATTCCGTTTCCCCATAGACTTTGTACACACGGAAAAGTGACAATTCCGTTTACACATTGAATAGCAAAATCACATTGAATCGCACTGGTCAAAATTTGTATCTGCTACTGTACCAACAACACAATAGAATCCGTTCTAATCGGATCTATGCGGGTGCATAAAATATTTTTACAAACCCATTTAGCATGCATACATCCTCACCTTTCACATTATTAGCATTATTTCACGGTAAAATTATATTTCATCGATAATTTTGGGGTTTTTTGGACATCGTTATCATCAGTCAACGGCTTTTGCCAATCCGCCATCTTGGATTTTAAGACCACGATATCGTGCTGTTACATCTTCAAACGTAGAGGGCAGCAACACACGACCGTGTAGTTGAACGATATGTGTGCATGTGAAGCCCAACCCGGCCGGCCGCGCCGGGTACGGTACGGGACGCGGGTGCGAGGTACAATCGAGTGTGCTGAAGTCGAGTGCAGTCACGATGTGTGAATTGTCATGATAGTAGCGAAGTGAGATCGTGTTTTATGGGGTTTTGTGGCCATTTAATATTCTCATTTTGTTGTGATTTTGGAGTAATTTCTGTTGCTATTCTGTGTATTTTGAGGGAAAATACGTTTTCCGTGATTTTCCGTTTGAAATGCCACTTTCCGTTTCAAAAGGCCCTTTCCGTGAATTCCGTCCGTTTTCCGCGATCGCGGAAAATCACTGTCCCTAATAATGCAGTTAATTCACAATAAGTAGATGTACATCCGGTATGCCAAGTTGAAGCATAATGTAGTTCAAATTCAAATTTTCTTGTGAAAGTACTTTAGCTGTACATGTACTTATCAAACAAACGACTGTGACCTGGAAATACCTCATGATTACTATGATATAACCTTCAAGACACTGGACATCAGAATTGGATGTAATCTTGCATCGGTGTAAGATGGTGGCCCCCTGGTCAAGTAATCTCAATCCACTGACCAATTGCATGAATTAGTCATTGGTTGTTGCTTAGCGGTATATAGAGACAGGATATCAACAAAAGTTAGTCAGCTGTCTTGTTGAACAGCATGATCACTTTCCTGTGTGTGATCAAGACTGTGTAGTCTTCAAGTCATACCCTGTTTGATGCACAGCTAATTAAATATCTATCTTTAATAGAATAGTCGCTGAGCTCGGGTTTGTTTTTCTTGAAAGTTATCAACACTTGTCAGCTCTGACAATTTCAGTGAAATCCTTTTGATTGACTGAGAACTACTTGTCTCTGTCTGATACTATGGTAACTGTCAGAGCTAACTGTTTAATCAGTGCAAACAACTTTCATGAATTGTTATTTAATTGTATTGTACACTAAGACCTATTGAAAGTTCAAAGATACCATAAAAATCTAATGGGGTTGTTTCATTACATGTTAAGCTTGAATAAAAACAAATGTTTACAAGCTTGATTTGTTTTTTTAAGAAAAAAAAAGCAACAAGAGTTGTTGTATGTTGTTTGCAAATGCTGGAATAATGGTTTTCTTTAAAGATATTAACATCAAAAGATATGCATTACAAAAGTGCAAATGCTTCTCAAGCAGTAACAATTACAGAGCATTTTTTATGTATTCGATTGCAATAGCTTTCAGAAGCCAAGCAGTCATGTAAAGGTAAAGACAAACATGAAGAGAAGAAGACCATCAACCAGGCTGGTTTCGGACGTCATCACACATTTTATACATCCAGCAAATCTAATTTGACCCCCTACTCCATGGCTCATCTGTATGGCATAAAACGATAAGAGTGACACTTTGTTCTGTCCTCCCCAGCCGCTTGTAAATGGGGCATACTTACGTAAAGCAGTTCACTTTCACTCGACTCGTCCTCAAATACCAAATTCTCTTTGTCCATCAACCCCCCCTCTCTTTCTTTGTTCTCTACTTCAGAAGTATCATTTACTGGAATATTTTTCAGAGTTAAAGGACAAGTCCACCCCAACAAAAAGCTACTTTGAATAGAAAGAGAAAAATCAGACAAGCGAAACGCTGAAAATTTCATCAAAATCCGATCTATTATAAGAAATTGATGACATTTTTAAGTTTCGCTTAATCTCACAAAAGGGCAATTCCATGGAAAATGTTCACTTTAGAGAAAAAATGAAGTTTCAGATTTCACTTAAGCAGTCAAATTTTCTTAAAAAGTAATCTTTAAAGTTTCAATTTCCAATAGAAAAATCGCAATATTCATAAAATTTTGTAGTTTTTTCCATCATAAAAAAATAGAATAGTAAATTGCAAAATCTAAAAAATGTGGCCATTTTTAAACAATTTATCTTTCCTGTCTCTACTAAATACAAATAAGGTCCCAGAGGTCTCTTAACTTTTGAATAGTTGATTAATGTTTACATCAACAGAAAATCATCGTTAAATATTATGCCATTCATCAATTTTAGAGAAATCGATCTTCAGATTTGTGTGATTTCTTTATCATTATCAGTGTCATGTCCGTTACGTTTTTCACTTAAAGTTTTCACAGCTTACAGGAAATTTGTCTGAAGGTACTGCAAATTCAGATTCTATGTTAGAATCAAACCCCCTACCATGTGTAGCAATCATTTTCCCTTACCACTTCTCATTTTCATAAAAATGGCGTAACGGACATGACACTTTGCGTAACGGACATGACGCCTTATATATGACAAAAGGCAGCATTCACAAAACAAAATATTAGGCTCAGTGTCACAGACTGAGGTCAGTCGCAATTGCTTGAGGATAGCTGGATGTAATAACTCCTAGAATCTGCATGTCATTCAAGCTATTTTTAGAAGTTGGTGAATGATGAAAGTTCAGCTCTTGTTCTTGTATATTTTTCTGAGAATTAACAGTATACCACATAATATTAGGATAAGATGCAGCTAGATCTGGCAACATACTCAGATCACAATCTGCATCATTTGTGTTTGAACAATACAATTGATTACGGTATCTTAGGTGTTTGCACTGACAGTTTGGAGCATGATGAAATTCCAACTTGTGAATTCATGAGATCATGTATTGCTTTAAAGTATCTGACTTTCATCAACCTCAACTTCTTCAGTGATGGCACGGGCTCACATCTAAAAACAAGTTTGTATTCAGATACATGTATCTTTGTTTACATGATGTAGCTCTATGAATCCATGAATCTACAGTGGCACTTCTTGCAATATATATAAAGCAAAGGGGCTGTGGAAGGAATGTGGCACGATCAATAAATTATGTCATGTAGTATTTAATTAATGATGTACATGTATCTTCATTTGTACACAAGCAGCACGGACAATGCAACAAAAGTAGATACAGCCACATTTGTCAGCAAGCAAGATTGTAAGATATAGAACATCCAAGATTTGATGAAAGGATGATTATACTCAGGATGATATTTATTTTGAATGAAAAAAAATCTCAGAAGCGATTTACAAACATTCCGATTACCTTTCAACTCATACATAATCGATAATGAAAGACTGGTTTCCAGTTACTGCTATTAAATTTTAAAATACCTTTAATTTTAATATCATTTTTTGTAATCTTAAAACTGACATTAATACTAGTACATATTCTTTATCATAAAATACATTTCATAATATGTTCATCTTGGATAATTCTGGTACATTTTGTTTTCTTCTCACAAAAAATGAGATTTGGTCTTCTCAGTGTGCCGTAGTGGTAAGTAAGCATTGTATTGTATTCTATATAAAATTTTATAATGTAGGCTATAGCTATTAAATTAATAATACCTGCCAATAATATCTACATGTTTTTCTTAAGAATGTTAGTAAAGGTACTTTGCTGTTACATAATTACATTCATTATTCATATTTCTTTCATTTTGAAACTAAGAAGTGCTGATGAAGTTCACTTCGTAAGGGTGTCATGTCCGTTACGCTAGTGTATATTGTCAAATAGTAAGCCATGAATAAAAAATAATCTTTACTATCAACTTTTTGTCTTTTAATTAGGTGTTGCGGATGGTAGTAACTGGAAAATACTCATTAACTGTTGTTATCTGATGTAAAATAATTTTTTTTAAAATATTTTTTTGTTTTATAAATATTGTACAAAAAGCCCCTCTCTCAAATTGCAAAATAATAGGAGATATTACAGATTACCAGTTATGATGTGTGTCTCTAACCTCTAGCCTTAACATGTAAACAATTGACTTGTACCATATCTTGTAATAAAATAATTATATTCGCTTACAAAAAGTGGACGAAACTGTCATGTCCGTTACGCTTCGTGTGTCATGTCCGTTACGCTACATTTTGAGCCATGAATACAGAATATACTGCAAAACTGTTGTTAAACACCTTTTTATGGATAGAGCATGATCTTAAGGTTAAATTAACACCAACATCAGGTGCATGCAATCTAAGAATTCACAGGAATTTCAATAAGCAATAGGAGGTAAAAATGCTTCGTCCATTTCGTGTCATGTCCGTTACGCTCACAAAGAGTGCAATTTTTCCGCAACTGTTCAAAGAAATGATTTGAAATTTCTTGTGTATGTTACTGATACTTAAATGTGTCTGATAAGCTCAGTAACAATTATCAAAAGACTGCTAATTCTACTGTATAAACCTTTGAATTACAAAAATTTGTCTGAACGGCATGTCCGTTACGCTGGAATTGACCAAAACAGTTATTTGCACATCCTGGTCAGTATGCAAATGAGGGTACCGATGACATCACTCACTCACTCACTATTTCTTTTGTATTTTATTATGGGAAATAGGAAATATTTTAATTTTCTCCTCATTGCCATGTGAAAAAAAATCATTCCTCCCTGAACATGTGAGATTCCATTGTTTTAACATTTTGTGGTTCAAACAAGAGGGTCCTATTTGTCAAATTTGTAAAAATTGAAATACTGTCAGGGCTCTCACTTAACTTTTTTCTTTGGCTGCCAGGCGGGCAACCTATACCAATTTTTAGGTTGCCATAATGAAATTTAGGTAATAACTGATGATTGTACACAGAATGTGTGAACCATCGAAAGCAAACCCCTTCAAAATGTTGCATGTTTCACAAAACCTACACGGATCCTATTATTATTAAATGTAATAACTGAAATTCCGAGAGATCATACTAGACCTTGTGAAACCTTTTTGTTTTTAACCGACCACTCCTTGATATGAATTAGCTCATGGCAAAGGGAGCATTCTAATTTTCACAGAATCAATGAGCAAGGGAGCGAGGCAAATTGTGTTTTCCTTCAGACAAATAACTACTAGATAGGAAGGTATTTCAAGCTATTTTACTCCTGTGTTTAATATCTATAGTCAAACTATGAAAAGTATTAATCATAATATAACATTACTTGATTTGCTAACCAATCAGTAAATAATTTCATGGAAACTTGGACTTGGCGACTGCTCCATAGACTAAATATGTTGCTCTGGAAAGCCTGCAGCAAACTTTGAGGTTGTCACAATCAATTAATAAAAAGATATAAAGAATTGAATGAACTGGGAAAATTTGAATACAGGCAAGTGTATGTTGGCTTGCACAGCTATTTTTGTATGAAGAATTTAATGAGTATTGTGAAATTTGAATGTAATTTGGTATTTAATACAAACCATAGAATACAGTTCGCATACACTAATGCTGCCATGTTAGTGACATCTCTGACAAGAATTCAGGATGTCAAGATCAGCCATTATTTAGGAAGTATAAAATTTGAATATACGTGAGCACTGCCACATGTACAAATGTATGTGTTAAGGCTGGAGGTCTATTTGCAATGTAATACATGTATAATTTAGTTTGCACACTACTTGTTGCTATGTCTGTCAAGCCTCCGACAATGTTCAGGTTTTCAATAAGCAGCCATTGTTTAAAGAGTATACATGTATGAAATTGGAATACATTATAAAACTCCGATGTTGGTTAGAATCCAGTTTGTAAATATTTGATGCTATGTCTGTCAAGTCTCGAGCAAGCTCTGACACATATCAACTTGTCATGGAAAACTTCTCAATTTCTCATTGTCAGCCGACATGCATATATGGTTATGACCTTAAAGTTTGAAGTAGATTCCTCAAACGGATCTACAGTTGTCCAGAGTATGAGATATGTCCATACATACAGTATTGACCTCTATGACCTTTGACCTTGTAACCCGTCTACTCGGATCAATGTCCATCCAATATGAATGTAGGAACCAAGTTTGAAGTATATCATTCAAACAGTTTTTCACTTATTGCTATATTTCCATGTATAGCAATATGACCTCTATGACAAGCCTTGAAATAAGCGGGCGCTGAGCGCAAATTCGCGCTCATAAAGCCATCAATTGCGCCCATAAAGCCCCAAAATCATCAAAATTTTGACGACCGGGCGCAAATATTTTCCAGGTAATTGCGCCCGCCGTGAGTGAGCAGTGAAGCCATATCATACTTGTAATTTAAATATCTGAAAAGCCAAAATCAAGTAACTTTCAATTTACGATAAGCACAGTTTCAAATTGCCAAGTGCGTCTTTTTTTCTGTACCATAAAAAGTGAGCTACGTCCGTCTTTTTTTGTCTGTAATACATGTGCGCGGGTGCTTCCGGTAGCGGTTTTTCCATACTTCACCATGTGCAATTTCTAATGCACACATTTCCAGTTGGGATATCACAATTCTGCGATATAGTAATTTGAATTGCACAGGAGATAAATCCCTGTTCACAACACATACGATGTGCGAGTCTTTTATCCTCACAGTCGCCCACTTTGCTTGTCTAAACGGAGCCTTAATAATCCAAAATCACTTAGGCTTAGCTTATAGTTGGGAATTGTAGCTTTTTAATTTCTTTCTTCGAGTGGGGTGAATATCAGACAATAAATCATCCAACAAGGCTCCATCTAAAAAAAAAAATAGGACGCCGTGCACTTGAGTGTGGTGTTAGCTAGCCAGTTAGAGCTCTTGTTCTCTGCCAGAGCTCTGGGTGATGGTGATTTTCCGTTTCAGATAGAGTTTAGATTTCATGTTAATTTTTGAAAACTGTCAAAAAACTTTATGATTTCTTTATTGTGATGAATATTTTAGTTATTAATGAATACATTTTCACCGAATTTAGACTCTCCCAGAATGAAAGGCATTTTCTGTGGAGATCTGCGTTTTCAAATAACGTGTGAAAAACTTAAGGTACATGAACCTACAATACATGTACATAGCCTGTGGCTATGTGCGGAATTTGAATAGACTGAGTTAGATATTGATTTCTTTTCTTCATTTCTTTAACATAATTTATATGCAATCCAAGTGCACCTCACAGTCACAATCACACATAAACACTCACCCACACCTGTGATTCTAACCATGAAAAAAAACCTTTAAAATTATTTATTTTTTTCTAAATTTATTATTATTTGATCTGAATTCTCTCTTTAATTTTTTTTTTAAAATTCATTTATTTAGATTTTTTTTTTTTTTTGGGGGGGTTTATTGTTCGTGGTTCATTAAAGATGAAAAATAAATAAGCCCATGTGTGTGTGGATGTAAAGGGGATGTGGAGTGAGGGTGTCAAAACACACTCAAACATTTAAATCTGATTTCTTAAATGTTTGAATAAGCCTAATAATACTTAGCATGCTATTCATGTACTAATTTAAAAATTGCAGGAGCTGCGCTTACTATAAACAAATTTGCGGTGTTGTTCACCGCTATATATATATTTTTTTAATTGCCCCCGGTTCCTATAAATGCCCGTGCAGCTGCTTATTTCAAGGCTTGCTCTATGACCTTTGACCTCATGATGCGCAAATATAATCAGATCATTGTCACTCCGATATGTACACATGATTCAAGTTCTTATTACAACTTGGCATTCAAAATATCCTCAATCTTTAGAAATTGCCATATTTTGAGTTGCTCATCAATATTCATGAATCTATATGAATAGGCAATCATGCCTCATGCATATTAATGAGTAAGATCACACATGTTCATAAAGTAGTAATCATTAAATCAAGGAAAAATTGAAAATATGTCAATTTTTCTGTCTTAAAAAAAATGAAGATGTAACAACTGCGCAAGTAAGTAAAGGTTAGTCCTGAGACCCTTTTTCACAATCTTGATCTGATAATATATATTGACGGACAAACTGTTGCGCCCTCTACATTTTGTGCATTCACTAACCGTAACATAAGTGCTATATTGTTTCTACATAAACTTGCAACACCCCTCTTTAATCATGTCAACATTTTAAGTTGTACAGTTCTCACCGAGGATTTAGCTAAACTTTGACAGACAGGCAGTCAATCTCAGACCTCATTGGCAGGCAAAGATTTGGCTCAATTGGATCGCAAAGCACATGGCTTGATCGAGAACATGTGCTTGGATTTGGGCGATCTTTCGGAGCTAAAAATTTGCGACAATACGGTCTTGAAAGTTGTTTTTCCTGTTCCCGAAGTTGTAAACCAGGGTTGGCATATTTCCCGCTTCGGAGGCTTATTTCCCGGACGCCGGGAAATAAGCGGTATTTACCGGTATTTACCGCTTTTTCCCGGTATTTACCACTTTTCACCGGGAAATACCGGGAAATATAATTTTCCACTCACTTTCCTATAGGGATAAAAACAAAGGTGGTGAGTATGGTTGCTCTAGTGTGTACCATTTGTGTGGGTGAGGGTATGTGTGTTTGTGTTTGTTTGTGTTTGTTTGTGTTTGTTTGTGTGTGTGTTTATGCAAGGCTTGACATTAGCGGTGGCCCGGTGGCCCGGGGCCACCAAAAATTCACCTCGGGCAACCATTATTGATAAAATGTTAAGTTTTGGTGGCCCGAATCGGGCAACCAATAATTTTCAAAGTAGCGCAATTTTTCTCCCAATTTTGCACGCATTTATCAACTTTCTACAGCTCAAATTGCAAGCCAGTTCGTCATGCGCCTTTTTTGTTGATCTACACACAAATACACACACACACAGTTTGCATATTAGGCCTACAGCTATAGCATACAGTAGCTATTATCCAGCCAGCCGCGCCGGCCGGCTGGCGTGAGCTTTGCATGAAGCCACTGCATACAGCTGTGCTCTAGATCTAGCTCAGCCTATTCAGACTCGAGGAGCTGCGATAAAAAATGTTGCTGCTGAGAAATCTTCCACAGAACTTTGAAAATCTAAGTCAAAGTCACCTTTTACACCAATGAAATGAAATTCTACAGTCTATATTACGAAAATCTGGTGTACCCTGATTATTTGCAAGTATTAAGAAGAGGAATTATGACCTCTCTTTTGACTAAAAAAGACCGATTTCCACATGAATTAATGCACATAAAAACACATAGGCAAGTACATCACAGTCCCACGTGTGCATTTGTATGTATGTTGATACTTGGTTTCTTTCGAAGCTGTGTATTTTCTAGCCTTAAACAAACAGACAGTTTCTTTCTTTCTTGTTTATGAATGACTTCTTAAACCACTCTTGAGAAAGTAAATACTTTGGGAAGGCATTTCATTGATATGAAATGTGATTTTTTTTCCAACATTTTGGCAAATATAGGGAAGGACTTTTCTCACACTTTTTTTCCAATATAGTTTTTGCCGTTTTCTTTTTTTTTCTTTCATTTTTTTTGACAGTGGTTAAACCATTTATACCCCTTCCATTGAATATGCCTGATTAAAAAATATGTTTCTACTGAAAATAAAATAATACAAACTAAAGGATATAAAAATAGAAATGTGCCATTCCCAAAAGGTAAGTGAAAATTATATGCTTGGCTTTTAATCATATTCCAGTCAGAATAGACTGTTGCAACAGCTGTTAAAAATATATGTAATGGCTTCTTAATTTTCCCCTTTTCCCCATTTTTATATTAACTTTGTTTTATTAATTTTTCTTTAATTTTCTTTTCTTTTTTCTCTCTAATTTTTTTCTTTTTTTTTCTTTTTTTCCCTGTTCTTTGTTTTTTTCTTTCTTCATTTTTTTTCTTTTGTTTTATTTCACTAATTCCTTTTATTATTTTTTGTTTTCTTTTTGTTATATACTTTTTGAAAATTATTTTCGTTTGTTTCTCCCTTTTATGCATTGTTCTAATTTTGCAGCATATTTTTCTGTGATTTTCTCCTTCTATATGCTGCAAAAGAGAAAACAGAAATAAACTGGATTTGGGGCATGCATAATCTAGGTTTTAGGATTCAAAGAGGAAGGAAGGAAAAACCATTGTTTTGTACATCTATCTGAGTTTGCTATGCACTATTTATTTACTTTACCATTATCTCTATACAGAGATTAAAAAAAAAGTCTACACAACCTGCGAACAATACAATTCATTTATTCACTTTCAATCATTTCATTTTTACAACGATAGAAACAATTATCAATTAGCAAAGTAAAATAACAGCAAACAAGGTTTACATACAAGATGTATAAAGTGAAAGGAACTTAGTGGTAGTGGCTGCAGAATTAATATTTCAGAAGTTTGTTTTATTCATTTTTAATGTTTTTCTTCATATTTTTCGGGCCACCAAACTTTAATATCGGGCCACCAAAAAAAATTATTTGATGGTTTTGGTGGCCCGAACGGGCCACCACCAAAAAAAGTTAATGTGGAGCCTTGGTTTATGTTTGTGTTTGGGTGTTATCTATGTCTGTTATCATGAAATGCTGGAAAAAATACAATAAAATACTAAAAAGATCCCAAATATACATCTAATTTAGATATGATGTTCTTCATTAAGTCAGTCAATAATTACCATATTCATGAATACCTACATGTACATGTATTAATGAGCATAAACTTGTATTAATTAAATGCCATGTGCTTCAAGACAACGTTCTCGCTACCACGCGTCACGGTTGGCGGGCGCCGCCAACCCTGAAAATTTTCAGAGCAAATCCGCCAACCGTGAACTTCCCCGACAACCGTGGCCGACAACTGTCAAACAGGCCTAGATCTACACAAAAAACTGAATAATATATAAAAAAAAAACAATCTGCTTTTCAGATCCTAAAATAAACTTGTCGATTATTTCGTCCACGATTTCTTCCCAGGATTTCTTTGACTCGCTACTAATCTGTATACAATACGACCTCGACTCGAGGCCCGTAGGAAGCGCGAAGATGTTTACCTCGATTTGCGTATCGCATTGCTCACATTATTTACGGTACCGGTACGTACGTCTTTAGAAGTTAGGAATGGTAGTAAATACCGGTACGCTCAAAAATAAAGTGAGGGGAGAGGGGTACCGTGGGTTACTGGGTTGGGCAATGTAATTTAGATGCTACGAATTTCAGTTGATATTGTCACTTATTTTGTCAAAAGTAAAGTGTCTCAAAAATAACATAAAAATTCGATCGAAACTTAGTTTCATCTCGTCCCAGGCCCCAGCCTTGTATAGCTACATCTACATGAATTCATTGAATGCATTTCTGATGACACTGCCGTAGAGCGAATTGAGAAAATTATTAAAAGATCACGTTAATAATGTCCAACTCATTTACTTACAGCAAAATGATTTATTCACATTTATATTCCGATTTTACTCCATAATTTCCAAAGTCTTGATCTCTACATCGATCTTTTGAAAGTGTTGATTAATTTCGCGACGGTGTGTCTACCAAGTTCTGTGTCACTGCAGTACTCGCGCTCGCCACGGCCACATAAATACAAAAATCGCACATGGCATCAAAATCCTTGATCCGCGTCTTCCAAAATTAGATGGGATCCAAAACTGATTTGATTTGAATGTTTTTTTTTATTTTCAGATATTCATTGAATCTGTTATAATTTTCATAAGTAATAATCCTTATTAATATTATTCACACTTTTTATCATATTACGACTCATTTTTGAATGTGAGTTATACGTAGTGTATTTTCATTTGTATTGTTCTTTATTACTCTTTGCCTGCCAATTAAATAATGAACGGTCCTGAGAAATGTTTTTAGTCATCACAGTGAATCACTAGCGTACCTACGGGGGGCGGCAGACTGCCCCGCCCCCTGACGAGTCATAACTGATCCCTGGCCGCTCCTTTGTTTTTTCTGGTACGAAATCCTTTATTTGTGGTTGAAAACCTTTTTTTTGCTTGTCAATTTTTTTGGCGGACGAATTTGCCCCCCCCCCCTGTGGAAAATCCTAGGTACGCCACTGCAGTGAATGCTTCATGAATTTGTTGTGTACAATTGCTTAACAACTCCCGGTAGCAACTACGATTTAAAATAAAACATTATTTGAAATTAATTTGTGTAAATGATAAAGAGAATAATGGGAGGTGGTCGTGGGCAATGTAAATGAAAACGATGGGATGTTTGTGACTTTGTGGGGGAGGGGATTGGCGAAAAGAAGTCAATGTTCGGAGCGAATGAAATTAATATTCATTTAAGGATGTGTCTTCTGTGATTGTGGCTGCATAATCTTTATAAAGTGGAATTGACAATTCATTCACAGATATTCATTTCAGGGGCCGCGGAAACAGGGGGGGGGGGGGCTGGGTGGGTTTCAGCCCCTTCCCCCTCCCCCCACTTTTTTTCCCAAAACCGTGTACAAAAACATAAAGTGGACCACCTGATTGTGTTTTTTGCATGGTCAGCCCCCCCCCTTCAAGACCTTTCCGCGGCCCCTGCATTTCAAGTACGAATTATTGAAGTTGATATGTGTGAACGTTTTTAATAGAGGATTATGTATTTCGTTTGTTCACGCCCACATGAGTTGCTAGTATAATTTGAATATCGTTGGATGAATTTTTCAATTTCACTTATGTCTTTATATGTTTTATATCGGAATTGTGTTTCATATTGAGTTATCTGGGTTATCTTTACAACGTCGTTAGCCTAATTAGGCCTACTGCGAGTGGATATTTATGAAAAGAATTGGAATGTGAACGAGATGCCCCAAAGCCGATGCCACGTGATCTAATTAGTATTCACTTTCTGGGTTGAGCCAATCATTGTGCTTGAAAACGGGTTCCCCAAATTCCCGCCCTTGGAATGTACGTATGCCATGTGCGTGACTTGTTTACCTGTTGTTTGAATGCGAATCAGCTGGTTTCGTGACCTCAAATATTCTTCATGTTGTTTACGCTGGATGGGGGCTTTAAAATTAAGAAGATCTTTCTGACTTTTTTGTCATTATTAATAATCTGTTCGTGAATTTCTGTAACTTAAAAACTGATGCAATTTATTGAATCACGTACCTCGATCTTCCCACACATGGTGCAAGAAAATATTTTTGAAATTCAAAATCGCCAAAATATACATTTAAAGAAAGGTTATTCAGCCGTCATCATCAGTAGTAGTATAGACATGTCTATAAATATGCATTCGCTTTGAATATTGACTTCTTCACCATGCAACCCCGCACACGTACGATTAACATCCCCTTGTCATTGTGCACGCCACGACCCCTCCCCTTTCGCTCTCTCCCTTCGACCATCCTAGCTACAACCCCTCACCCTTCCTCTCTTTCAAACACGCTGTATTTGTAGGCCTACATAGTACATCATTTAAAAATAGAAATCTGCTTTCCTGTCAATTAAACTTTACTTTCAAAACATTTTAAATCGCAATTAATTATAATAAGAACAAAATCGTAATATCAATGTATTATTAATGACTAAAAATATTTCTCCCACTAGTGATGGGCACATTCATTATTTTATAGGTGAGTATAGAACGATACAAATGAACATAGCAATAATTGACAGTGATAAACGAATCTTGATTGGATATTATTAGTATAAACATCATCAACAGAAGTCTTATGAGGGTTATAGTTTCATTGAGTAAAAATAAAACAAACATGCAAATTATATAAGTTGGAGACCCCGTCTCATGAATAACGATGTCCATTATTTGGAAGACTCAGAAGTTTTCTTCCGAGGCTTCCAAATAAAGTCGGAACAATCTTTGGATTTAGCAAGGGCGTGGTGCGGCGCGGCGCAAGCTCAAAGGGCTACGCATGCGATCCGTAGATGAAGTCGGTCATTGACACACATTCACAAAATTAATCGCACTTTCTGAGGACGTAGCGATCTAGACATTGGAAAGTATGGAGTACATTTATCGATGTTATCGATGTGAATAAATCTTTAAACTGTAAGTATAAAATGAGATCATTTAAATCATTTCTTTGACCTTTTTCATCAGTACTTGCCTTTCTGCTTCAATCGCAATTCACGCAACCGTTACGGCTGTGTGGCCGCGCCGGAGCATTAAATAGACATAAAAGTGGTGCATTTAGCAGCAATCTAAGCTCGTCGATATTGATGTTTTCGATAGCTACCGCGCTCCGCGCGGGAGGGGGGACACCCCCCTCCCGAACCCTCCCCCCGTGCGTGCTTCGCACGCACCGAGGCCGCTGCGCGGCTTGCGTCGCTTCGCGCCGCCAAGCGTCAGAATGAACCTGGCGAGAACGTTGCTTCAAGAACCATGTGCTTTTAGATCCATACATGTAGCCCACTAGACTAGTGATTCTGTTTCAGCATGGGCGGAGGGACCATTAGGTCACAGTGATTAAGTTTGCTCTCCTCTTCCCTGGCCACCAACTGATGCACTGGGCAAACTGCTATCAAATATTGCACGTACCTGCATAATTTTTATGTCATTTTATGTAATGTTTGATATTGCTTTGTAAATCTTACATATGTTTGAAGTGCCGAATAAATAATAAATAAAAAAAGCAAGGAGCACACCTTATCTCAGGACACACGTGATTGGAAAGTGCACTATTTTCATTTGTTGAGGATAAAAACTACTAAAATTATTGAAAAAAAAGAATTGTAAATCATATTTCCCGTTTATTTACCTATTTACCGGACGCCCATCTTATTTACCGGACGGTATTTACCACCGGTAATTACCGCTACCGGTATTTACCGCCCAAACCCTGTTGTAAACTGTGGACTGGAAAAGCATTATTGCTTGCCGCAAAATTCCGGAGAATTTTATTCTCTTTGAGAAAAAAAATTATCCAGAATTTTCTTGGTTGCCATCTGGGCAACCATGGCGGGACTTTTAGGTTGCCCGCCGGTAGTTTTGGTTGCCAATGGCACCTGGGCAACCGCTAATTTCGAGCCCTGACTGTATAATTCAAACAATAAAAACAAAAGAAATAGTGTGTGAGTGACATCATTGATTCTCTCATTTGCATATCACTGAATTGTGCATAAAACTGTTTTGTGAAAAATAAGCGAAACTTTAAAATGTCATAACTTTATTATTTTATATCCGATTTTGATGAACTTTTCAGCGTTATTCTTGTTTGACTTGACCTTTAAACATACATTTACCATTGATTCTGTGGGTTTCTCAATTGTTCTGTATTTTATGTTGATATTAAGAACAAATGAATATGAAGTGATATTTTCTTTTTTGTTGTTATTTGTTTGCTTCTGTATTGTAAAGTGCATGTATTTTTAAAGTACAATGATTAGTTTTACATAAATGTCTCACTATCTGTTGTAATGAATATTCCCATTTTTTGCAAGTCATTTGTATACTATGTTCTATCATCACTCATCAGAGCATTGTAGATGTTTATCTGAAGTTTTCATGAGTTTTGCATTATTGACTTTCATTGTTTGGATATAGGCAGTTTCCAAACATACAATATTGTTTCTTAAAAAAATGTCAATTCCTGACATCTCTTGTTTTCAGAAAATGCTAAAAAACAGTGAAATAAATCTGGAAAGAACTGGAGCCCTTTCCTCTGCTTCCGTCTCACCTTCTTACTTTTATATGCATTTGTAATACAATCTCCACCTGAGATGGATCATGGATTGAAATCACACTCCACTGAGTAGGAATCTAATAGTGAGGATGGTGAAGTCAGTAGGACCTTGGGAATAGAGGTTTGCATGGCTGACTAATGAGGCCAAATATTAGGGATATATGTATAGGTTTATATGAAGCACTCAACCACGTTTTTTAAAGGGCAAATCCATCCTAAATGAAATTTGATTTATTTATATAACCGACTTGGATATGCAGATATACATTGTAACTGTTAAAATGACATAACTTTCTTATTTTACTTCCGATTTCGATAAAATTTCCAGTTTTTAAGTTTGTTTCATTTTTCTTTTTAACTTTGTTGGGGTAGAAGGATCAGAAATGTGAGTACTTTTAGAGTATCGTCTAACTCTAAGAACCTGTTCTCATTACAGGGCTCTCTCATAACTTTTTTCTTTGGTTGCTTGCCAGGAAACCTATACCAATTTTTAGGTTGCCAAATGACATTTTAGGTTGCCATAATGAAGTTCAGGTAATAACTGATGATTGTACACAGAATGTGTGAACCATCGATAGGAAACCCCTTCAAAATGTTGCATGTTTCACAAGACCTACATAGTCCTATTGTTATTTTTAAATGTAATAATTGAAATTCAGAGAAATCATACTAGACCTTGTGAAACCCTTTGTTTTTAACCAGCCACTTCTTGATTTAGATAAGCTCATGCCAAAGGGAGCATTCAAATTTTCACAGAATCTATGAGCAAGGGAGCGAAGCAAATCATGTTTTCCTTCAGACAAATAACTAAGAGAGGAAGGTATTTCCCCGGGGGGGGGGGGGGGGGGGGGGGGGTGGAGTCAAATATGTTGCTGTACACACGCGTGACCAAAAAAATGTGTTGAAAGGGGTATTTTATCCAGTTTTGGGCGCGGGTCGCACCTGCACTCGAAAAGGGTATAAAAAAAACGATTAAAAAAAATAAGGGTGGTTTTGAAAACTGGTCAAATTTTCAATCCCGGGGTCCAGCGTATTAAGGCTATGTTTTTTTCCAAAGCTTTTTTTTCAAGACTAGCAAAAAGTGTTCAGGTTATGTTTTTCCCCCAAGCTTTTTCCCGAAGTCATATTCTGGCGACTACTTGTTTAGGGGCCAAAATGTGTAAATAAAGCCCGTGAAAAACTTGTTTTGGGGGTTATCTTGCACTCAGAGAAGAACTCATTTAGGGGGTGTTTGGAATTACTTGGTCACGCGTGTGTACAGCAGACCTTCATTTTTGAGGAGCGCGATCGCGCTGGCGCTCCTACCGCGCCCCTAAAAAAATAACAAAAAATCGCGCTCCTAAAAAAAAATGGCTAAAATTTCACATTTTACATCTTTAAATCCATAATAATTCCTTGAAATTATTTTGATTTAGTTGAAAACTATCAGAAAAATGAAGAATATTCACCTCTTTCCCGACTCTGATTTGAATTTAAACTCGGTAAATATTGTGGTCCCATATTGATGATATACAATACACAATCTTGTACTGCCACATATTTCATATTGCAATGTTCTTTGGGCTACATCTAAAGTGTCAACTACCAATATATTTCTCCTGCAAAAGAAAGCAGTTCGCATATGTACTGGGTCTGGTTACAGAGACCATACAAATCCCTTATAAGCTGAAGTGCTTGAAGGTAGAAGATATACATTTTTTGCAAACTGCCTTATTTATGTTTCGTTTTAATGCCAATATGCTACCTGACTCATTTTCTTCAATGTTTCAGCCTAACAGCACTTATTCATATAGCACAAGACAGTCATCGAACATACATTTGGTTAATCCCCGCACCGCATTAGCCCATAAATCAATCAGACACCGTGGTTCAGATGTTTGGAATTCTCTTCCACATAATATTCGAAATTTGAAAACCTCACATTCTTTTAAATTGGCTGTAAAGCACAATCTCCTTTCAAAATTACAGAATCTGTAAAGTGCTAGTAACCTACATGTATACATGTATTTTGTTTTCTTTCTTCTATTTGTAACTGAAGATTAAGAATTTAACTTTGTTGAATTACTAAAACGTATATTCATAACAATTTTAAACTTAATTGTTATATCTCGGCAGTCTATCACTTTTACATTCTTCTCTTTCTTTCCTCTCTTCCTTATTCTTACATTTTTATTTTGTTTTCTTTGATGCAAAACCAGTTTAAAGGTGCTTCAACCAATCAAGCTTTTAGCTTATGTTGTAACACCTTTGTATGTTCATTATTTACTTGTGTTTCATATATATATTTATATTATCTGTGTATTCTTTTACATTGTACATTGTGAACATGCCTGAATAAATAAATAAATAAATAAATATGTAGATTTTCATGGCAACACCATGGAAGTCTACATGTGGGACTACAATATTTACCGAGTGTAAGTTCAAATCAGATTCAGGAGAGAGGTGAATTTCTTCATTTTTCTGATAGTTTTAACTAATTTCAAGGAATTATGGAAAATAGATGGCCATTTCATGGATTTAAAGATGTAAAATGTGAAATTTTAGCAATTTTTTTTTTTGAGCAGGAGCGCGATATTTTGTAAACGTATTGACCCAGGCCTAGTTTCACCACAGATTAATAGCTACACAGCTATTGCATATACGATGTTAAGAAAAATTGACAATTTATCATACATGTATTGTATTGAATTAATTTGAGCTCCTCAAGGAGAGCGATTCTGAGGAGCTCAATTGAGCTCCTCAAAAAAATGAGAGCGATTTATTGAGCTCTACGAAATTATAAACGTGAAGGACTGTGTACAGCAATACATTTGACTGGCCCCCGGGGGTATTTCAAGCTATTTTACTCCTGTGTTTGATATAGTCAACCTATCAGTAAATTATTTCAGGAAAACTTAGACTTGGCGCCTGCGCCATAGACTGTGTTGCTCTGGAAAGCCTGCAGCAAACTTTTAGGTTGTCAAAAACAATAAAAAGATATAAAGAAATGAACTGGGAAAATTGGAATACAGGCACTAACTGTAACTTGTAGCAATGTCAGAGCACACAAGCATTGTTCATGTTGGCTTGCACAGCTATTTTTTATGAAATTTGAATAGGTGTGTAATTTAGTGTATACAGTGATACAAACCATAGATTCCAGTTTGCATACATTACTTGTTGCTATGTCAGTCACATCTCTGACAAGCATTCAGTTGATAAGAGAGTGAGATACATCCATACTTAATGACCTACGGCCTTTGAAATTTGACTGTGTAAACCCAACGTCTACTTGGATCATTGTCCATCCAATATGAATGTAGGAACCACGTTTGTAGTATATCATTCAAACGGTTTTTCACTTATTGCTATTTTTCCATCTATATAATGGCCTCTATGACATTTGACTTCATGATGCTCAAATATAATCAGATCATTGACACTCTGATATGTTCACATGATTAAAGTTCTTATAACAACTTGGCATTAAAAATTTCCTCTATCTTTAGAAAATTTTGAGTTGCTCATCAATATTCATGAATATGATATGAATAGGCAATCTGCTCATGCATATTAATGAGTAAGATTACACATGTTCATGAAGTAGCAAAAATATGTCAATTTTCCGTCTTTTTTGTCTCGCCCACCAGAGGTGAAGGCGAGACTTAGGATCCAAATGTCGTCCGTCCGTCTGTCGTCCGTCCGTCACAAATCTTATGACACATAACTCCACGACCGTAAGTCGCTTTTCAACCAAACTTGGATGGTAGATGGACTTGGGGGACCTGCGTGTTATGCTGCAGTCGGAGGTCACATGGTAAGGTCAAAGGTCATTTTCAGATCAACGTTAAAGTTTACATGCAAGACTCTCTTATGACACCTAACTCCCCAACCGTAAGTCACTTTTCAACCAAACTTGGATGGTAGATGGACTTGGAGGATCTGCATGTTAGGCTGCAGTCAGAGGTCACATGGTAAGGTCAAAGGTCATTTTCAGGTCAACGTTAAAGTTTACATGCAAGATTCTCTTATGACACCTAACTCCGCAACTGTAATTCACTTTTCAACCAAACTTGGATGGTACGATGGACTTGGGGGACCTGCATGTTATTGATTATTAATTTATCACAACACCCTCAACTTTGCAAGTTCCAGGGGACTCGCCTCTCAAAAACTGAAAGAAATTGGAAGGCTAATTCCTGCCCACCCTAATTTTCATACCCTTTGTTTAAGTGGGTAGTGCTCACTCAAGCATGAATAGTTTTCCAACTGTTTGGTGTCATTTGAAAGTTTAATTTATTGGCTTTCCATATATATAAGTATTTTCCCCCAAAGTGACATATTTTTTGTTTGGCAGCCATTTCAAAAGTGTATAGTTTTTTTTGAGACGCACTGTATATCAACCCACAAACTGTTGGGCCCTCTACATTTTGTGCATTTACTAACAGAAAAGCTATATTGTTTCTACATAAACTTGCAACACCCCTATTTAATCATGTCAAAATTTAAACTATATGGTTCTCATCGAGGACCTAGCTAAACTTTGACAGACAGGCAGTCAGTCTCAGAAGTAGACCTCATTGGCTGGCAAAGTTCTGGCTCAATTGGATCACATAGCACATGGCGTGATCGAGAACATGTACTTAGATTTGGGTGATCTTTTGGAGCTAAAACTTTGCGCCAATGTGATCTTGAAAGATGTTTTTCCTGTTCCAGAAGTTGTAAATTTTGGACTGGAAAAGCATTCTTGCTTGCTGCAAAATTCTGAGGAATTTTACTGTCTTGAGAAAAAAAAATATCCGGAATTTTCTTGGTTGCCATCCGGGCAACCATGGTGGGACTTTTAGGTTGCCCGTTGTAGTTTTGGTTGCCTATTCTCATTACCTTCCTAAAACTAGTTTAAAGGAAACTAGTTTGACGTGTATATGAACGCTAAAACCTGTTCTCACTACCTTCCTAAAACTAGTTTAATGGAAACTAGTTTGACGTGTAATATGAACGTTCAAACCTATTCTCATTACCTTCTTAAAACTAGTTAACTGGAAACTACATGTAGTTTAATGTGTAATATGAACACCCACATTGGTCTTGGAAGCGATCTCTTAAACCCGTTCAGAAAATCACCTTTGTGATGTAGTTTTCAAGACTTTTTTGCCTTGTTATACTGGTTTTAGCGTGAGGACATACTTGTACTTCATGAACTTCGCACATGTGTGTAGAATCCCTACGCTGCGGTTTCGAATTTTGCTCTGTTTGACAGCGGACTTCATTTAGCAACAAGATCGCTTTCCGTGAAGTGTTTCTAAAAAACACTTTTGGGTGATCAGATGAGAATGCTAGCAAAGTGATCTTCCAAAGTGCTTTCCACTAAACTAGTTTTAGAAAGTATACCGAGAACAGGCGTGTCTAGCATTCCAATATTACAAATTAAATTGAAATCCGATTGTTGGGGGTGATGGCCTGTTTATAAATAAATTATACAGTACATCCCACAAAAAACAAAACCAAGAATTCATTATTTATCATGAATTAATCAGACAAATGACCTATCAAAGTATAATGTAGGAGGATTTGTATTAATGTATGAGTGAGTAAAAACAATGAGAAGAAAGAATACAAATAAGTCACTTAACAAGCAAAAACTTAATTTAATTTCATAAGAAAAGCATGTTTGAAATAAAATATAGTCTTTAATCTGATACTCCAATCGAAGAAAATTGTTAAGAAATAACACAGATTTGTCTCTTTGAAATGATGCTTGTATTTCCATAATTTCTTTAACAAAACGTGTTTTCACTTTGTCTTTAATTGTGGGCAAATAAGTTTCTTATATCTTACTATGTCAATTATATTTTGTCTAATTCCTTTAGGGGAAGTTATCTAGACAAACTCTATTTTCATTTTTGTCAAAGGTCAATGAACTTTCCATGACTGGCACTGTGCTGTGCTGTACACACAATAACTTTCTATATCTTCGAGGTAGGATTGCCAAATTCATACAAGAGGTCCATCTTTTGAAGGTGCAGGTCAAGTTCGAATGTGAGTTGAATTTGATTAAGGTCAAAGGTCAATGAACTTTCCATGACTGGCACTGTGCTGTGTTGTACACATAATAACTTTTTATATCTTTGAGGTAGGATTGCCAAATTAATACAAGAGGTCCATCTCTTGATGGTGCAGGTCAAGTACAAACGTGAGTTGAATTTGATTAAGGTCAAAGGTCAATGAACTTTCCATGACTGGCACTGTGCTATTTTGTACACACAATAACTTTCTATAGCTTCGAGGTGGGATCGCCATACTCGTAACAGAGGTCCATCTCTTGAAGGTGCAGGTCAGGTTCGAATGTGAGTTGAATTTGATTAAGGTCAAAGGTCATTGAACTTTCACACTACTTTGTTCCTCTAGTGACATGAACTTTATAATTTTATACTTTTTAACACTAACATTTTACTTCAGAACTCAGTACTCTCTATACCTGAACCAGATTTTGTATTTTACTTGTTTATTCTTTAAAAACTGTTGTTATTTATTTAAAGGAGAATGAAACTCTTGGAGCAAGTTAGCTTTTGTGAAAGCAGAAAAATCAAAGAATAAGATCAACAAAAGTTTGAGTAAAATAGGACTAGCAATAGAAGAGTTATGAGCATTTGAATGTCGAGATCACTAATGCTATGGAGATCCTCCCATTGGCAATGCGACCAAGATCTATGATGTCACAGATGAACAACTCTCCCCTTTTGGACACTGAAAATATACCCCAAAACATCTCTTTTTGCTCATTCTAATCATATGACAAACGATTCATCAATGATATAATGTTGTGAAACCTCTGTACTTGTCCTCTCATAGAGAGAACACCTCACCTTGTGATAGACTCTATAAAAGTGAGAATATAAGTGAAATAAGTACTAAAGTAATGAGGGAGTTGTACGTGTGTGACATCACAGATCTTGGTCGCATTGCCAATGGGAGGATCTACATGGCATTAGTGATCTCAATATTCAAATGCTCATAACTTTCTTATTATTCATTCAATCTTCCTCAAACTTTCAACAATATGTTTCTTTGATTTTTCTCTTTGATATGGATTCAGCTGGTTTCAAGGGTTTCATTCTCCTTTAATGAGCTATAGTTCTTGGCACCATTTATGATATTCACACAAATTTGCCAATGGTACAATAGAAAAGCTGTCAAAGTTTCTTAAATGTTACCCTTCAGATTTGACATGCAGTCTCTTCATGACTGCAATATGCAGGCGAGACAACGCTTGGCGTTTGCCTTGTTTATAATTTCCCTATTTCCTTTGTTGTTTAAAATGTTAACTTATTGTATACATACATTTTATGTGAAAGACTTTTGTAAATCATGAATATATGGTTTACATTTGTTCAATTATGTATCTTTATGAATATTGTGGTTTTTAGTTGAAATAAATGAATTGAACTAGACAGATCCCCCTCCGTAAATATCTCACAGTTAATAAAAGCATGCAAAGCTGATTGTCATCAAAATAGATTGTTGGGTAAGTCTGACAGATTGCTCATAAAATATCATTATGTAGAATTATTGGAAGTCAAGTGTAATTTCACATACAGTAAACAGAAATTTGTTATTATTTGACATATGTTTTATGATTGATTGATCATATTAGAGAGCAGATTTTAGACATGATTTTCTTTTTGAAACTCAGATACCGCCCGCTTAGTGACATTTTGGTAACCTTTCTCGAAATTGTTTATGCACACTTGTGTGAATGAGGAACCAGTCAAATGAGGAGATTTTTTATACGCCTGTCCTAGACGGGACGTATTTTGGTTTCACGCTTGTTGTCCGTCTGTCTGTTAACTTTTCCTTGTAAACGCGATAACTTCAATTTGACTTAACCTAGGCTCATATAATTTGGTGTGTATCATGATACTAGCATGGATCCCAGAAAGCCTATTGATTTTGAGGTCAAAAGGTCAAAGGTCAAGGCCACGGTGACATGTTTTCATCTTACCCTTCTGCAGTCCTTATAAATGCGATAACTTCAGTTTAACTTAACCTACATAGGCTCATATAATTTAGTGTGTATGATACTATCATGATCCCTGGAAGCCTATTGATTTTGAGGTCCAAAGGTCAAGGTCACAGTGACATATTTTCATCTTACTCTGCCGTCCTTGTAAATGTGATAACTTCAGTTTAACTTAACCTAGGCTCATATAATTTGGTGTGTATGATAATAGCAATCATACACTAGCATGGATTCCAGGAAGCCTAATGATTTTGAGGTCAAAAGGTTAAGGTCACAGTGAAATATTTTCATCTTACCCTTCTGCAGTCCTTGTAAATGCAATAACTTTAGGTTAACTCAACCTAGGCTCATATTACTTGGTGTGTATGATACTAGCATAGATCCTAGCAATTCTATTAAGGTCAAAGGTGAAATCGCCACCTTCCACTTTTCTTGCTTGACCAATAATTCAATTTTTCCATGTTACAGGTAGGTGTATTATGTGCTCGCCTTAAGTAGCGACACAGTGATAGGTTTATTTGTAATTAAGTTATTATAAATCATCAATAATTCTTGGTTTTGTTTTCTAGGATGCACTGTATAATTGTTTAAATAATTATACTCCATGGAAATTTAAGCAATAATAAAGATAAAGCAAGATATATTTACTTTGTTTTGTGACAAGCTTAATGTGAAGTGCAAGAATAAAAAAAAAATGATTGTATACCCTGGCTATTATTTCATCGATCTAAATGCATGGCCTTAGTTACGTGAATGCGATGCTGAGAAATAGAATGAGCGTATGTTGGCCTAGCGCTGAAGTGAGGGACAGAATTAATTAGCCCACCTTGACGTGTGCTTTTGTTAGCATATAAGCTTACCCAACACAATTTGATGAGGATTTGTTATGACCATGGGTAGGGAGACCCATCCTTTCAGCTTTTATAATTAGACAGCCGATTTTCCCTTGGCATTTCTTATCCAAATTTCCATTAGAGTTAGATGTAAAGTGATAAATTGAGTTTCGTGTAAAGCTCAGGCCAGGAGCTCCATGATGTCTTTTTCTTTCCTCAATTTGTCTCAATTTTCAAAAAGATCTTGTTGTTACTGACTTACTCTCTATCTGTCTCCTCATACCTACATATGTACTTTTTCAGTCAGTCCGTTACAAATCTTGCTGAATTTTAAGAGTACTATTGATAGCCGCCTCAGATCATTTTATTTCAAGGTGTTTCATAAGACAATTGCCCTTAATGCATTTTTATTTAAAATCAAGAGAAAAGATTCCCCAAACTGTTCATTCTGTAAAAGAGACCCTGAAACAATTGTACATATATTTTGTGATTGTCCGGTGGTTAACATTGTATGGGATGATCTTTTATCTATAATAAACCAAAAACAACATTCGAATATTATCCTTTCCCCCTTTGTAAAGGTTTTTGGTATTCAAGGTGATAATTTTCTAACATTCATTTTCCTTGCTTTCAAATACTATGTTCACTTTTGTAAATTTTATAACAAAAACCCCAATATTGTGGAATTCAAAGCTCGTATCAAAGGTATTAAGGATATTGAATATGTTTTGGCGAAGAAAAATGGTAAATTACCTGTACATTTTAAAAAGTGGAGATTTGATATCTAATTTGTTTTATGAATCTGTCTTGACAAGTATATACCTACATGTACGTAAGTGCTGCTCTGTTTAATCATGTAAATAGCTTGTTGATTTGTTTGATTTGTACTGTGATTTATTTTTTGATCAATAAAGATTGAAAGAAAAAAAAAAAAAAAAAAATCTTGCGCCACAAACTCCTTGCTCCATTTTCAACCAACAGTTACCATGGCTCGAAATTAGCGGTTGCCCGGGTGCCATTGGCAACCAAAACCACCGGCGGGCAACCTAAAAGTCCCGCCATGGTTGCCCGGATGGCAACCAAGAAAATTCCGGAATTTTTTTCTCTCAAAGAGAATAAAATTCTCCAGAATTTAGCGGCAAGCAAGAATGCTTTTCCAGTCCAAAGTTTACAACTTCGGAAACAGGAAAAACATCTTTCAAGACCGCATTGTCGCAAAGTTTCAGCTCCAAAAGATCGCCCAAATCTAAGCACATGTTCTCGATCAAGCCATGTGCTATGCGATCCAATTGAGCCAAAACTTTCAAAACTATGAGGTCAGAGATTGACTGCCTGTCTGTCAAAGTTTGGCTAGGTCCTCGGTGAGAACTGTACAGCTTAAAATTTTGACATGATTGAAGTTATTACAGTTTTTACAGTTATTACATTTAATAATGATAGGACTATGTATAGGTCTTGTGAAACATGCAACGTTTTGAAGGGGTTTGCTATCGATGGTTCACACATTCTGTGTACAATCATCAGTTATTACCTGAACTTCATTATGGCAACCTAAAATGCCATTTGGCAACCTAAAAATTGGTATAGGTTGCCCGGCTGGCAACCAAAGAAAAAAGTTAAGTGAGAGCCCTGGTTACCATGGTGCAATTTCCAACACATGCAAAAAATGTGTATTGCACATTACCCTGAGTCGTGCCAAGAACATTATTTGGTCTTGGGGTAAAGATACATGTGCAAGACACATTTTTTGCATGTGTTGGAAATTGCGCCATGCTATTTGTATATTTTGTCAAAAATTAGGTTAAAATGTTGTTGGCATTCCACACTTCAGTTTTTAACAAATTTTCATGAAATTTGGCACACACATTGGTCTTGAGGTTAAGATGTGCAAGACATTTTTGCATGAGTCAGAAATCATGTTGCCATGGCAACAATGTACATAATATGGCAAAAATTGGGTAAAAGTCTTGCGGATCACACTACTTCAGCAGCTTTCAACCAATTCTCATGAAATTTGGCTCACACATTGGTTTTGAGGTAAAGATGTGTGAGACACATTTTCTTGTGTATGTCAGAAATTGTGTTGCCATGGTAACAACATATTTGACGAAAATTAGGTAAAAATCTTGCAGATCAAACTACTTCCATCAGTTTTCAACAAATTTTCATTAAAATTTGGCTCACACATCGGTCTTGAGGTAAAGATGTGCAAGACATATTGTAACCCATATAATGGCCAGAAATTCCCCCTTCCAAATGTGTTTGCAAGATTAATTTTCCAAGTGTGATGGAATCTGTGTTGCCATGGTAACAGTATAGGGAGGGGGTAGTAATCACTTTCAGTGATATTTCTAGTTTTTCTATTTCTCCCTATTCCGACTTACAGTATATCTCTTTTGATTTATGTAATTGGATCGCCTGTTCCACCTGTGACCTGTCTCAGTAGCTTGGACACAGGCCTAGAGCTGGGAAGAGAATAAGACCTGGTGGGTGTTTCATAAAGCTGTTCGTAAGTTAAGAGCGACTTAAAGAACGACTGGTGAACCTTACTTACGCGCTAAACCATCGCCAGTACAAATATCATTTACCACAAGAAAGGATCACCAGTCGTTCTTAAAGTCGCTCTTAACTTACGAACAGCTTTATGAAACGGCCCCCCGTTCTCATCTACTTTCTTTAACTAGTTTAGTTGAAACCAGTTTAACATGTAATGGAGATGCTTGAAGCGGTCTTGGAACTTGGAAGTAATATTAAGTAGTCTTCCAAACCAGGATGGAAAACTACCTCATGATGTGGTTTTCAAGACCACTTGGTTCACATGGGTTTACCGTAGGTGAAGACATAATTGTTCTTCAGAAAGTGATCTTTAGAATTACGAGAGTGTGAGCATGTTGGGCGCGTGTGCTACTCGATGCACACATTGTGGAGAATGCCTTTAGTTGCTGCTGTTTCAAATGTTTTGCAAAAAACATGCGACTCCATAATGTAGCAACAAGAACTCAAACGATCACCTAAACCAATATGCTAAAACTGGTTTATGGGAAACCAGATCAAGAAAAGTATAAGGGGTCACTTGGTGTGGTAACAGCTATGAAATATACATGTATGCCATCCCATCACATTTTGTGCTTGGTGAAAAAAAATATACCCCAATATTTTGCACAAAAGATGGTTTTCCAAAACTTGGGAAATTCCCCTTTGACAATATTCTGAACATGGGGTCTTTTCTCAATATTCATGTTATATTTTTCATTCCTTTTTATTTCTCGTTTACTATTAATCTAATATATCTATATGAAGGACTGATTTTCACTAAGCTTAAATGCATGCCTTTCAGAGAATTAAGTTTGATTACCAGAAAAGCATAAAGATACATGTACATGTACCTAGTCTCTGATTGAGTATTCATAGAGAACTTATGGTTCATTGTTGCCGTGTACTGTACAGTAGTTTCTAAGGGTGCCAGGTAAAAATGGCAGAGGTAAAAATGGCAGAGGTAATAATGGCAGAGGTAAAAATGGCAGAGGTAAAAATGGCAGAGGTAAAAATGGCAGAGGTAATAATGGCAGAGGTAAAAATGGCAGAGGTAAAAATGGCAGAGGTAAAGATGATAAAGATAGGCTACATCATAATAATTGTCATCCATGACCGGACTCTTGTCGACGAATTGGGCTATAAAAACTGATTAAATATTATGTTGTTTTTTGTCATTTAAGATCTATACTCTGTCATTTATATAACTAAACTCAAGCATTTTCTTGTCAAAATGATTTTAATTAGTGACTGCATGATGAAAGGATCTTAAGCTCGTAAGCAGAACAACGCTTTACATACAAACAAAACGATTTTTTAAAATGTAAACACCAATGTGTGCAGCCACTAACCCTCTGAAACGAACAAGTTCGGGTCTACGTCGAACTACTTTCATAATTTAAACTGGATTAAAAAAAATAACTGAACATTCTGTAATAAAAGTATTTTTTTTTATTTCCATATCATGATGGATCATGATGAATAGATATTGATGTCACTGGCGGATCCATGGGGCACAGCTGGCCCGTGCCCCCCCCCCCTTGAGAGGTACAATTAAAATCTTAGCAAATATGCTAACTCAAATGTGCCCCCTTTTTAAAGCGAGACCCTTTTCTGCTTGCTAATTATTTTTGTGGACGAGTCAGTAGGCGGAAAACTTTTTTGCGTGTCATTTTTCAGGAAAATGTGCCCCCCCCCCCCTTGGAAAATCCTGGATCTGCCCCTGATTAATGTGATAGGTTAAATATAAATGATACAATTATTGTTCAGGCTTTAGAGCAATACCTCAATGCAGCTAGTCCAAGTGGATGTCAGGTTCCCAAAGGGTTTGACGTCATATATGGGAAGCTGCCCCATTACAATTTATGCACTACAAAACGGTTCATAATTGTTTAAAAAATATATTTTAGGAGCGTCAGTGAAATAATTTGTCTCTTGATATATACTGAAGATAAAAAAAACATTTTGATTTTTTTCTAGAAAATAACATTTCGTTAATATTTTCTATACACCAAATATGGGATAGCTGCTCACAAATGACGTCATCATTTAAAATATAAAAGTATAGCTTTTTAAATCTTAGATTGATTTCCTAAGACCCTCACCAATATCATTTTATTTTTTCTGCTATTCTACAATGACTTTTAACTGAGGTTGAACTTCCCCTGTAATGATTTAAGTACAATTGCGATAAAGAGTGTGCTTCAAATTTGAATACTAATACAGCGATTTGACATGAGAAGGCCGTCCATGAGAGTCCAGAAAAAATAAGATATTCCAGCCAAAAGATTATCAATTTGGTGCAGACGATCTATCTATGATTTTAAGAATGTCACCCTTTCCATTATTTTTATTTTCTTAGAACCTTTCTTAGTTAATCTATGTAGGGCTTACATGCGGGGGCTTTTTGATTTTTTTTATGGGGGTTTAAGACTCTTAATTTTTACCTTTATCATTATGACCTCTGCCATTTTTACCTCTGCCATTTTTACCTCTGCCATTATTACCTCTGCCATTTCTACCTCTGCAATTATTACCTTTGCCATTTTTACTACTGCCATTTTTACCTCTGCCATTTTTACCCCTGCCATTTTTACCTCTGCCATTATTACCTCTGCCATTTTTACCTCTGCCATTATTACCTCTGCCATTTTTACCTCTGCCATTATTACCTCTGCCATTATTACCTCTGCCATTTTTACCTCTGCCATTTTTACTCCGAGCCGTTTCTAAGTACATGTGTTAATGAAAATATATTCCACATCAACAACTTGGCAGCACCATATACATGTAACTGTTACAGGCGTAGAATAAATTAGGAAGTCATCATTTTGTTAATTTAAAGTGGAAAAAGTTTGCACCATTTAAAGGAGAATGAAACCTTTGGAACAAGATAGCTTGTGTGAAAACAGAAAAATCAAAGAAACAGATTAACGAAAGTTTGGGGAAAATTTGACAAATAATGAGAAAGTTATGAGCATTTGAATATTGCGATCACTAATGCTATTTAGATCCTCACATTGGCAATACGATAAAGATGTGTGATGTCACTTGTGAACAACTCTCCCCATTACTTTAGTATATATTTCACTTAAACTGCCTCTTTTATCACATCTATCAGTAGATCATGTGTTATTTCTTTAGGAGGGCATGTAATACAGATTTTAAAAGAATACATCGTGGATAAAGAGTTTGTATCACCATAAGAAAAAGCAAAAAGAGAAATTTTTGGAGTATTTTATAGTCCATCAAAGGGAAAGTTGTTCACATGTGACATCGCACATCCTTGTCACATTGCCAATGTGAGGATCTACATAGCGTTAGTGATTGCAATATTCAAATGCTCATAACTTTCTCATTATTTGTCCGATTTTTCTCAAACTTTCTTTGTTCTTATTCTTTGATTTTTCTGTTTCGACACAAGCCTACTTGTTCCAAAGGTTTCATTCCCCTTTAATTAAAAAGTATCCCCTCATTGTCCCTCTTCCTCTCATCTTCCTTCCCCTCCCTCTGTAATGCTCATACCCCTCACACTTCCTACTATTCCTTACCTTCTTTACCTGTTCTAGGGACAGTGATTTTCCGTTTAAAAAATTGCCTTTTCCGTTTCAGAAAATCTTAAGTTCCATTTCAGCATGTCAGAAAACAGAAATTCCGTTTCCCCATAGACTTTGTGTACATTAAAAATTGACAATTTCGTTTACCGGTACCCATTGAATAGCAATATCACAACACTCGTGCTGGTCAAAATTTGTCTCTGCCACTGTACCAACACCGCAATAGAATCCGTTCTAATCGGATCTATGCGCATACACAAAATATTTGGACAAACACATTTAACATGAATACATCCTCACCTTTCACACTATTAGCATTATTTTACAGTTAAATGAAATTTCATCGATAATTTTGGGGGTTTTGGACATCGTTTGTAAACAGCAGTCAACGATTTTCGCCTATCCGCCATTTTGGATTTCAAGTCCTCGATATCGTGCTGTTATATCTTCGAACGTAGAGGGCAGCAACACACGACCATGTTGTTCAAACGATGTGTGCATGTGAATGTTGTTTTCGATAAGCCCAACGTGGCGCCCAGCCGGGTACGGTACACGGGCGAGGGGTACGGTCGGTGTGATAAAGTTGAGTGTAGTCACGATGTGTGAATTGTCATGATTGTAGCGAAGTGAGATTGTGTTTTCTGGGGTTTTGTGGCCATTTAATATTCATATTTTGGTGAGATTTTGGAGTTATTTCTGTTACTGTTCTGTGTATTTTGATAGTGTTGCTGCCAGAGATCACAAGATTGAATAGTGAACTGATAATGTTTACCTTTTGTTCTTTTTCATCATGTAGGTCTAGGGCTGTTATTGATAGCGTCTTCATCGCTAGTCTTGTTGATAATCACTTGTTTTTTTGCCACTTAGCGATGCGATATCGATAACCTTTCTCTCGTTGCCGATGATACCCTCTCTAACATGTAGGGACACAGTGATTTGCCGCGATATCACGGAATTCACGGAAACAGCCTTTTGAAAGTGGCTTTTCAAATGGAAAATCACCGAAAACATGATTTCCTCAAACTGCACAGAACAGCGACAGAAATTACTCCAAAATCTCAACAAAATATGAATACTTAATAGCCACAAAACTATGGCGGGCCAAGTGTCCGCCTGTCAATTCCGTCCAATTCACGTCATTCCGTGCACAAAATATGTTTTTATTCAGACAAAATCATTTCGTCATGACAGTTTTATTTCGTCTACGAAAGTTATTGTTTGTCATACGAAATTAATTTTGTCGAGACGAAATGTAATTGCGTCTACAAAATTTATTTCGAACCATACAAAATGAATTTCGTGGAGACGAAATGTAATTGCGTCTACAAAATTTATTTCGTATCATACGAAATTAATTTTGTCGAGACGAAATGTAATTGCGTCTACAAAATTTATTTCGAACCATACGAAATGAATTTCGTGGAGACGAAATGTAATTGCGTCTACAAAATTTATTCCGTACCATACGAAATGAATTTTGCTTTAACAAAATGTAATTTCGTGTACAAAATAGGCGCGCCATGTGTCATGAGGAAAATTCCGTCTAATTTGCGCCATTCCGTACATAAAATTTGTTTTTTTCATACAAAAAAAATTTCGTCATTACGCAGTGTATTTTGTACCACACGAAATTCATTTCGTACCGTACGAAATGAGTTTTGCTACAATGAAATGGATTGCGCTGACGAAATGAACTTCCTGTGGCACGAATATTCTTTTGTTGCTATGCAAAAATTTATTCTGTAAATGAAATGATTTTCCATCGGACACTTGGCGCGCCAAGTCTGCCAAGGGTAAAAAAAATTCATTTTTGTCCGAAACGGCATTTACGCCCGCTCTGTCAAGCCGTTTTTTCCCCTTCAACTTACTTTGATTATAATTGATTGATTGATTGAATTCATTGTCATGCACAAACAAAAGTTGCATAAAAATCGTCTTGTGGCTCCCATTTCATAATACAGAATTAATAAAATATGAAGAAAAATACAAAGTAATCACAAACAAATAAATACAAATGGAAAACATAAAAATATACCTTTTATATTTCTGTTGAGGGCTAGAGGAAAGCAACTTACTAGGTTCATGTCCCATGCCCCCCCCCCCCCCCCCCCCAGTAAAACTAACTGAAATGACAAGTCCACCCCAACAAAAAGTTGATTTGAATAAAAAGAGAAAAAAAAAATCAAAAACTAAGTATAACAGGCGCATATCCAGGATTTAGCACCCGGGGGGGGGGGGGGACCTAATTTTTGCGCCCTTGTTGGAAAATGGCGCCCCCACCTCCCGCCTAAATGCATGTTGAATTATCTTATTTCATAATCACGTGAAAAGAAGGGGCAATCGAAGACCACCTTTTTAATGTGTTCATTAAAAAGGTGGTCTCCGATTGCCCCTTCTTTTATATCCAAGAATATGTTGTCATACCACTTTTTGAAAAGAATAGATGCGACAGGGTGGGTGTTTCATAAAGCTCTAAGTAAGTTAAAAGCGACTTTTAGAATGATAGACAGAAGAAGAGCGACCATATCGTCAGGGGAGGAGCAGCGGCGTAATAGGGGTCGGGGGGGGGGGGGCAAGAGCCAAAAACTTCCCGGTCATATCATGGTATGAACAGGCGTAATGGTGTAATGATGCAACAAATTTTAGAGTTTCAGATAGGCCTATTGCGTATCAGGCAGAATTTATCTTTTAAACAGCTGCGAGCGAAGCGAGCGAGCAAAAATTTTGACATTTTAAAAACAAAAATTCAATTTTGTGAGATCCAGAGAATAATATATTTCACCCTTCTCTCTTTCCATTCCTTTTTTTTGTGGTCTGTACGTCACTATGAATAGGATTCTTTGCGGCAGTAACGTGAAGAGTATATATAATATATATAAAAAAACCAACCGAGGGGTGTAGTATGGCGCATGTGCTAAAAAAGCTGCTTAATATAAGTCCCGAGCGAGCGAAGCGAGCGAGAAAAAAATCACCTTTTCATGAGAATCGAACTTTGAGATATGTTTTGACATTATATTCAGTAAAAAATCATATCCTTAACTTTTCCTTTGCTTTCCTTTCCTCCTTGTTTTTTGTTCTTGGTTGTAGAAATTTTGGGGGCCATGGCCCAACCCATACTCATATACGACAGTGCTATGCGGTTGGGATCCGGGGCGGAGCCCCCGGAACTTTTTTATATCAAAGCCATTTAAACCTCGCAGATTGCCGCTATTTTTAATCAAATATCGCGGGTATATACAGAATATAGCTTTTACACAACAAATTTATTCAACCCAGTTGCGTAATGAACCAAATATTTTGAGGAGGAACAACATAGCAATGTGGGAATATTTGTTAAAAGTCGCTAGCGAGCAAAGCGAGCTGGAAAAAAAATTGCCTAATGAAATTAAATTCTAATTATGTGATATATATATATTTTTTTCATTCAGCAAATAACTCATTTCATTGTTTCCATTTATTTCATTATACGTTGTCTCGTTTAATTTCTTTTATTTCCTGTGGGTTTGGAACCAAGACCCCCACGCCTGTACGCAAGTGATTGAATGTAAAGCTTAATGTAAGAAGGGTCCCTATAGGGGGAAGTTATATAGAGCCATTTGAAGGTTATAGATGAAGAACCCCTACTGTGTGGGGTCTGAGGCAAAGCCGGTTTCTTATTTGCATAAAATTTAGCAAGCTTATCATAGTGCTATCCATACCTACCACACAAGACAAGCATCTAATATGCATTTGTATAACCCTCGCACACTGTTGGCTCACAAATCTATCAGACATTATGGACCTGATGTTTGGAATTCGGTACCTACTAGTACTAGGAATATATTATCAGTGCATTCCTTCAAAAGTGCGGTAAAACGCATACTTGTCTCTAAGATATAATTTTGTTGTACTGTACATTTTAAACTTAAATATTGATATAATTTCAATTATTATTACGCCTCACACACTCCTTGTAAATATTTGTAAATAGTTGTGGAACATAATAATTTGTTATTTGGTTTTCTTTGTTTGTTTGTTAGTTTTTTTTTCTTTCCCCTCTTTGTGTAATCGTTAATTTTGACTTTTCAGTATTGTTTTTATATTCATGTATGTATTTCATATATCCAAAGGTCTGACAACAGCTCAAGCATCTGCTTATTTTGTCATACCACTGCATGTCTGCAACCTTGTTATAATCAGTTATGTTAATGTTATGTTAATCATCATAATTATACATTAGTATTATGTAAAATTCAATGTAATCAATTTTGTGATGGTCACACTATGTACATTGTCATGACATGCAGAAATAAATAAATAAAATAAATAAATAAATAAATAGCACAATGTTGTATGCAGTCCATCTTTCTTCCCGCTCTTTATTTTCAATCATCGGCAGCCCGGTCGTGTTATTAATTTTTTTTCTTGTCCCTTTTCTTCGCTTTCCAATTTAGCTTTTGAATAATTCCATTCTAACTTCATTTCCCTCTATTGTTTGCCATTTTGTCATCTTTTAATTTATTTCCCATCATGCTATTGCATTACATAGGCCTATTTCGGAATGATTTTTTCTCAAATGTTCTTTCGTTCCTTTTCCATTAAAAATATTTTTATCTTAGTTTTCTTTTCCCTTTTCACTTTCCCTTTCCTTTTCCTCCTTTCCTTTTCCCCTTTCGTTTCCCTTCCTTTCTCCCTCCCTTTTTTCTTTTTCCCGCTTTTTTTATTTTCCCGGTGAAATCCGCCCGCCTGTTACGCCACTGGGGGGGGGGGGGGGGGGAGAGAAGGAGAGGCAAGAAAGAAACATTTACCACAAACGAAATGGAAATAGAAGAGGGGGAGGATTAAAAAGAAAGATAAAAAAGTGATAAAGAGAGACAGAGAAAGAGGACGATTAAAGAACCACAAAGGAAAGAAAAGAACAAAAAGTCTAAAAAAGAAACATGAAATGACATTTCAAAGCGATATTAAATATTTCACTACAATGTGTCTCATCGCTTTGCCTCTCCCACAAATGACACTACCCCCGCCCTTCTTATACTATACCCCCACTCGACAGAGCGGGTGTAAATGCCGTTTCTTACACGAAATGAATTTTTGGACACTTGGCGGAATTGGCGCGCCAAGTGTCCGATTCTGTAAACGAAATGAATCTTTCATCGGACACTTGGCGTGTGAAACCACCTAAGTGAAACAGATGTAGCCAGAGCCCTAGGGATGCTGGAAGCTGGCCTCAGTCAGCGAAGAGTAGCCAGAATGATGGGCGTGTCACACAGTGTCATTAGCAGAGCAAATCAAAGACACCGAGAGACAGGGCTATACTCCGAGAGACCCCGCAGTGGCCGACCAGTTTCGACAACCCCTAGAGATGATCGCTACTTGACGAATCTCAGCCTCCGCAACCGCTTTCACAGTGCACGCCGCCTCAACAATGACTTCGCTGCAGCAACTGGAGTGATTGTTTCCACTCAAACAATCCGTAACCGACTTCACAGAGCCAATATGCATGCCAGACGGCCAGCTCAGTGTGTCCCACTCACCCCTGCTCACAGAGGAATTCGTCTCAACTGGGCCCGGGAGCATGTCAGATGGACCAGACAGCAATGGCGTAGAGTTCTGTTCACAGATGAGAGCAGATTTTCCCTTGACCACAATGATGGACGTTCGAGAGTCTGGAGGCGACCAGGAGAGAGATTTGCAGACCCCTGTATTGCAGAACATGACCGTTATGGGGGAGGCAGCGTCATGGTGTGGGGAGGCATCACCTACGCCAACCGTACTCGTCTCTACGTGGTCCCAGGGGGAGCAATGACAGGAGTGAGGTACAGGGATGAGGTCCTTGAACCTATAGTGGTGCCATTTGCAGAAAATGTGGGACAAAACATCATTTTCATGGATGACAATGCCCGTGCCCACCGAGCTAGGATGGTGACCGAGTTCCTTGAGGGCCAGGGGATTGAGCGTATGGAGTGGCCAGCGAGGTCCCCGGACTTAAACCCGATAGAGCACGTCTGGGACATGATGGGGAGGAGTCTCGAGCAGCTCGAAGCCCATCCACTTGGACTGCAGCAGCTGGGTGTGGCTCTGGAGGCTGCATGGGATGCACTGGACGTCAGAGACATCAATCGCCTCATCAGCTCCATGAGACAGCGCTGTGAAGCCGTTATTGCTGCAGGAGGTGGTCACACTCGTTACTGAACTGCCTGAAAGACACTCAGACATTCGTTTTTACCACTTCATGTCGGTAGCTGATACCCCTCGGGGCCCACTTTTCAGGATGTGCAGTGATGCGAGAGACATTGTGCAACAACTGAAACCACCCATGCGTGAAATTGATTACAGCGTGTTTAAGGACATTTAGGACAGTTGTACTGAGGTATTTCCAGAAATAAAACACCTTGTATAAAATCTTTATGTACGTTTTAAAAAGTGGTCCTTAACTTTTTTTGAGTAGTGTATATAGCCATTAAAAATGAATTAAAATAAAAATAAAGAAAATTCTGAAGAAATTAAGAGGTGATCTGTCAGAGACAGACCACCTAACGATCCTATTTTCAACATCTGTTTCTACTTCTGTAGGGAAATACAAAGTTTTCTGTTATGCCTCAGCGATTTTGAAGATGTTTTCTAATCTTTGGAATCTTGAAATTGTCATTAGAATAGAGTCTCTATAGGATGACTGCAGACATCTTTATTAATATTTTATTCATATGTTCACTATGTATTGCCAGTTCTTTTTATCTTATCAACAATTCATATCAGGACTATAATAAACCATTGATCTATTGATAAGACTTTCATTCACACATATTTCAAAATTGGTCTGTAAAGATTATTTTTTATTCTAATTTTTTGGTGATTAGTATACCATTATAAACCATAGGAATGGATCTTGTAGATGTGTTTCACCTAGTTTTTTTTAATTGTTGATATAAGGCATTAATCATGAATTGATCTGATCTTGTACCATCCTAGCTTGCCTTGCTTGACAGTAATATTTTGTAGATCTTCTTAGTGTAAAGACGGAATATTCTTCATTCCATGTAAAATTAAGTCAGATTTTATATAGCATGTGTTTATTAAGACTGGGAAATAAGGCAGTATTTATTTATTTTTTCACTGTGAATTATCTTTTGATCAATTCATTTATCAGTGTTAAAAACTGTTCAAGATTTCATGCCTACATTCATCTTTTTATCCGTTGGTCTTGTATTTATGTACATCTTTCATTCCAGTACCTAATTATGAATTCTTCTCACAGAGCGAACACTCTATATCAGCTCTTTGTTCTGAACGAAGTAGAAGATAATGTTACATGTTACCGTAGTGTAGATGTGATACAGTAGATTACCAGTGACAAGACAATCGATGAGAATTATGTTGGTGATATTGATCGTGGTAAATGTGCATGGCATGTTTTCAACAAATGCATCTGACCATTAACAGGCCTCTACAAAAAAAAAATTATCACTTGCCCTGTTGGGCAAGTGATAAAAAATTTGCTTGCCCGATAGAAAAAACTGCTTGCCTGATTTTTTTTCAAAAATTCTTTTGCTCTTAAATTTAATTATTCTTTTCTGTCCTGGCTGAACTTGATTTACTGGCGCTGCCCTTGGCATTACTTTTTCTTGACTCTTGTTCAAGTTGTTCTGGTCGCCGATCACGACGACAAAAGTCGCCTATTTTAGTCTGACGACTCATTGTTTATTTGGTTTGAAGTTGAAGCCGAGTCCTGGCCAGGGTGACCAGATTTCACGAAATGAAATACAGGACAATCGAAAAAAAAAAAGATCAAGAAAGAAGGCTACACAGTGCAGACTTGTGAAAAAAATATACAGAATTGGAAGGGAGGGTGAACGAAAGAATGAAGGAGAGAAAGAAAAGAGATGAATTGAGAAGAAAGAAAGAAAAAATGAAGGGGAAAATGAAGGAAATAATAAAAAATATGAAGAAGTTCTAATAAAAGAAGGATGAGAGAGAGAATAAAAATAGATAAAAAGGTTTCCGTCATTCTTTGAATTGAATATAGAAAGAAAAAAAGAAAAGAAAAGAAGGGAAGATGAATAAATGTGTGAAAGTCAAAATAAAGAAGAGAATAGTAAAGACAAGAAAGTAAGAAAAAAGAGGAGGAAAGAAAGAATGAAGGAAAGAAAATGTTTCCTTCATTCTTGGAAGAAAGAAAGAAGAAAACAGGAAGGAATGAAGGAAGAAAGGGAAAGAAAGTATAAAGGAAAAAAATAAGAAGGACAAAATGAAATAAATAATGAAAGAAAGAAAAGAGGAAAGAGAGGGAGGAAAGAATGAAAAAAAAAAAGAAAATGGAAGGAGAGAAAGAACGAACATAAAAACGAGTGGAAGGGAGAAGGAATGAAGGAAATAAAAAAAGGAAATGTAATAAAGAAGGCAAGTAAGAGAAAGAAGGAAAGAAAGAAAATGAACAGAGAGAGAGAAAGGATCAGGAAATAAAAATAGATATGTAACAAAAAAGGGCAAGAAGGAAGGATAGGATAGAAAAGAAAGAAAGAGGAAAAACTTCAAACTTCAAGCAAATAAAAACAATCCAATCATATAACAAAAATCCTAATGATATTTGGTGTTTTTTTTTATATATTAAAAAAAAAAAAACTAAAATGTTCTAGAAATGAATAAAATACGGGATGTCTGGTCACTCTGATCCTGGCCGAGTCAGTCCGAAGCTTGCATGCTGAAAACCGCATTCAGCGCGATCTAGCTCGAGAGTCGACTGGCTCGCGATCGCTCGTGTACGTCTGTACATGTAGAGCATGCGCTCAGAGGGCGAGAGAGGGGTTTCCCCAGCTAGCTCCTTCGTTGATTAGTAGCGCATGCGCACAGTGTAGTTTAGAAAGTAAGATGGCAGCCCCCATCGAACAGGAACGCTGGCGAAAAATTGTCGGTAAATTGACGCTGATTTGACATGTTTCCACTGTTTTTTTACTGGTATGACATTGTATGAGAGATAATTGGCCGATAATTGCAATTTATCAAACAATTATTAAACTTTACTGTCAATTTATCTTTTTTATTTTCAAAACAACCACTTGCCCGATCGGGCAATTGACTTTGAAATATGCTTGCCCGCACGTCAATTTCACTTGCCCCGGGCAAGCGGGTTTGTCGCGCCCTGCATTAATATACATCTTAACAGAATTTTAGAATAATCAAAATCACAATTTTTGTTGTCAGTTAAAGGCCTTGGCTAGCTTTGCAAACAGCAGTTTTAAGAAATTTTCAAACCAATATAAAACATGTATATGAGTTTATGCATTAGAACTAAAAAACCATGAAAACTATTATTGAGAATGAAAAGCTTTCAGTACAATGAAAACCGTGATGGTTTCGCATCTTTGAGTCATAATGGAGCACATATAGTGTACATGATGAAATTGAGATGGTGTTTCTGGTCACTTTATATTTCAATTTTTTAATGATTTTCAGATGCTTTTTCTGGGCTTTTTTATTTTTGTAACATATCACAGACGTGTCAATAGTGGGACCTTGAAGTTAAGATTTTTTCAAAGTCAAGTCAATCTTAACTATGCCTGTAAAGCTTCCCTCAATTCAAATTGCAAGCCAGTTTGAGACATTTTTTGTGATCTACACACAAAAACACACACACAGAGTCAGCATACATACATGTGGCTGGTGCACCCAGCCTCCAGGCTGTGTGGCAGGCATGCATGGATCTCCATGCTGCTGTGCACTATCCCCGATCAAACTCCGAATCAAAGTGAACAAGCTCACATGAAAAATACTTTTTCCAACAAAATAATCAGAACATCGGCGGGAAATTTTTTATACTTATATAGATTCTCAGATTACTGATTTGGTGATGTGATCGGAGGAGCAAGTTATTGAGTTTTCATAACTAGTTTCAGCGGTTGTTTTGATTTGGTGTTGTGATCGGTGTAGTGGGAAGAAAGATGCGTGCAAGTCCACGATGCCGTGGTGATTCATGTGATTTTTAAGTTTGTCAATGTTTATCTGAAATTTCATTTAGTTCTAAAACGTTAATTTTTCCAACAATTTATTTTAAACAAATAGCAAGATTTTTGTTAAATGATTGCATTTTTTTCTTCCTTCCTTCCTTCCTTCCTTAATCCTTACTTCAGACCTGCCAACCTCTGGGAATGAAAAATTGTATTATGTGATAAAAAAATGTATTTTTCCCCCCATAAGTGTATTTCAAAATAAAATGCGTGGCGCACTCGCTTATCGCGGCGCTCAAGCTGCATGCAAGCTAAAATGCGCACTGCTCTTGCAGATGAAAAAAAACATTGAAACATGTGTATATCTCAGCCTGGTTTTAACAAAATGATTGAAAAAAAAATGTTTCCTGAAATTACATTGATCTAATAACCATATTTGTGTAAGTTTTATGAAATAGAGACATAAAGAGATGATTTTTCTCAAAATATTACGATTTTGTTAAAAAAAAAAAAGATTAACAAAAACATATTTTTTAAAGAAAAAACGTACTTAATACGCCCGAAACGTACTGGTTGGCAGGTCTGTTACTTGCTACCTTCCTTCCTTTCTTTCTTTCTTTTCTATCCTTTCTTCTATCTTTCCCGCTTGCCTTTTTTGTTCCATCTATCTTTTAAAATGTTCCTAGCTTTCTTTCTTGATCTTTTTTTTTCTCTCTCTCTGTTCATTTTTCTTTGTTCCCTTTGTTTTCTTCTTTCCTTCTTTCTTAAATTTTTTTCATTTTTCTTCCTCTATAAATAATAATTTCTTTCTTCCTTCCTTCCTTCCTTTCCTTTCCTTTTTTTTCTTTCTTTCTTTAAAAAAATGCAGGAAATCTTTTTTCTTCATTCTCTCTTTCTTCCCTTTTTCTTACTTTCTTTCCCCCTTTTTATTTCTTTCCATTCTTTCTTTCACCCATTAATTCATTTTCCCTTCCTTTCATGTTCTTTTCTTTCCCTTTTTCTTTATTAATGTCAAAGAATGAAGGAAACCTTTTTTTCTTTCCTTTATTCTTTCTTCTCCATTCATCTCTTTTCTTTCCTTTTTTCTTTGTCTCCTTCATCCTTTCCTTCACCCATTCATTCACCCTCCCTCTTTCTTTCTTCCCTCGATCCTTCTGCTTCCTTCCTTTTCTTCCTTCTTTCTTCTTTCGTTATTTTCAGTGATTCCCCTTTTTATTTTGTGTCTAGGTCATATACAAAAGCACATGAAAATATATGAGAGAGAAAATTAATCAAATGGTGAATTGACACCAATTTCGGTCATAGGAGGTAAAACAACTTTGAAAAAAAAATATTACAAGGTACAATAGTTCACGTTTAAAAGAGAGGAAAGGGGCAATGGTATATAAAATCGTAGTACTTTTTTTTTGAAGCGGTAAAACATTATTTTGAAGGATTTTTTTCGGGCAAGTGAAATGTATTTTCGGGCAAGTATTTTCCAACTATTTAGAAATTCACTTGCCCGACTGGGCAAGTGCTTCTAAAAAGTTATGTAGCACCCTGGTTGATGGGAGGTATGATTTCAGACTTACCATTTGTGTCACTTTTACTCGTTTAACTCTTTGAAATAATTTCAGGATATTACAAATCGAATACTGGTGCACAAACTTCAGGGACAAAATGATTTTATTATTATAATAGCTGCGTGGAAAATCAAATTAAAGGAGACATACAATTTATTTTTTTAAAATACAAAAGATGACTTCTAGTGAAAGATGGAGGCTTATGTCTCGCCATAACCCTAAGCTCCAAGTTCACAAAAAATAGTTTCGGACTTTAGTCGTGCATTTTTATATGATGATCATCATCATCGTATTGTCTTTTGCGGAAGATATCTACATCTACCCACGTTATCAATATAGAAAATGGAAGATGATATAGAATTTAATGTGAAATAACAGTTACAATGGTAGTTTTAAAAGGTTTTTAGGGGTATTTGAGAAACTGAAAAAAGCTAAATTTTCGACATGATGGCCATGATGCAATGAGACGAGAGGCCCGGCCACAAGTGCAACCATCTCCGATCAATACAAGTTGGCAATGTCAAGGCATCCTCTCATAACTGTTTACCGATGAAGAGAGAGAGGGGTGGGGGAAAAGAAGTTAGATGTCATGTAAAATGACAGGTACTGAGAAGAGAAAATCAGAGAGAAGATAGAGAGGGATGGGGGGCGGGTATATACCTCGTTATCCAAATCAGGGAGAAGGAAGACGAAACAGATATAATGTAAATGAGAAGAACTCAGAGAAAAAAGTGTAGAAGAGAGGGGATATAGAAAGACGATAGATATAAGAAAGGGAACGAAAGCAGTAGATAATACATTCAGTTACAGGTTAGAACCCAGAGAAATGGAAAACGAGGAAATCCCTTGGTACTGTTTTATAAAAACATGTACATTTTATAGTAACAAATGCGCAATAATTTAAACAAATTTATCATCCGCCAGTCACATAGAAGGATTTCAGTAGCTTTCAAGTGTTATCAAATTTTATATAAAACGGGCCCCTGGTGCACTTTTGAACCCCCCCCCCCCCGCTTTCTCTCGTTTTCTCATCTTATTGCTATTATTTTTGTCTTCTATTTCAAAGGAAATAAACAGAAAATAAAGCAATTTAGAACACCGTTTATCCTCTGCTCTTTTGAAAATGAAAACGTCCATGTAGTTCTTGATCTCGGCACTCCCCAAACAAAAGAAAGTCATAGCGGACGCTCAAACAAATTCCTTATAAAAAGAGCAGGGGACAAATAGCCAATGCCCTGAATAAAAGGAAGATTAGTGTATTTCGTCAGGATGACCTACTGAATGCTTTCGGTATTTAGCAATACAAAAAGCTCTTAGGAATAGGCCTACTGCTTTTCATATTACGACAGTAACATTAAAAAAGTAAATGTTTATTCATTTATTGACAAAGCATGCAGGCGCTTATGACACGGCAAGAACATTTTCTTCTTAAGCATGACAGTGCTTTCTTCATAAAAAAATACAATTCCCCTGGGTGATGAAACACATAGGGATGGCAGAAGATGCAAGTGAGATTCAGAAAAAGAATAGAAAATGCAAATCGAGATACATGTAGAGGAGAATGATAAAACGACAGAAAGGATGAGAGGGGAAAAAAGAGGAAATAAACCAAAAAGGTATAATGGTAAACCATAATGTGCGCTTTTGCTATTGCATGAATATTTACTTACTAGCAGAGCCCGTGGAAATTCCACGGGTTTTGGGGTGTGATTAAGTTAAATAGAATTTGTTGTAGATTGACATGTTTATTCAAGATAGGGAAAGAAATAAACATTTGAATTTTTAAAGAGAAGGTTGTGGTTTGAAAGGAATGTGAAAGTTAGGTTTTTATTTGAAGTCGTAATTTGTTTTGAAAAATTTATGATTGATTAAAGGTAATAGTGAGAAAGTAAAAAGTGATAAAGAGTATAGGATTATGGTTAATAAAAGAAATACAGATAAGAGAATTAAAATGCTATTGAAGTTGGACGAATATGATATTTAGTTAAAGTAGGGTTTAAAAATATTGCCCCTCATTTTAACTATAAAAAGGGAAGTTTAAAAAGTATTTGGTTTTGGAGGATTTACATTAACCCTTTTATTTACTTGTTCAACGTATATTTCATTGCATTAGCTGATATTCATTTTATCGCCCCCGCTTTTTATTTTATTTATTTTTACTGTTTTTTATTTCTATTGGTCCCAAAAAGTAAAGAAGGAAGAAAACATTTTTAAATGACGCAAGTTTATTATTTTTTTATTCATTATAATTTTTTTTGTCCCCTTTATCACTAAAAAAAAAAAGATTAAAGAAAGAAAATAATAAGGGAGTATAAAGGAAAGGAAGGATCTACGAAAGAAAAGAAAGAAGAAGAAGTGAAAGGTAAAGAAAGGATAAATAAAAGGGAAAAAGAAAGAACAAAGTGAAAGGAGTCAAAGGGAAAAAATGTAAAAGAAAAAGAAAAAAAGTATGAAAGCAATGGGGAAAAAACAAAGAAGCCGTAGTTGCGATATGGACTAAAGTTAGCGATCATAATGATGTGAACCTGCCGCGCGGACACACTGGCGGCGCAGCGCAAACTGCCCCATCCTTCGAGAGGCAGGTTCACATTATTATGATCGCTAACTTTAGTCCATATCGCAACTACGGCGAAGGCGAAGTCCAACTGAGAATTCAAACGAAGGCATCGAGATCGGCTGAAATTCAGGTTATGGATTGATTAGACATTTGGGAATAAAATTATTATATTGTGCCAAAATTAATTGGCGAAAATCGCCCGGGGCGAAAGTGCATTTCAGTTGTGACAGAATGCCAAAATCTCATTTCACGTTCACTTTAAATTCTACACATGATTCAAATCGAAGATCTCGCCATGTTTTATATATTTGTCCTTTTAAACGGTATTCGAATGTGGTTACGCCTTGTTTTTGTTTTCCACAGTAATTATTGCATGTATGAACAGAAGTGAAATATTTGTTGTGAAGCACTGTGTGAATGTTGTGTGATCATGGAGCTATGGTGTGATGGTATTCTAATTAATTCATCATTTTTGTTATAAGACTGTAAACCTGGTGGATGTGAGGGAGTGGCCTGGATGAAAAGAAAGTGAACATGTGTCCAATTACTGATTTTGCATATGTGCATTCCCTACATTTCATGCAAAGAGTAAAGGAGAAGTCCACCCCACCAAAAAATTAATTTGAATTTAAGGAAAAATAAAGTATTGCAGAAAATTTCATAAAAACTATGATTCAAAATTAAAAAAATTACTATTTTGACATTGAGAAATTCGCCTAATTATACAAAACAATCATATGCTCATCTTGGTCAATGTGCAAATTACAGAACCGATTATGTCACACACACACTCTAATTTCTTGTGTATTTTTTTTGTTTGATACATGTACATGACATGTATATTTCATTTTTTCTCATTTTCTTTAACAAATTTTGACTCCCTGCATTAACATTCGTAGTTTCCATGAATTCAACATATTGTGATTCGATGAAGAGTTTTTATATCAAATTTGCTAAAATTGATATAATAAAATGCAATGTGATGTGAGTGACATAATCAACTCTATTTGCATACCATTGTTTTGTGTATATAACTGTTTTGTGTTAAAAAAGGGAAATTTCTCTATTAATTCAAAGATTTTATGTTGATGTGCACTTGACCTTTAACTCACTTCCCTTCCAACCCCTGCCCAAATAAGTGTAATCAAGAACTTGAAAATCAAAAGTGATTAAGAAGTAAGATTTAATCATAGTTATTAATAGCTCCATGATTTAATAATACAGGCCTAAATAGAAATTCACATAAAAGTAAAAAGAGAATAAAGCTTGGTAAGAACTGGGAAGGATTATGATTTAAAGAAAAAGCAAAAATATATCCACACCACCCCCCGAAAAAAAAATTAAAAAAGAACACGCTCCAGCGGGTTCGATCCAGGGTCCCTGCACATGTCAACCATTGTTCTTACGTAAGTCGCCACAGATCACTTTCATGCTGTTGCGGGTTTTTAAAGCTATATTGAATGTTGTAAGTCTGTGCGCCGCTGTTGACCAATCAGAACGCGGCGTCCGGAGCGAGATGACCCACGTGACGCGTCTGTTGTCTGTCATGGTCGAATGTCGGGCTACAACACGCAGGTCTACGGGGATTTTCGGTGGAAGAATCGGACGACGACTCGTTCGTGCGAGGTCGTGATGGGCTGCGACTGCGGCGAGTCCGTGAAGAGTGGCAGGCCCGGCACGCGGTGCGATTTTGGAGCCCGGGCGTGGCGGATCCCGGGAGGAGATACGGTTCAACCGATCACCCCCCTCCGGGCTTAGAGTATTCATGTAATAGATAAAGAATTATAGTTTACTAGTCCCCCACCTCAGTTTGTAATTCACGTCATTTTATAGAATGAATTTGTCATGTTAGGTTTTGGAAGCTCTTCATCTCATTCTCTCTTTCTCTCACAGGTGAAAATTTTTGCGCTGAAAATTCGACAAAAGCATAATCAGTTCAAATGCTAAAACTAATAATGAACTAAAAGTTTCCTCGCCGGAATTTGTGGAAATAGAATGAGAATTTACGTTGAGGCATCCACCTAAAAAAAAAAAACGTTTATTTGGCGTGTCCCGACAAACCCTTCTCAATCTTACACCTACCCCCCCTTAAAAATTTTCCTACTTTTTCGCCAGTTTCTTCTTTTTTTTCTTTCTTTTTTTTTCTGGCGAATAGCGTAGTAGAAATGGATCCATATAAAGAAAAAAAGACAGGTTGACCTTATATTTTTCTTTACGGCAAACATACTTTTAGGGCGCTTACCCTGGTGAACATCAACACCAAAATATTTAAAAAAGATAATAACAGGGGCCGCTGAGCGTTTTTGATAATGAAGGGGTTGAGCTGAATATGGGAGGGAGTGATCCGGCCAAAAAAAATCACAAATTTATGGCCTTCGCGTTTTTGTATACGTTTGTTGAATGGGGGGTGGACTGACGCCTCCTACCGACTCCAACGCCTATGTACTATTTAATTAAACAATTAAAAAGAGAGACAAAACGGGATACAAATCTTTCATGATTTATTCATTACTTTTGTTTTCGGTTGTGAAAAAAGCCCAGAACGGTTAAAAATGAATAGTATGAAAGAACAAAATAAAACACTTTTAATTGCGGATGCTACAATTTCATTAGATAAAAATTATTTACTTTCTCTCATTGTGACGAACAGTAATCGGTAGCATGTTTATTTTGGAGGGAAAATGGAGATAGAAAAATGAAATGTAGAATGAGACGAGGTGAGCATAATTGGGAGATATGATTTCAGATCTACTATTCAAGTCATATTTACCCCCTTCACTCTTTGAAATTGCAACAGGAAAACAAATCGAATAGTGGTATGCAATCTTCAGGAACAAAATTATTTTTTATTACAAACTATAATTTATGAAAAGAAGATACCAAAGGCGATTTTTAGTGAAACATTGAGGCCACCGTCTTGAAGCCCAGAAGCCAAAAATCACAAAATAGTTTTGGACTTTCGTTGTGCAGTGTTAAATCATCATCATCGTACTTGCAAGGGAATATTCAGCCTTTTTCATTCATTCTGGAAAATAAAGGTATTTGGTATGCTGTGATTTCACCCAAAACGGATTATCGTCATAATTATACACTTTGCAAATGATCTCTATACAAGGAGGTAAAGAGACCATTCATGAGTAGCGTGACAATAGGCAATGAAAAAAGCACTAGAGCAGACAACAAAGCGGTATCACTGGAGAGATCAGTGGTATCGATCGAACCCGACCTGTCCGCGCATGCTGATTGCTCTTAACGCATTTTTGTACACAGTGCCTATTGACTGGGGGAAAGCGAAGATTTGACAAAATAACACGACTTTTTCCTCGTAAATTTCGTAACTATTCTGTTGATTTGAGAAGCGAAACCTTTAATTTTAGAAAGAAAAATGTCTGATCTTTCATCCTTACATTTACTAAAAATCCTGAAAACACATCAGTTTGGCGCAATTAGCAATTGATTCAGAAAACACCGCCAAAGATCCAAATACCCGCAATGTACCAAAAACGGCTCCGCCGCAAGGAGAGGTATCCGGAATCGCGGGCCCACACCCAAAGGGTTAAGGATCAGGTCTGTTTGCGAAGCTAATCCACTTAATCCTCGTCAAGGTTGCAACTGGACTGGGGGCCAGCCCTGGGCCACCAAATTTTAGATGTAACTGGGGTCATATAAAGCATGGCATTCAAGTCAGGTGTCCGGGTATTTTTCCAAACAATACAACATGTGCTTTTGTGTAGGCGATCTTCAGTGTGATTGTATTTCAACTTGGAGTTATCATTTCCCATGTTATATCAAATCTAGATCTTTGATATGATTATGATTAACTTTGATTTGTGTTTTCCATTCAGCATGAAATTTACCCACATTGTATTGCACTCAACCCAGGTTAGGTGAATGAGACCAGGCAGGACTAATCACTTGAATGCACTGAATGGTGGAAGGCAGCTCAAGCTAAAGCCAGGGTAATGATGATAACAATGCGCCTCGGAATAGATTATTTCTAGATACCTAGCGCTATATTCGTTATTATTATTTGAAGATTTCCACATGAAATCATTGTTAGCTGCTACTAGCGGTTTAGTTGTTAACTTTTTTTTTCTCTCTTTCTCTTCTGTATTTTTGAGTGTGAAGTATGGGGAAACTTTGTAAAATTTCATTTCACAGTGAGAATTTCGCTTGCCCGATTCGGGCAAGTAGTTTTTGTCTTTACTTCAAAACACTTACCCGACTCTTACTTTTACTTGCCCCGGGCAATCGGGCAAGCGCTTATGTCGCACCCTGCATCAACTCTCCCGTCACTTTCTACGCTTCTTTCTTTATCTTTTCCCTCAAAAAGAGCCATGCTAGCAATTACTGAAAGTAAGAGAAAGCAGGGCGCGACAAACCCGCTTGCCCGGGGCAAGTGAAATTGACGTGCGGGCAAGCATTTTTCAAAGTCAATTGCCCGATTGGGCAAGTGGTTGTTTTGAAAATGAAAAAGATAAATTGACAGTAAAAGTTTAATAATTGTTTGATAAATTGCAATCATTGGCCAATTATCTCTCATACAATGTCATACCAGTAAAAAACGGAAAACATGTCAAATCAGCGCCAATTTACCGACAGCAGTCTCGTTCGATGGGGGCTGCCATCTTACTTTCTAAACTACACTGTGCGCATGCGCTACTAATCGACGAAGGAGCTAGCTGGGAAAACCCCTCTCTCGCCCTCTGAGCGCTACAGTACATGTACGGACGTACACGAGCGATCGCGAGCCAGTCGACTCTGGAGCTAGATCGCGCTGAATGCATGCAAGCTTCGGACTGACTCGGCCAGGATCAGGGTGACCAGATGTCCCGTATTTTATTCATTTCTAAAACATTTTAGTTTTTTTTTAATTTTAAAAATATATAAAAAAACCACCAAATATCATTGGGGCTGCCATCTTACTTTCTAAACTACACTGTGCGCATGCGCTACTAATCAACGAAGGAGCTAGCTGGGGAAACCCCTCTCTCGCCCTCTGAGCGCATGCTCTACATGTACAGACGTACACGAGCGATCGCGAGCCAGTCGACTCTCGAGCTAGATCGCGCTGAATGCGGTTTTCAGCATGCAAGCTTCGGACTGACTCGGCCAGGATCAGAGTGACCAGACATCCCGTATTTTATTCATTTCTAAAACATTTTAGTTTTTTTTTTTTTTAATATATAAAAAAAAAACACCAAATATCATTAGGATTTTTGTTATATGATTGGATTGTTTTTATTTGCTTGAAGTTTGAACTTTTTCCTCTTTCTTTCTTTTCTATCCTATCCTTCCTTCTTGCCCTTTTTTGTTACATATCTATTTTTATTTCCTGATCCTTTCTCTCTCTCTGTTCATTTTCTTTCTTTCCTTCTTTCTCTTACTTGCCTTCTTTATTACATTTCCTTTTTTTATTTCCTTCATTCCTTCTCCCTTCCACTCGTGTTTATTTTCGTTCTTTCTCTCCTTTCATTATTTTCTTTTTTTTTCATTCTGGCCTCCCTTCATTCTTTCCTCCCTCTCTTTCCTCCTTTCTTTCTTTCATTATTTTTTCATTTTGTCCTTATTCTTTTCCCTTATACTTTCTTTCCCTTTCTTCCTTCCCTCCTTCCTTCCTTCCTGTTTTCTTCTTTCTTTGTTTCTTTCTTTCCAAGAATGAAGGAAACATTTTCTTTCCTTCATTCTTTCTTTCCTCCTCCTTTTTTCTTACTTTCTTTTTGTCTTTCTCTTCTTTATTTTGACTTTCACACATTTATTCATCTTTCCTTCTTTTCTTTTTTTCTTCTTTCTATATTCAATTCAAAGAATGACGGAAACCTTTTTATCTATTTTTATTCTCTCTCTCATCCTTCTTTTATTAGAACTTTCATATATTTTTTATTATTTCCTTCATTTTCCCCTTCATTTTTTCTTTCTTTCTTATCAATTCATCTCTTTTCTTTCTCTCCTTCATTCTTTCGTTCACCCTCCCTTCCAATTCTGTATATTTTTTTCACAAGTCTGCACTGTGTAGCCTTCTTTCTTGATCTTTTTTTTGTCGATTGTCCTGCATTTCATTTCGTGAAATCTGGTCACCCTGGCCAGGACTCGGCTTCAACTTCAAATCAAATAAACAATGAGTCGTCAGACTAAAATAGGTGACTTTTGTTGTCGTGATCGGCAACCAGAACAACTTGAACAAGAGTCAAGAAAAAGAAATGCCAAGGGCAGCGCCAGTAAATCAAGTTCAGCCAGGACAGAAAAGAATATAATTAAGAGCAAAAGAAGTTTTGAAAAAAAATCAGGCAAGCAGTTTTTTCTATCGGGCAAGCAAATTTTTTTTTTTGTAGAGGCCTGAGAAAGTATTTTTTCTTGAATAAATTATAGTATCCGCAATCAAAAGTGTTTTTTTATTTGTTCTTTCGCTTTGTTCTATTTTTGTCTCATTGATTTCACAACCGAAAACAAAGTCACAGAATTTATCCTCCCCGTCTGACTCTAACGAAAAAATTGGGTAAAGTTGAAATGATATCCTATTTTCGCGATTTTTTCCCACGTAGCTGTATATTTTTTTTATTCTGTTATCAAAATAGGTTTATAAAGGAAATAGTGGCAGAGGTTTTAGTACATAAA